>NW_009647419.1:3751785-3771690 GCF_000708025.1 Charadrius vociferus | reverse complement strand
GGGTGGGTTGTCCCGTGGGATGCTGTAACCCAGGGAACTGCAGCTCTGCTGGTGTTGAGGCACCCTTGGTACATCAAAGCTTTTGTTTCATCTTGCCAGCCATAGGATATTTAGGATATTTTGAGTCTCTCTGGATAACTTTGAGATTGTGTCAGTGTCTCTGGATTTTTATCAACAATAAACATTCTTAAAAAAACCCAGCCAGCTGTGCCAAAAGCGGCGTGGTGCACTCATCGTGGTATTTACAGTAAACATCTCCAGACAGGATTATACGGAGCATTTTTAACATCTGTGTCTCCTTCACACGATCTGCTTCATTTCTTCCCTCTGCAGAAGCGGAAGGCTGGCCACCCTTCAGGCAAAGCATGCACTTCCCTGTCACGGGGACTGAACACCAGCCCTGTCCCACCTGAGTCTCGGGCAACCAGTCCCATGCAAAGCAGGCATCCATGGAGAGACCGCAGAGCTGCCACTGTCCCCAGAGCTGCTGCCAAACTGCAAAGAGCTCCAAGGCCTGCAGACGTACTCCACTGCACCCTTGCGTTACCTTCAGCAGGGCTGAAGGGTACACGAGCACGATTTTGTACATGCTGAGGACTGCTGTGAGGCGGTGGCTCTGTTGCATGAAGCCTGGGCGTGTGAAACCTCACCTTAATAGCTTGTTCCCTTAACGACTTAAGGTGTCCATGCACCTTGCATGTATCTGTGGTGGGTTTCGCAATCTTGTCTGTGCTGCCCTGTCTTCCCATTTGTGGCCTCACCAGCTGCTGACAGTGGTGAGAGGCCGATGGCAGCGCTGCCTGGCTGCAGGCCAGTGCATGCAGGGTTTGTGCCCACCGTTCTGCCCGACAGCATCCCTTCCCATGTCAGTCCATGTTGTCCCACATGCAGCTCTGCTGCTGCTGCTGCGGCTCTGTCCAGATTGAGAACATCTCCATCATTCTTGCAGCCTGTCACAACTCTTTCAACTGGCCTCCTGCCTGAGCTGCAGTGGACTTCTCAGCTGGTCCAGAGCTTTTCCGATCCCAGTTTCACCAGTACATCCTTCAGCTGTCCTCAGTCCCCCCTGGCTCTGGACTTATGCTGCTGTGCAGAGGTGTTGTTAGCACTGTTTTTTGGAATCTCAATGGAGATAGAGTTAAAACCCCCATGTTTGTGTCAGTATTGACTCATGTTTTAGGAGCAGATATTACTGAAGCATGAAGACTCATTCCTGACTTACTTCAAACAAAATATCTACAATCCTAAGGCCTTTGCTGACATGTTTTATACTTACTGTCCCGTCTGGTTCAAATACCACCATGCAGGGAAAGCTCTGTTCTGTCAGAGCATTGTTTATTAGCTGGATGTCTATGGTGCCCCCCATCAAAGCAATGCTCATGAGCCCTTGAGGATAGTGTTTTTAGGAAGGAAGTGCTCCACTGAAAGAAATCCCACCTGAAGCTGACCCTAAATGTAATGACACAAGTGAGACTCTATACTGGTTGCAAGAAAGGGGAAGAAACTCTTGTGGCTCCTTTGGTGC
This sequence comes from Charadrius vociferus, assembly GCF_000708025.1. NCBI lineage: Eukaryota > Metazoa > Chordata > Aves > Charadriiformes > Charadriidae > Charadrius > Charadrius vociferus. The sequence goes on along the minus strand of NW_009647419.1, from coordinate 3,770,165 downwards.
TGCATGGTGGTGCTCCCCTTTTTCTTCAAAAAACTAACCTGCAGAATGGTGATTTCCCGAAGATTACCTGCTGAGGTGGTGTCAGAGCCCAGGTATCAGCTCAAGGTCCAAAGCAACATTCCCTGTCTCAGATACATGAGTTCCCTGTCTCTATATGGGCATTGCAATCCTGGCATTGTACCAGCTCTAATTTTTACTTAAAGAACAAATCAATCAGAGCTAACCTACCCATCCCTGTTTGAAGCCAGGCCAAGTCATAACTGAGAACCGTTTATGAAATAGTAACCGGAGCTCTGGAAACTGAACTACTATATTTATTCAGCCTGAGGTGAAGTCTGTCACCAGATAATTGCAAAGGGGAATGAACTTATTCCAGTAAGGTCAGTTTTACCGTTTCATCCCTTGCAAGCTCAGTTCATAGTTCCTGTTTGTTAACTGCAACTGAGCTGTACACAGAGGCTTTGTGCTGGGGGGGTAGATGTCTCTCAGAGAGGATGAAACGGTGCCTGTCCCAAAGACTTTACAAGAGAGGATGTTTGTTTCATGCAGGTTAGTAGCAGTGCTTTTTGTTTAAGCGAAACAGTTGCTTATAGAACAGAAACAAAGTTTCCTATATTCACTATGCTTCTGTTAGGAAACACTCAGATTAGGGTGCTTTCTAGGGGACGTGAGTCTGAAGCAGAGGAGAAAGAGGAATCCTTTTGTGGGGGAAAGAACAGAGAAACAAAGAAAGGTTTGGGCAGAGAGGAGATGTGGCATGGTTTGGCAATGAAGGGCTGCTGAGGCAGAGGGGAGTGAAAGGGGCTGACACTCAAGAGCAATGCAATATGGCGAATAAAAAGTCAATATCAAGCATGCTGGAGGAGTGACTCTGGCAAAGAGGGCTTCTTGTGCTGTTGGCTGCATGCAGCTTGATCTGCATGCTGTCTGTCCCAAATCTACCATCCATTTCTTCTGAACAGGAACCAGCTATAGAGAGGCTGCCAAACCCGCTTTCCTGGACATGCAGCAGAGATGCTGGTTGAGTTCCCATTAGAGAATTGGCCTGGCTTCTGGGAATAGAGCCGCTCCAGTCACGCCCCTTTCATGCTCACTGCTCTTGGAGTGGCACAACTATTGTTTGCAGGGCCTGAATTGCAGAGCTGCATGCGTGGAACTGTAACAAAATTCCCACACCCGAAGAGCTGGGCAGCAAGTCTTCATGCCCTCAAACTTCCTGGGGATGGGAGGTCATCACCAGCATGTGCGTGTGGAAGGTCCTACTCACAAAGGCTTCAAACGACCCGCTGTCTGGCACACTGAACTGCAGCAGCACCAGGATGCTGCTAGTCTCAGAGTATTGCTTTAGATTTGGTTTGCCATACAACATCAGATATGTCACCTGCAGGACATGAATTCCTCCATGCTGGTACCTGTCACACCCATTTCTGCATTTAGCACCCCACTTTTTCGAAATTCTTTATATTCCCATACATCACAGCTAGGTCACAAACATGAATATTCATGGATCAGGTGGACAGATGCTATCCATTCTGGTCATAGCAGATGTCTGAATCAGCCTATAGCTGGCTCCATAGTTCCATCGTCCATTCTGAGTCCAAACATGATTATTATCAGTTCCTCCAGAGAAATCTGCAAGATACTCTGCAGTGGTTGGTTCTGGACTAAGCAAGCTTGGGGGCAAATTCCTTCTCAGTCTTCTGGCCTTAAGATCAGTTTATCAGAAGCAATAAGGCACATTTTTCTCTTGGAAGTCTGACGTGTTTTAAATAGTTACTATTCCAACACAACATTTGGTGACCATTATAGATACTAACTACTTCTTAAAAAAATCTTGCTTAGCTCTTGTGCCCTGTAGAACCCTGAGACAGTGAGTTCCAGCTAATCTGATGACAGTAAGGTCATGTGCAGTGTTCCAGGGTGTCTTCTTGCTGTTGGGTTGTGGAACTGAGAGTTCAAGATATCTCTCTTCTGTAGCTTGTTCAACATTTCTGTGACAGCTCCTTCTGTCTGTCTTCTCTCCAAGTCAAACATTATTCACTGCTCTGCCTGGAGGTTAGTTCCAGAGGCCAGTTCCTCTGGGTGGGGGCATAGCAGCAGGGCTATACATGACTAGCGTGCCAGGGAAATCCATCCTCTCCTTCCTCCCACTTCTCTCAGCTCTCCATCACCATCACTTCCCCAGGGTTCAACAGGATGGCAGAGGTCTCAAAAGGAGTCATTGTCATGGAAGAGTTCCTAGAGGGCTACGCATTAACTTCCTCAGCCTTTTTTTGACAAAGAAGCTCTTGCAGAACTTAGAGGAAGGCAAAGGGAGGAATTTTAAAGCCAGTCTCCCAGTGAGAACCCAAAAGTAGTGAGTAGCTGCATCATCCAGCCTGTCTTGGTGCCCGTCCTCGCTCCATTCCCTGAGTGATGCCAGGATAACCACAGTGTGCATGAAGGCAACGCGCCACTGGAAGTGTCCATTATGTGGCATGGTGCTGACGAGACCTGGCCCCACAATGATTCAGTAGGGGCCCAGTCTGACCTCACCCAGCTCTGTGATGGTAGCCATTGCCCTAAGCAGCAGGACTCCTGGAGCTGCAAGGCAGGACTGATGGCAGCACAGGTTCTCTTGGACACAAAGATCAATGCTGGCTCTCAGGAAACCTCAGTGTGTGCTGAAATGGAAGTGGAAGTGGTGCCTTTTCATTAGCACACAGGAGTACTGGCATGTGCCTGCTTCTGTGCCAGCAGGTATTAATGCCCATCAGAGTGTGCCAACCAGCAGGCACTGTCTAATCCTGCTGTTGTATAATGCATAAGATTATTGAATGGGGGAACTGAAGGTCAGAGAATGAGAATGAAGCTGTCTGGTGCAGAGCAGCTGTGCTCTGCTGAGATCCCAGGGGACAGTCCCTTCTGGTGTCCTCCTCACTCTTCCTCCTGGGGGCCTGACCAGTGCACTTCTCTAGATTTAGATGCCTGTGTTCATGGGGGAGGCTCTGAAGACTCCACTTGGAATAGAAGGGGAAAGACCAATGTCAGCGCCAGATACTTCTGCCTACTTGTGCTATATATCTGGATATAGCTAGAAATCAGAGTACCGTCAGTTTCAGGCTATTATTGAAAGCTAGGGCTGCTTCCTGACAAAATAGATGGAATCTCTCCAAGGGATGAACCTTCCTCCCCTTCCACCTGCTACAGGCCTCTCAGTGTGGCTGACTGCACCATGGAAAAGAGTGGGCAGCATCCAAGCACGAGAGAGTATCTCTGAGACTGTAGTGCTGTAGTGCTGCAAGCGCGGAAAATGGAACAAGAGGCAGAAGTGGCAGGTGGGTGTCCAGACTACCCAGAGGTGAAAGGAAGTGAAAGGAAAGTGGAAATGCGAGAGGAGCATCTGAAGGAGGCAATAAGCCCAAGCGATTTCCTTATATCAGCTCTTTATTATAAGAAGAGAGAGGAACCTAATAAAGTTCAAGGGCAAGTGCCGGGTCCTGCACCTAGGGAGGAATAACCCCATGCACCAGTACACGTTAGGGGTTGACCTGCTGGACAGCAGCTCTGCAGAGAGGGACCTGGGAGTCCTGGTGGACAACAAGTTGACCGTGAGCCAGCAATGTGCCTTTGTGGCCAAGAGAGCCAATGGTATCCTGGAGTGCATTAAAAAGAGTGTGGCCAGCAGGCTGAGGGAGGTCATCCTCCCCCTCTACTCTGCCCCAGTGAGGCCACATCAGGAGTACTGTGTCCAGTTCTGGGCTCCCTCGTTCAAGAAAGACAGGGAACAACTTGAGAGAGTCCAATGGAGGGCTACAAAGATGGTCAATGGAATGGAGCACCTCTCTTATAAGGAAAGGCTGAGTCACCTGGACCTGCTTAGCCTGGAGAAGAGAAGACTGAGAGGGAATCTCATCGATACTTATAAGTATCTAAAGGGCGGGTGCCAGGAGGATGGGGCCAGACTCTTTTCAGTGGTGCCCAGCAACAGGACAAGAGGCAATGGGCACAAATTGGAACACATGAAATTCTTTACTTCGATATTGACAGAGCACTGGAACAGGCTGCCCAGAGAGGTTGTGGAATCTCCTTCTCTGGAGATATTAAAAACCCGCCTGGATGCATTCCTGTCCAACCTGCTCTAGGTGAACCTGCTTTGGCCAGGGGGTTGGACCAGATGATCTCTAGAGGTCCCTTCCAACCCTTACCATTCTGTGATTCTGTGATAAGCAAAAGCTTTCATCCCCAGGTCTTGTCTCTTTTTTCCCATAGTATGAAGAATTGAAGACTCTGAAGATAAAGATCATTCAGTTCACAGAAGGAAGAAGGGACATTACTCTGCGGGGCCTCAGGGAAGAGTTGGATGCTTAAGACTTTGGACGGACTCTGAAGGGAACTGCCTTTGAGCAGCCTTCAACTGAAAGGACTGATCTGTGGTCTGAAGCATTCAGGGAAGGGGAAACAGAGTTCTCAGGATTGTATGAGGTCCACAGAGAGCTGGATATCTAATTAATTTCTCCAAATGCATAATTCCCTATCATCTGCCTTTTCTTGAAATTATCCAGAAATAGTGGGAGGGAACCAAAAGCTGAGACTAATGCACAACAACCCTGTTAATCATTTATTAGTGTTTGGTTGGTGCCCGTAATGTGTGTGTGGAGATAGCTCTGATGAGCTCTGAACTTCTGGTTCCCATCTGGAACCTCTTGCTGTGCCCAGACTTTGTTCAGACATTGTTTACCTTCAATTGGCCATCTGGCCTGTCACCAGGAAATACATCAGTACAGGTATTGATCTGTGCAATTGATTTTGTGTCACTTTCTCCTCTGGGACCGTGTTCACATGAGAATAACTCAGAAAATACCAAGTTCAGAATGCCACCGTGGACCCCCACAAAAGTCCTCTGCCATGAGGATGTCTCCTCCCTGCCAGTGAAAATCTCTGTAAAGAAATGGGAGTTCAAACACCAGTATCTGTTGGTACATTGACCAGCCAGGACTGAGAGGGTTAAATGCCTGGGAGGTACAAACTCATTTCTTCTTGTTTAGGCCAGATGATATGTTTCTGTTGAGTAGACATGCCTGGAGAACATCATGAGCGTGTTTTGTAAGAGCCAGTGCACTGGGTCCTTGGGCAACATTTGCTTGAATGTTGAAGGGACTTGAAAGAAGCAGTCTGGTCCCTAGACAGGCCGGGTGGTTCCTCTGCTCACATCTCCTGGGTTCTCATGGGAAGGCTGGCATTCAAGCCCCTCCTCTGCAGCAGGTCATTTCCAGATGTCTGGGATTTCCGTGCCACCACCACTCCCTTGGGAGCTCTACCATCCTGCTGGCCCTGGGGAGGTGTTGGTTACAGGGAGGGAGCTGGAAGGAGGGAGGCAACAACAGGACTATTTTGAAATCTGCAGGCAAAGATCCTGAGATGGTTCTAGTTCATAAAGCCAGCTCCCAAAGACATGGTGAGGGAGAGGCTCTCTCTGATAGGAACAGCTGGGATCATTAGCTGATCTGGGAGTAGCACTCATCTGGGTACAGCCCTGCACACTCGTAGTCTACCTCCTCTCAGAGCCACTGCTTCCATCATACATGTTTGTCCACTGAGCAGTGCCTGGGGTCCATTCAGGCCATGAGGCAAAGCCCAATGGTGTATGAAGATCAGCATCCCAAAACATCCCCTTGGCGCTGAATGGAGGTGAATACAAACCAAGAATTGTACAAAACTGATACAGAAAGAAAAGACTGCTCAATTTTAAATGGTCACTGAGGGAAAAAAAGGATTTCCTAAAACCTGTTGCCCACCATTCCTGAAAGTAAGGCATGTCTGATGGACTAAAAGAAGCATGGTCCTATAACTATTCCTGTTTCCATTCAGCCAGTGACACAATCCATAACCCCATGCCATAAACCACTGTACTTTAGGCCCTAACAGAGGTGTCTTGAATGTCTTACCATGCGGCCATGGAGCATGACCTGTCTTCAGTTCAGAATACACTTCCTTTAAGAAAAGAATGTACTAGAGGAATTAAAAAGAGAGACAAGGGATGAGGTAAAAATAAAAGGAGGACCATTTTCAGGAAGAATAAAAACAAACAGTGCCATTGGAGAGATATTTATTTATGGGCTTACAAAAAGAATGAGTGGAAATCTGCTAACAGACCAATTTGCTGTCTCTATTGTCTTCTGCTGTAGCCATCCTAAATTTTGCTAGCCCCTTTTCTCCACTGAGTATGAACTGGAGGACTTGCTAACAAGTGAAACCAAACTTTTCCATCCTCCTCACCTCAAATTTGGCTCCAAAAAACAGAGTTAGGCAGCTGGAAAGCATTTTCAATAGCTCTGAGGACATCTGACGCTATTCATCCAGATGCACTGAGCTTCTGAAAAGGGCAGGATCTACATTCAGGCACTACCATTTGAAAGGCTGGGCTGCGCGAAGCGCCTTTCCTGCTGCTGCACTGTAAGGGAGGCAATAGGACAAAATCCAGCTCTCAGATAATCTAAAGCAGCAGCTTTAGCCCTAGTATTCACAGTCACCACCTGCATTTGGCAGCAGGTTAGTCTTCAGGCATTTTTTGGACTACAGCCTTAATTTAAAGGTTCCTGGACCTGCAGTCCTGCCCTAAGCTCCCTATCAACCACGCCAATGTGCGAAGGAGACTGGGGGGAGTTGATCCCATAGTTATATTGGCCATTGCTTAGTTCTTTGTCTGCACCTCCCTTTTTTCTCTTCTCAGCTTTTTAGACAAATGGCCTGCAGGCTCCAGGGGAAAGCAGGCTGATGGGGAGTACCTCAGTCTCTGTCAGCCCAGTGAAAGAACAACCTTGCCACAGATGTTAGCAAAGGTTCATTGCTGACAACTTTCTTGGCACCTTTTTCCTGCTGCTCACCTGGGGAAAGGCTCTAGGGATAAAACTCCACTGCACATTCATAACTCGTATGTGTTCTTCCAAGCTAGTTCCCTTTCTTGTTTCCCCCTTCCCAAAGACAGTGCTTTTCCCTGCTATATCCAGTCCAGTGGCAGTGGGCAGGGGCTGCAGCCATGGAATTGCAAGCCAGGCTGTTTAGTTTGATCAAAACCACTGAAACCCAGGTGCAGGGAGGGAGAAAAATTCCCGTTTACTGCTGGGAGTCTCAATCTCAGGACTCATATGTGAATAATAAGACTAGACAAATTAGATCCTAATTGATATCAGGCATATTCAATGGTCCTTGCGGCTGATGGATGTTTTTCCATTGAATTCATTGCCTTGTGGATTAGGACCCATGGACAAAAGGTTCAAACAGAAACCAGAGCTGCAAAGTCTGACAGAGAACCCCCCTGGGGAAAGAGCTGTCATGCAGTACCATGTGCGAGAAGAAGGCCCTCCTTCAAGAGAAAGGGGGTAAGGGAGATGCTGGAGCTGATCCTCTGTCCTCTGCAGTGGGGTGGGGAGACAGAACAAGAGATTTGGGGGATTTGGGGGAATTCCCACTGAGCAGGAGATGGCTCTGCAAGGACCTCCATTTCTTCTAGGGTCTGAACAAGTTCATAAAAGGAAGATTGCAGGCCTAATGGGCTGAGGGGCAATGGCTCTGTAACCTGCAGAGAGCAAGCAGGTTGTTGGACGCGCCCCTGTTTTCAGGCGTCAATTTCAAGTGGAAAAATCTTTGGTGTTGGATCCTGCCTGCTCTTTAAGGGCACTGCTCGAGACTCAAAAGGACCTTTTTTTTTTTATTCCTCCCCCCTCCCTCCCCATCTTCCCCACTTTCTTCCCAAATTCCTGCCATCTCCTCCTGCCTCCTCCTGCCTTCCCCCCACCCCCGCCTCCCCTTGACAGGCGACCAGCCCAGCTGGGGCCCGTGCGTGCCGTGCCAGGGGTCAGAGAGGCTGGTATGAGCTGGCTGTCGCATGGGCGAAACAGCACGTATGCACCGCCGCGCGGTGCCTTGTGCCTCCGGTTGCACAGCAACCCGGGGACACGGGCTCGGGTCCCAGCCAGCTGCCGGGGGGCCGGCCCTGCCGACACCTGGTCCTCAGCGCCCCTCCAAAAGCTGGAGGGGAGCGAGCATCCCTGATGTCAAGGAAAGACTCAGCTGACGGTGCCCCATGCGAGGCTCGGGGAGCGCGCAGCGAATGCTCCAAGTTCTTGGCAGGCCAAAACAGGGGCTGCTGGCTTTATTTATTTATTTTTGGTGGGGAGGACGGGAGATAGGAGAGAGAAGGTTACGATTTAAATACCTACCCTGTTGCCAACCAAAAATGTCAGCGGGGTGTTAAATTACTATTGACTTTGCAGGCCGGCAGCATTTGGCCCCCCTCACCCCTCTAACTCAGCTCTCCCGGCGGTGTCTCTCACTCGGCCATCAGGCCTGCTATAAAGGGAAAGCAAGCCTCACCACCCGACACTGGAGACATTTTATTCCCCCCCTTCCCCAGAAGAACCGGCTGGTCTCCAATAGCAGGAGAGGACAGGGCACCATGCTTCCCCCCAGCTCTCCCTCCCGCCACCCAGACCTGCTGTCCGCCTGAATGCTCCTTTTGACTCAAAGTTAATAGCCTGCCCTTTGCAAAGCTGGCTTGCTTCCTGGCAGGCCCTGCAATGGGTGCTCCGGGCGGTGGAGGGTGCCAAGAGGGGTTAAAGGGAGCATAGATGTGCTCTGGCCGCCTTCTGACTATAGCCTGGTTTGGGATACTTTTCCCTGCCGTGCTCCCACAGCATTTGGCCAATGCCAGGTGCTTTTGCTTTCAGGCTATTATTTCATGACTTTTCACAGGGTTCAGGGCTTTTAATCTCTTCCTCCCTCCCTTCACAGACATTCGCCTTGAGGTATCTGCTCAGCTGGGCTCTTCACGGAGTGAAATGAGATGAAAAGTCCTCTGCCGCTGCCTGGTGTTGCCTTTCATGGAGCTCTCCAGCAGGGCTCTTGCCAACAGTTGCAGGGCACAGAGGGGCCGTGTAAGGTAGGGTGTGGGCTCAGATGTCACCCTTGACTGATCTTGAGCTACCGGTGGGGTACAGAGATGAAGTACCCAGCTGGGATCATGTTGCCAAGGTCTTAGCTGAGGCGGGGGGAGTCGGTGTTGAAGGGATCTCCTGGCACTAGCATGTGTAGGGGAGTGGAAAAGGTGAGGCGAAGGGAACCCCAAAAAAAGGGAATGAAGGAGATCAAGAGAGCCATAAGAACCTACACAGAGGTAGCTCACTTCCCCGTACCCAGGGGAGGCCCGCTGAGATCAAGAGCCCCAGCTCTTGTGCTGCAGTCAAGCTAGCTCTGGAAACCACACTGGGCAGCACTTAATCCTGTGAATAGGCCCGTTTGTCCTATGGGATTTGAAAGCAAAGCTCTGTGTACTGCGTGTTAGAAGTCAGCGGGGGCACACTGGGAAAAGGATGGGCACTCTGCAAAATCAGGGTCTATACGTTAGCAAAGTTGCGCCGAAGGAAAAAAAAAAGTTAATGAAAAGCAGCGTGACCCTGCAATGACTTGGCCTGCTAAGTCTGTGGGCTCTGTTTGATTTTGCTTCTGATTAATAATATCAACCACTTTGCTAATGTCTGTTAAATGAAGTGACCTGCATGGCTAAGCTGTATATTAGGACCTCATGAGTGTGGGATCAGCAGGTAGCGCGGACTGAAGCACGGAGGGTGTTCTGGACTCCAGGCACTGCCTGGGAGCTGAGGTGGTGGTGAAGGGACACCCAGGAATCCACAAATTAGAGTGTGTGGAGTAAACGAGGAGGCGCAATTTGTTCTATGCCTCCTCCAATCAGTGTATCAGGGAGTTCCAGTTGTTCCAGCCCAAAATCACCACTTTGCTGAGTCGAGACACTGGCAACAGCAGATTATCGTCAAACTTTCATCACCCGAGGCTGAGCATAAGCGTGAGAAATTTCAGCCCAGGGGGAAAAAAAAACAACTTCAGAAGGTTGTAGAACCCAATGAAAAGAAGTGCTTAAAATAAAAGTGCCACCTCGACTATTAAAGCAGCCAACGTGTAAGTGCATCCTGGCAAGGAAGAGAGAAATTGCATGGTCTGATGCGGTCAGTGCAGGATTCCAAAAAGGCGTCCGACTAAGTACACCATCAAATGGAGACTTATCCTTGTTCCAGCTGGATATGGAATCGGGGCACTGTGAATCAGAAAGCCATTGGTTTGCCTATTGATTTAAAGGGCCTCTTTTCGTCATCAGCTCTTCTCCTGACAGTTTTCAGCCACAAGAGTGAAGCAGGCTGGATTGTGTGCTGTGTCTCCTATCAGGAGGTAGTGGGGACTTTATGCCCCCCCTTGCATTATCATTGGGGCTTTCCTGCTCCCCCTTCCTGGATGGAGGGATGACACAAGGGTCTGATCAACACTACTGTGAGACAAAGTGGTCCCAAGTATATAGGACCATATAGCTCTCTACAGGCAGCCCAGCGTAGATCTTGCTACGTCTATACTTCCCTAGCTCTGCCTTATCCTTTCATGCTGCACAACTGGAACATACATCCGTGCATATTGTAAAAGGCCAATTTATGGCAGCCATTTCTACTACATCTCTAGGATTGCTCACTCCCAGCTTCCCACAGCCTTATTGCACAAGCAAGATATGGAGGCCAGGGCAGGAACTGTGCCCATTTTAAGTTCCAAGCTGGTATGTCTACTCATTACTCTCTGGTATTTCTAACATCTCTGCTTGCCTCTCTCTGTTTTGTTTTCCTGTGAGTGGAAAACAATTTCTCTTCCCTTCGTCAAATAATCTCCTTCCAGTTCCTCTAAATGGCTTGCACCTTTTGTCTCTCCTTTCATCACCATCCTCCTCCGTGGCATGGTTGGCTCCCTCCGTCATGCCCGATCCTGCCTTGCCTGTTGGTATCTGCATAATCTGCATGGAAAGCTCCTTGGGGAAAGAGGCCCGTCTTGCTTGCAGTTTGTCTAGCATCAAGTACACCTCTCGTGCTGTATAAGTAATTAACAGGCATCTGTCAAATGCAGACGAGAGCACACCTGCTCTTGAAGCCTCTAGCTACTGCTGCTTCCATGACAGCGCTCTCAGATTCCCACGGAGGAGTCATCCCAGGATGTGTGAGGAGGTGTGGTAGAGGGGTAGCTGGCTGTGGTACAACCATTGCACTGGGGAAACTACCCTACAGGGGATGGGCTGGAAAGCTGAGTCACGGTTGCGGGGAAAAAGTTGAACTCCCCTTGCTGCCTCGCTGTGTAACTGGTCCAAGATCTTTAGTGGTTGCTCTTTATTACTTTGCTACATCAGACTAAGGGAAAATGCTAGCTTTGATGAGTTGCCAAGTCCTCGCTGAATTATAATAACTAGTAGAAACACCAGCAAGAGTGATTTTAGAATGAACAGGAACAGATATATTTCCCTATTAGGTCCTCAGCAATTTTAGCTAGCACTGATTGGGGCCTTCAGCCATAAAGGACCACATCACAGTGGAAAGAGACTGGTTCTGCTTACAGAGGGTGCCTGTGCCCTGTAAGCCACAGGGCTGTGCTCTGGGGAGACAGCCAGGTTTAAGGGAGAGCTGGCAGCAGGCTTGTGACCCCTGCTTTCATGGCCCCACTGTGGGGATGCTTTCTGGCTGTGACATGGGGTGAGCAGCAGTGGAACTCCCCCAGTGCTACCAGTCTGCAGGGGCACGTGCCTTCCTCACGGACCCTGCTCAGACACTAAACCACAACACTGCATGCTAAGGGCCAAGTCTGGCCCTTTCCGGCTCCCATTGTCTGCCTCAAAGACAAGCCAAGGCAAGTCTCGTATGACTTTGGGATGCTGCATGTGGCAAGGCTAATGTTAGAAGGCTGGGTATTCACCTCTGTGCAGAGCAAAAAAGAAACCCCCCCCAAAACCCCAAACCCCAGCCCCAGACATCTCTCCCTGCCAAGAACCATGTTTTTCTTATGTAATGCAGGGGGCTGGCTACTCTAAGAGCCAACTTAGAATCAGCTGCAGGACCTAATAAGAAGCCATTTGCTACCACAGCAGGAAACTTGTGTGCAGCCTGAGACTGTGTCTAATGACAGCTGGATGGCAGGTTGGCACAGGAACACGACTGATCCAGTTGTGTGAGAGTTCTGAGCATCCTCACAGGATCACCCTCTTCCTGCAGAGCAAGGTACTTGAGAAGTGCCAGGAATACTACGGACTGATGTTTTGGAAATGGATTGTCTCACGGAGACCCCATTCTGTTGATGTAGCTGCAAGAAACGTCTCATTTAGCATGATGCTATAAAAAACAGGAGGGTTATATATAAACCACAAGCAAGAGGCACATCTCAGAAGGTAATATGATGTAAGAACATCCCATGGTGTTTGTGCAGGACTGTGGCAAAGTTTCGTAGGGCACTTGGGTCAGGATGGAGCATGTTTTAACTTTGTTGTTATTATGGGGCCCAGCACTACCAGAGTAATCCAGACCCTCAGTGTTTCCAATACATGCAAAGAAAGCTTTCCTGAGCTTCAGACTGCTCTCAGTACTGTCAACCCAACATGTTTCTTTTGCTAATGTGTGTCTGCTCAGCAGCCAAAAGAAAACCAAAATACATTTGAGGGGAGGGAGTGGGGAGAAATGTTATGAAATAAAAGATCAGAGGATCAAGAGCACTTTTGAGGCTCAAACATGCCACACACAAGCTCTGGGCCTGTGGTCAGCCGGAAAACATCAGTTTAAAATTCCACAATAGCCCTGGTATTTAATCCTTCTAATGCAAATTCCCCCCACCCCAGTCCTAGATCGGCACTACTACTGTGGTGGCACAACCCGAGCCTTTAAGCCCTTTTGAAGTATGCAAGAGTCCCTGTTTCTCAGCAGGAGGGCTGGGAAGCTATGTCAACAATGTCAAAAATGTTCCTGTGATTACTGTACCTTTCTGAGCAGAAACCAGGAGAGAAAGCAATTAATGCCTCCTAATCTGGCTCATAAATAAAACTTGTTCTCCATGGAAGCGTCATCTCTGTAGCCCCTAATTAGGATGGCTCTCTGTCACCTCCGAGCCTGCAATAGTAGGAGGAAGGACACTCATTATCTCCCTCTGCTCAACACGAGGCTTAGATGTACACTTCAAGTGAAGCCACGTTTCTGAATGCAGCTGCGAGCAGTACTGTGTGCCTCTGTGATATTCTCCACGGTTCGGTTCCCAAAGCAGCCAGATATTGCAGGACCTGGGCATTGGGGTCCGGGCCAACCCCTGTGCTGAGCAGCTCTAATCCAAGATGTACAAAGGGTGAGGCAAGGGGAAGGAGCCAGAAGGCACAGGTGTTGACATATGATGGTGATGAGAACTGTAGACCACTCCAAGTCAGACAGAGGGAGAGGCACAATGTGTATTGGCAGATAGTCCAGCCTTATCAACAGTTGAAGTGCATGCCAAGTATTTCCACCAGCCTCCCCTGTATGAGCAGGGTGACTTCCTATCAGCATCAGGAGCGAGACCTTGGAAAGCTGGGAGCAATGCTTACAGACTGGTTCTCAGAGGGCATCCAAGTGTGTCTGCATTGCGCGGTCACTCCAGGTCTTTGACACACGGGTGCTTTGTCCTTGGGTATCCTGGGGGTCTGCCCTGTGGGCTGCAAGAGGAGCTGTCTGCTACAGAGCAGAGGGGCAGCCTCTGCTCTTGGATGAGGCATCTCTGCTAGAGAGCAGACTGAGCTGCAGCAGAGCTCAGACTTTGTCTCACAGAGCTGCATGAGAAGCGTACCTGTAAAGACCACCTGTGTGCACAGGGAGGGAAGCACATGTGGGTGAATGGGCTGAGAGGAGAGAAGAAACGCACCATACGGGAGAAACAAGGGAAAGACGAAGATGGTTGTGTCTTCTGAAAGCATGGAGGAGTAGGGGATAGATAAATGCCTCAAGAGAGGACAAGTAGGGAGGTGATGGGATGAACCTAGGACAGCAGAAAGGATGATAGCGGTGGCAGGTGTATGAGGGAGGGACAGCTGAGTGCAGTCCAGGAAAGCTGATCTTATCTTTGCAACGTCCATGCATATGGGGGGCTTGGGGGTTGAAAGTGCCAAAGGAAGGGATGAGGAAGCTGGAGAAGAGCGAATCATGGTAACCATGGTGCCGGTGGAGGTGGTGGTCCCCACCACCTCCTGCAGGAGGTCCAAGCATCTGCGGGACAGGCCTCACAGCTCCAAGTGACAGACTGTGGAAGACAAAGAAGCTTACCTGCAGCTTTTTGCTCAACAATAACACCAAAATGAGCCACTGAGGCATAAGCCAGGTCCCAGCCCCATGTCTGAGACCTGAGCCCACCCATTGCTTCCCAGCTCCAGCACCTGCACCTGTGTGTGGAAGACAGCCTAGACAGGAGAGGAGCGCTTGAGTCGTTGCTTTCTCAGCACCAAAAATGGTTTCACCAAGTCATTCCCATGGGTGTACACCACCCCTACTGAGCTCAATGCGCCTTGCAGGGAGAAGCATCCCTTTGCCAGGAGCTCCCATTGCCCTTCCAGCGAAGCCGTACTGAGGAGCTGTGCGACCCAGCTGCGGCCAAGCACACCCGCTGCCAGGACAGAGTGCCTCTGCAGTACTTTAGATGAGCCTGCAGGAAGCATTGTACCTGTTTAATTTCAGTAACATAAAAAGTCCTATCCCTAAGTGACAGAGGGAAAAGCCATTTTGGATCCCACTCCACCCTGTGAGGTGCCGAGTCGCCAACAGGCTCATTCTCCCTGTGTGGAGTGGGGGGGTGATATAGGAATTTGGGATTCAGGAATTTGGAATATAGCATTTTTCCCCCCTCTTGACTGTGCAAGACTGCAATGAAGCCAGGCTTGGCACTACCGTCCCCATCAGCAATTCTGCTAAGAGGAATTTGAATTTTTATGGTCACTGATAAGATTAAACTCTTTGTTGCAGCTGGCCGCGGCAGACTCGGCTGCAGGCTGTGTAAAAGCCCTGCTGCTAGGCCAGAGTGAAAGGTAGTTTGGTTGCTCTCCTTGGGAATTCCCACACTTGCAAATGTTTGGATTTCATCTTGGCTGCAGTCTTAACTCCACGCTTGCTGGTGTGCGAAAGGCCCAGACCTGTGGCTAAAAAGGACAAGAGTCCCTTGGGGTGGGTTTCTCCCTGCTTTCTCACTGAGCTCTGCTGAGAGCCCAGGTACCCCTGCGCATCTCCTGCAGGACAGGTGCTGAGGGACAATGTCAGGTGCAGCTCCTCTTTCTCCTCTGGGGATGATCCTCCAGCAATGGCCTTCAGCAAGGTGTACCCCATGATCTTCAGTTCTGCTCCTTACACAGCCTGGGGAAGCTCTCAATGCTCTCCACTCAAGAAGTCTTCTGGGGCTAAACAGCAGTCCCCTGGTCTTCCCTCCATTATGTGCCTGCAATGTTCATGAATGCCCCCACCTCCAGAGCTGTAGAAAACATAATTTCCCAGCAAATCCAAACAGGACCTTCAGCTCCTACCTTGAAACCTCAGTCCCATATTGAGTCAGCAACCAGCAGGAGCCTGAGGATTTGTTGGTGCTCCTTCCTTTTCCTTGCCAGACCTCCAAGGCACCCTATGGAGGGAGAATGGCTGCCTTTGCTCACCTCTCGCTCCTCTGCCCACCTGGAGGGCCATGCTCCCACCCCAGGGGCTGGCACTGAGGAGCCCCCGGGCCCTGGGGAAGGCAGTGCTGGTGAAGGAAGGCCAGGAGGATTGCTGGCAGCTCTTCTCTGCTGTTTGTTTCCTCTGCTGGTAGGTAGAGGTCTTGCTGGGTCCAAACTATGGGGCTGTTCCCCATAACCCACCCTAATATTATAAACTTTAAAAAAATTACTATTTGTCAAATGAATTATGGCTCTGGGCACCAGCTCTCAGGTGTCCCAAATAAACTATATTTTCTTCTATTGTAAACCCTAGTTTTTCTTCTCCATCTGATTTTCTATGAAGTCTAAATGCTACTGCGATGATTGGCCTCTGGCAGATGCACCCTGAGAGGCAGAGGGCCAATTCACTTCACATTTGGTGGGAAATACCTTCCTTGACCGCACAGCCCACCCACGGAGCAGATATTCTTTTGCATGAAAATTGAGCAGAAGGTAACATTGGCACTTCAGGTTGTGAGATACCCAGTCCTGAGTCATGCCTTGGACACAGGTCATGCATGGTCTGGTTGAAGCGTGACAAAGGGAGATGAGAAGTGCTGTGTCAAGCTAGTACAGCTCCCTGAGAACTCGACTGCTTCCTTGCACAAGGGCACTGGGTGTGCAGGAGCCAAAGCGGGCTAGCTGAGCCCCCCGTGCCCTTTCTGCTTGTGCCAGGCAGGTAAGGTATCCAGGGACAGGTAGGCAGCACTGCTTCCATTTTAAGGGAATTATTCGTAATGAGCCCACCCTGTTGCTGCTTTCTCTCTCTGAGATGCCATCCTGGTCCGGCGAATTATCGTAGGGCACATCTGCTTTCACCGTGGCCCCTCATGAAATAAGACAATGGTGTTAACTGAGTTTGCAGACACCAAGACTGAGGAAGTTGTCTTTGCCATTGCAGACTGAGGCCCAAGTGACTTGCCCCAGGTATCATGGGAAGGCAGTAGTGTAACAGGGTGGTTACAGAGGTTTGCCTGTGCTTGGGGCTGTAACCCCTGGTCCTCCCTCCCTGCAGCCCTGGTGATACCTTCAAGGGGCTGTGGGGTGAATGGAGAACCTGGGTGCTGCGTCCCCCTGGGATAGCCACTGGGCAGTCTGTGCGGAGAGCACTTTGGAGAGTCAGCAGCAGCAGGTGCAACAAATGAAAGGAATAAATGAATGGAAATATTGGCAGAGCAAGGTGTAAAAGCAGGTGGTGCCTTATGTCAAATAAACAGGGTAGCTGTTGGAAGACCTTACTCTCGGCCTCCTGGGTTCTAGTCCCACTTATGTAGGTGACAAAAAGGACACATCCCACGGCATTTGAATTTCACATAATTTTAAAGGGATGTTCTTGGAAACAATGCACAAAGCAGTGCCGTGGCTGTGGCCTGCACTTTGCCACGCAGGTCTAGGCTACAAAGCAGTCTCCATCCTGCTATGGGAGCGCTCTCAGCCCAAGCTGGGTGTTTAGCTGTCACACAGAGCACTCCCCATCACTCCAAGTGCTGGCACTGATGCTGGGAGCTGCAGCTCCTGGAGATGGGGGTCACACTACAATCTGCGGGGCTTCAGCGATGTCATATTTCAGCAGGGCTGCCACCAGCAGAGGTCCTGAAATACCAGTTTTAATTAAAAGCTGTATTTTCTATTATGCTGCATAGCTCATACATGCTGACTGCTGCTCTTTCACCTCACCAGGGCTAAGTCCCCACTCTTTAAAATATGTCATGTGTCAGTCAGACAGAGCCCATGGGGGATACGGCACTCACAAGCCAGAGCTGGGTTCAAGCAGAATAATGCATAGGAAAGAAATGGAAGAGGACAGAAGGACGGTGGGGGAAGTGGGGGATGTTCTGGATGGAAACAAAGAGAAAGAGGAGCTCTTGGAGGCAAGTGAGTGAAAGGAAAGAAACAAAAAAAGGAGGTAGGCAAATATTTGTGGTAAAGAAACAGCAGATGCCTTTCTTGGGATCAGTATATTTTAGGCACTGAGTATGTCCAGACTTCTCCTTCTGCTTCTTGTGAGCATCAGTTCATGCAGAAATGCCCAAAGGGGAGAAAGAAAGAACTGTTATGTTTGTTGTGGAGGGAAAAAACAGTCATATAAAAAGTTTATAGACTTATGTGAAATCTCTCAAGGATTATTGAGTGGAACCGGCCTTCCAGTGTAGACCTTCTGCCTGATACAGACACTCACACCAGCCTTTCTGACTAGGAGAAGTTCCCAGCTTTTTTTTTCTAAACGTTTTCCAACCACTGCTCTCCATCTGGAGCTTTCTCTTTCCGATACAAGGCTGTTCCTCCTTAGCAGTCTGTGCATGACCACCGTGTTTCCTCCAGGGGCCCCCAACTCCCTCCGGTGCGTTTGCACGATGGTCACCCAGGTTGCTGCAGGCAGGCACATTGCAGCAGCAGCCAGCAAAGCTCTCTGGAGCACGGCCCAAGTCTAGCTGGAGCTGAAGGCTGGTGACTGAGACGTGACGGTCCCTTTCTCACTCTGCCAAATCCAGTCTCCTGGCCACACAGGTCTGGTCTGCCGCTGCCTCGCTGGAAGATATGAAAGGCTGCTCAAAGAGTGCCTCCAAGGGGCCCTGACAGCCGTGGTGGCTTGCAAGCAGCACATTCCCTCTGGCCCTCCCAGCGTTCACCACCCCAGGGACTGCCAACCTCCCCAGCAAGCTCAGCTGGTGGTTCCCGTCCTGAGGTCAGCAACCATGGGCTGGAAGAGGTTGGAGCCATTCACATAACGCACGGGTGCCCTGCAAGAGGGGTGACTGTGACCCCAGGTGGGAGGTGTAGAGCAGGGGAGAAGGCCACAAGCTCAGGTTAGTATCTTGCCCTCCTGCTCATCAGGGAAAGA
>NW_009647419.1:3731868-3751684 GCF_000708025.1 Charadrius vociferus | reverse complement strand
AGAGAAGGTAGGGCTCTGCCGCCTTATCTCCCATCACCTGTAGATGGCTCTTTCATACTCCGGAAAGGCTGGAGCAAAGCTGCCTCAGTCCAGCACTCCTAAAAAGCTGCCAGTGATACAGCTACATTGGCCTCCAAGAAGGAGGAAAGGAGAGGAAAATGACCCCCCTGCAACCTCCAAAACTATGTTTGGCTCACATGGAAGCAGAAAGGAAAACTTAAATCCTGTGCCTGCCCTTTCCTCTGACTTCCCACGCCTAAAACGAGTAGTTGCTCAGCTTGCCTGTGATGACGTCACGGAAGCAGAGCTGTTGGAAATGACTTCACGCTCTTGCCCTCCTGCTTGACAGTGGTACGGGGCTGCCAGGACACATGACTGCAGGGCTTTGGTAACACAAGATGGGAGCTATTTGCCCCAGCTATTTTAAGAACATTTCACAGGCTCCGGCCTCTTGGTTTAGTTCGCTCGCTGGGATCTGGTGTCAGCAGTTTTGAAAACACTCCTCTCTCCAATAGCAGTGGAAATTCGGCTCCCTGTGAGACCGACCCAGCACCCACAGGAGCGCACAGAGTGCCAGAACAGGCTAAACATAGCACTACTAATTTTGGAGAGGTTAGGTGATCAGATAAGGAGAGATGGGGGCAGGAGGAGAGGGAGCGAGTCAGTGAAGCTAGTAATGTTAGGCAGGGGATAAGTGAGAAAGGATGGCTAAACAGTCTTACTAGTGGGCTACAAAAAGGAGCAGAGCTATTCAAAGTCGGTAGCTGGCTGCAGAAACCCACTTCTCCTGCAGTCTTCCCAACGCAGCTTCATATGCCAGCTCCCAGTGCATGCAGAGTATGTCCACCTCCCATACCGAATAACCAGGCAGGATACTGCAGTTGAGGTAAATGACCAAGTCAATGCAGTGAACTAAATGATCTTTGCCACCAAGAGCAAAGGTGCATGGTGACTTCACAAGTGACTGGGAAAAGTTTTAGGATATTTGCGCTCAACGCCTGCTTGCAACTGTGCTTCTGCTGAAGTTCATACGGCATCCCACAGCTCTGCTGGTGCAGTGTTCCTCAACTGGGGAAGGACAAAGTCACCTGTTTTAGCTTAACCTACTGCTAAAACTGGTTTGCACTGAAACAGATGAGGGAGAGCTCACATGGAATAACCATCAGCCAGCAAGCAGTGACTGGCAGCTGGGCTGGGTAATATCTTTCCTGGCTCCGTTAAGGACCAGAAAAGGATGTTTGCTTCTGCCCTGAACAAATTGGTCACTGAAATAGCCTAAATCAGCTCTGGAGGCTCAGACATATGGTCTGTCATTGGAGACTGCCATGTGTCAGCTGGGCCAAAGGAATGGATTCTGTGCGTGAGCACCTCACAAATGTGAGGTGAAGGGTGCAGGTTTCATGCCTGCCACCCAACACATTTAACTCCTCTGTTGCTGTGGGTGAGAACCTGGGCATGGCGAGGTACCGTGGCTCAGTCAGTGTCTTGGAGCTCATGAAGCCACTACAATCAGTTGCACTTCTGAGCCCCGCAATTAAAGCAAGAGGGCAAGTGAGGAATTGGAAAAAGCAAATCACCTTTATCAGGTGGACACTGTGCCCTTTTTAATCCCAAGCTCATTGATTCAGTGGCTGGGGAGGCAATATTTCTGCTGATAGAAAGAGCTGTGAGGCCATCTAAGGCATGGAGGCTCTTCACACCGAGATCAGCTGCAAATTTACAGCTCTGCCTGTAGTTCCCTGAGCTTGCTCCTGGGACAGGCGCAATTTCCCGGCAGTATCTGCTGGGAGAGGAGAGGTTTGTAAGCTGCCTGGCTTCTAACTGGCTCAAGTGCCAACTGAGTTCATGCTCTGGGCACGCCAGGGAGCAGCTTGCTTCAAACAAAAGGGGGAAGGAGGGGGGAGAGGGAAGCCCTCCCGAAGAGCTTCCACTCTGCAAATAGTTCCCGAATGGCCTTACACTTTCACATGATTTGGGCATTCGGCGTGAGGACAAGTAAGCCTCGACAGAGCTCTGCTACAGGGTCAGGCACATACTTCAGAGACAAAAATAAGTATTGGCTTGATTTCCATGTTCTCTTATCACTAAATCCCTGGCTTCAGCCTGGCGTTAGCCACTGAATGGCTCCCTGTGCCATGACTCCAGACTTAAGTAAGAAATAATGTTTAAGAGCCAGGCAATGAGGTTACCGTGTCTCCCAAGGGCACCACAGACGGGATAAAACCTTGTGAGACCCTCCGAAATGTTCCTGAAGGGTTACTTTACCCACACCTGCTTATTCTTCACCTGCCTCCATGGCCATGTCCCTCGCTCAGCTGGTTGCTGGGTGGAGAAGTGCGATGCCAAGTACGAGTGACTAGGACTCGGTGGCTGCTAGCACGAAGCACACAATTTCATTTGCATCAATCTGCAATTACTGTGCAGTTGGGACCCTGTATTCATGTAGCTGGGGGGTCATGTCACTTTGCAGTTAACTGGTGAATGACTGTTAAAGAAGTGACGAGAAGAGCAATCTGCTCTTGTAGCCAGTCCCCGTGCTAACCGCATCATCATATGGTGGTGTTAGACGTTATACCCAAGCTGTATTATTCCTAGGCTCCTTTTGAGAAGACCCCTATTTTCTTGTGAAAGGTAGCGGGAAAGACCACTGGGTGAAACCATGTGTTCAGATCCTCTGGAAATCATGAGCTGTGCATCCAAGTCCCCTTTTTGTGATTTTTCTAAATCTACTCCTCAATAACTGGGTCCAGGTTAAAAGTAATTTTGGGACGTTCAGTAGCAAAGAGCTGTCTTTCATGCAGTCAAGAAGGCAAAGCTCTAGTGATTTGGTCCTGCAGTCAGCTGACACTTCCCATGTAGTGGTTGTCTTACTACTTGTAAAGGTTTCTATCTGAGCATCCAGAACAGAATGTTACTTTGACTCCTGTTTCTCAAATTGTGACTCACTTACGGATCCTGATCACCCCATCTCACTCATCAGGGATACAGAAGTAAAGGTTAGAATCATGAGAGCTTTAAAAGCTCAGCCCCCAATTTAGAGTGAGATGATGCATTTATCTCTGATGCAGAACTGGATGTTCCCCGGATGACTCCTCTACGGAAAGCTCCAATAACAGAAGTCTCAACTCTAGCCTGACTTTTCAAGTGTGCCCTGCAAACCCTCTTCCCTTCTCTCCCCGTGCTGGAGAAAGGCCCAAACCTGGGGTTAGGAAGGTCACCAAGCCTTTTTGTGGTAGCCTTAGCCAGGTCTTTTATTCAAGCAAAACTAATTACAAAATCAGTTTTTTCTAGCTCCAAGGAGAGCACGGTGCAAACTTTGTGCCTTCAGAGAGACAGTTGAAATCCAAAAGTGAGTTAGTGAATCTTTTTATTCACACAGTTGCTTGTCTCAAAGAACCTCCAATTCAAAGGGAGACTATCATTCTCATTTTCAGGTGCACAGATTTTGCAACCTGGGATTTAAAGGTGACTCTCAGAGACTAGGACATATGCTTCTAATAGCATGTTCCCATAAGTCTCTTCCCTGAAGTTAGACTCTTGTGCTTCCTATGGTTCATTTTTAAATATGCCCCATGGTAAAGCTTTCCATTTCTCTGCTACATAAAAGCACACGACCATTTTATGCTGAGTCTTCCCCTGCGGCTGGCAGCGGTGGTGAAGTTTAGGTGAAGAACAGCACCAAACAGAGGAGTTTATCCCAACAATTCTGGCCGGTGGAAGTTAGCTGGGGGAAGAGCAGGCACATTGTTTGGCAGTTAAGCACAGCCGCATCTCTGTACTCAGGTGTCTGTGCTCAGGGGTGTGCAAACATTCAGGCATCTGCAAGCCTTCCTTTTTTTTTTTTGGTGTGAACGAGTTTTTGGCACATGGGGAGGCCTGTGCCTAGGAGTTTGCACACGTGGCAGCAGAACCTCGCGTGCGCTCATCTCGGCTAACGACAAAGAATCAACTTTGATTAAAGCTCTTCTTAACATTTGAGAGCACATTTTCCTGGATATGTTAAACTGTGGTCAAATATCATCCACATGCTTTGCAATGGCCTCGTTAGAAACGAGACAGAAATGATGAAAGTTTTGAGCTAGAGCGAGGGTGTGTCAGGCCTTTGGATCTGGGTGTGTAAACAAGGGCACAACAGATTTTGCGAGTATAAACTCTGCAGACCTATAAGACTAAACTCCTGTGACATATTTATGTTTCCTCATACACAAATCACATTGACTCTCACACTCCCATATCACGCGGAGTCACCGGACTTCAAACGGAGCGGAGGAGGCAGCTGGATTCACTAAACAACATCTTGGGCACTATGAACGTGTGCCAGATAATAAGGGGAGAATCGCAATTAAAATGTCAAACTGTATCACATTTCCATAACAAAGTCAGAGAGGATTTCCCTCTCTGTGCCTTTCCTTTCTGTTTAACTTGTTTAGGGAGCTGAGGCTGCTCTTTCCACGCCGTGGTTTTCAACCCCTGCAAGACAGACGAGGTGTATTGTTCTCGCAATATTTGCTTCCTTCATGAGATAATTTGTTGAACACTTGAGTAAAACTGTGTAACAGAAGGAGCCAAAGTTGTCTCCGAGGAAGCTATTTAAAACCTCCTGCTCAGTGCGACGCCTGCTTATAGAGCTCTGCTCTTTGCTCTCCGCTAATAATACCTCCACTTTGTTCTCCTCTGGATCTGGAAGGGCTTTCTGAATGTGCTACACTCTTACAAGGTGTATATATAAAGCTGGTTTGTGTATGAAACAAATAAGGGAAATTTTAAAATGAAATCCAGTGTTGCATAGGCTCACTGAAGATTATTGCAAAGGTTTTCTTCAACCTTTAAACCCAGACTCCAGACAAAAGCTTGAAGCTGTGCTAAGCTTGTCCAAGACTCAGATGAAAATGGAAACTATGGGGAGCTTCAGGTCTTTGGCAATGATAAGAACCACTTTAGACCTAAAAATTAGTTCCTCTGTCAAGCGTCCCTCTCCTGCCCACCTGGAAATCATGTGGTGACGTGCCCAAGAGGGAAGAAAGAGACCCTAAAACGGGAAAGAAAAATTTCAACATAGAACAAATATAATCTACTTGGGGAAAAAATGCTTCCCAGGCAGATTTTACTGCAAATACTTAATTGAGTGACCATTTGTACAATGTCTCAAGGCTATTAGGGCTATGAGCATTATCAACTGTTGTTTGGTGGTTCCTCTAACATTTAACATGCAACTGGGAACCAAGATGGAGGTTGCTTCCCGTAGCAGCTGGCTCTTGTCCCCTTGAAGAATCTCTCAAGCTCTGAGCCAGCCCTTCCTGACCTCCATAAACACATCCCTTGCTTTTATATACTGTAATAAAGGAGGCCTCACTCTGTTTTGCCTGGCTGTGGCTGCCCTGGCCTTGCACAGGCACATCCAGCAGCTGGGTGTAAGTTTGAACTCTGGGATTCCTGCAGCAGCACCATCTGTGAAGGAAAGGGTGTGGAAACAGATGCTACGGGATAATGTCTGAAGCCACTGAAGCTGCCCCCCAGCTAGGAAGCCCCAGGCACATAATAGCCTTCGTTCCCAGGCATCCTGAAGGCCATGGACCCACTGAGCAGAGAGGCATCGAAGAGGATTTGGTGCAGTGTTTCTTCCTCATGGAGCAAAACTGGAAAGATGCTCCAGACCTTTCTGTGGCAGAGGACTGTGGAAGCCCTCCATTGTGACATGTACCAGCACCCACTCACTCCTCCTTCTGTGGTCTCTCTGAAATCCTTCCCTCACCTGCCACCGCAGGAACAAAACACCATAGAAGGAGAATCACCTGTTGAAGAAGAGGAGCAAGATCTCTCCATGTCACTTGCATGGGTATCCTGTTGCAGAAAGACCTTTGTGGCATCTTGTGAGCTCAGCTATTCAGCCGAAATGGAGAGGAGGTAGTTAAAATGGATGTGAGCATCTCTGTTCTGCTTTCATCCCCGTGTTGCAATGGACTTACTTGAAAGAGCGTAGGTTCTGTGTAGAATAAACTTTAACAGGCAACTCTGCTCCATTCCCACCATCACTGTCACTGGTTTCCTCTCCATCTTCCCTGCACACACCACCTCTCCATCCTGCCCCGTCTGCTCTGGTTTTCTCCTCTCTAAAGCAATACAGGATCACCCACAGCATTTTTATGGGGTTTCTCCACAGACTTCAGCCATCAGTTTACAGGTACCTTTTTTGCAAGTGCCGTTTCTTTATGCAAGGTGTGAACTCACCGTGTCTCCTGAAGGGCCCCACAACTACCTGTAAATAGTTTGTGACTGTAACATGACAGCTTGCATTTCCACCCGCTGCCTCCTCCAGCCCTTTAACGTCACTGCCGTGATGGAGCCCCTTCCCCGAGTCAGTGCGTGTTCCCACGCTCATGTTCATCCAGGCACCGACAACCACACAGCTGTAGCAGTCCAGGAGTCAGCTGGCGCGACAGGACGTGCTTCTTCAGCAGATCCCGAAGCCCACACCAAGCTTTTCCTTTCCTCTCCTGCCCAGCTGTGAGGTCCCCAGCCCTTCCAGCTGAAACTACGTCTTCCTTCTCTCAAAGCCAGGTCACGCTGAAATCTCCTGCCTGGCTTTTGCCGGTAGCTGCATCTCCCTGCAGCATTTTTGGCCAGGACATCTGTTATATTGTGTCCTGCAGTATCTCATGAGTCATCTCCATCCCCCTGTATAATTGCAGGCACGAAAACGCTGGGTTACGAATTGTCTGCTTTGGTCCCGTGAGCACCACAGAGATATGCGTCACCCCCCTCCCACGGGAAGTCCCTGTAACATTTAACAGAAAAACATAACCCTGCCCGTGCCTGGCAATTGCTTGGGCAGGTGGTGTCTGCTGGGGCTGCTGCTTCCTTCACTAACCTTGACCATTTTACAGTTCCCTTGTGTTCCACCCATCTGTTAGCTGCCTCCACCTTTTGCTTGCCTCCGGTCAAGGACGGTGATTGTCACCAGTTTGAAAAAGATGTCTTCTTTCCAAAACATGTTCAGGTCTGAGCCCTCCCAGCCCAATCCAGCAGAAGGTTTATTTCCAACTCCAGCGAAGATTTTAGTGTGATGCACAGTGCTAACGTGTCCGAAGGTGGTGTGCCTGCGCTCCCCACAGGTTTCTCTGCTGAGGGTTAGGAAGAAGAAAGGCCAAGGCTGCATTCCTGGACTTTATTTTCTACTTCACCTTTCTCCACTTCCCATGTTTCATCCCTGCCCTCGGAACAGGCAGGCAATTCCTGTTGCATGGCTTCCCACAGCAGTGCCCCGCGTGCTTGTCCCTCCCTGCTGATAAAGAAAGAGTTACCATCGCGTGGAGTCTCCCCAGTTTTGTCATATTATTTCATCATGGAGCCCTGAGCCATACGCGTAGGGTGGACAGTGAAACCGTTGTGGCTTTTTTATCATTTTGTTAGTATACCAGGCAGGGATAAAGGGCCATAACTGCTGGCTTATCTTAACTATCCAGCATATGGGTGATCCCACAGAACCACCGCATCCCAGCCGAAGCTGCCATTTTAACTTTTGCTGTATGGAGGCTATTTGGTATTTGTGAGAAGGCTGTTTTGGGTTTTTTTGGGTTTTTTTTTGTTTGTTTGCTTGTTTGTTTTAATTAGTCTTGTGTATATTTGGTTTCTTTTTGAAAAAGTGGAAGGAGAGACAAAGAGAGCAGCTACTGCTGGGAAGCATTGTTTGCCTCAGCAGTTTCCTTCAGCCCTGCAAGGGTTTCTGTTCTGAGGGGACCCCCGCTGTTTGTCCCCACTGCTGCCCCAGGCATCCTCTGGGCAAAGCGGGAGCGTAAGGCAATCCCCAGCCTGGCATCCTGAGCCATTAATTTGCAGATGGAGCGCCAAGGGGCACAGATTTCCGTGCGACCCTCCCTCCCAAGTGCCCTTTTTGAAACTGGGACCAAGCAACACCTTCTCCAAGTCACACGGCGAGCCAGCAACAGAGGTGGTGACTCTACCCTGACCTCCTGCATCCCGCTGCGGCTCTAAGGAGGTTGCCGGTCCCTCCACATATTAATGGAGTCCCCAAGTCGCCAAGCACCCCTCCGGTCCTGAATGCATGTGTCCTCTTACAGGTGGAGGCTGTTTGCTGTCGGGGCACCGAAGCTGGCTCTGTGCAAGCCCGACGTTCAAGGTCACACAGGGAGTCCAGGGGGAGAGGAGGGAACCGGACCCCGGCTGCCCTAGTGCCAGGTTAACACCACTGCCACTGCACGGGTGAAATATTTCCCACCATCTGCGCTGCTTTCCTAGGAACAAGGAAGTCACTCCTGGCCCCTCTCTGTCTGCCAGGCACTGTGGGTGCTTTTTTTTCCCTCCTGCTCTCATTTCTCATGGAGTCAATACAGACAAGTGCTGCTCTGAATCCCGCCTGGACTGTGCACCAGTATCCCAGGAAACCTTGGCGTGGTTCTGGAAAGAGGCTGCCTTTGCTCATTTGTGCCTCTGAGAGACGGCTGGGGGCTCTATGCTGGAGGTGAAGCTCCAGAGCTGCTCATCACTCCTCTGGGATGAGCTCCAGGGAGTGGGGACCAGAAGGAGTCTGCCAGTCCGGCATCTCTAATGTGGGTCTTCCCCAAAGGGCCCTTATCTTCTGCTGGATCATCCTGCAGCGTCAGCCCCAGTTACCAGATAGAGGTAGGTTGATGCCTGCCAGGGCACTGGTGCTCTCCAGACCTGGCAAAGCCTCACCATTGTGCCCTGGCTAGGCCAGCAAGAACGGCATCTCCACAGCCGCTGCAGACCCATAGCATCTTGGCTGCATATCTCCCTAGATGGGGTTAGGCCAGGCCTGCCCAAACTGACCCATGCGTCTGGATGTACTTAAACTCCAAACCTGAAATCTCCACCCTGGAGTTCAGTGCAGGTACTCAAAATGCCTCCTTCTAGGAAAAAAAAAAAAAAAAATAAGAAAAAGAGAGAAGCAGAGCGAAAGAATATCCTTCTTGTTTACTTCATTCTTCAGCAGGTAACCTTGTGATTCTGTGCTATTTTGGTGCCGACATTCCTGGGAGCTTACCGTAATGAGAAGCAAACACCACAAACTAAAATAACAGCGTGAACCTAAGCGCAAGCCTGGATTCCCACCTAGAGATTGACTTATCTCCGAGGGCTGCTGGGTCTGCGATTCAACGTGACCGGTGAGGAATTAGTGGGGCACTTGTGAAGAAGGGGCGGATGAGTGGGGTCCAAATGGTCCAAAAGACTGCGATTCCCATGCACTGGTCCCTCTCTGCCTGATGCTCGGTCTGTTGCAAAGCAAGGTTGTGGGTTCACTCTGGAACCATGCTCTCGCCCTGCAGTTTTTAAACCTTTCATAATCTCGTGTGCTGTGCATTGTGTTGCTTTTGGTCACACGCTGGAGCGATCAGTTCAGTTACATAGCCAGTGCCGTGCAGCGGCAGGGTATGAACACGTTGAGTGTTGCGCAGATACTAAGCAACCACAGAGGAACAACGGGCAAGTCAGCATGTCATACAGAGATAAAACCCACCAGCGGGACCAGGAGACCTCGTATTCCACCTGATGTGAGCAGCAGTTGTCACCCAGCCACCCCCCTACCGGCCCCAGGCCCCCAATAACATGTGCTAATAGACTTTGCTGTCCATGCAGATCTATGGGGCGAAGTGCTTCAGTAGGGTCAGCAGGATGGATAGCTAAACCCACTCTAAAGCTGGATGGAAATCCATATGCAGCCTCTTAGGCTGAATTGCACCCGCGTCTGGCTGTTGCTTTGGAAGAGGGCAGCCACTGCACAAGATTTTCTGCTATAAAAACAAGCCATTTGATTTTTCAAAGCCCTGCCGCAGTTTTATGGAAAGGAAGACGCATTTCTCCCCTTGTGAAACTTCATGACATTGGACGGGGTACAAAACGGAGGCAGAGTTTCTCTTTAATGGCCATCCCGGAGAAGGCTGTGCAGCATCCAGCCTATCGCCCGGCAGATCCTCCTGCGGATCCCCTTATATAACGCAACCCGAGCCGCCGCAGGACCTCGTCTGAATTCACCTCATTAAATTATTAGCCCCATGTCCTGGCAAACATCTCACGAGGCTGCCTTGAGAGCTTGATAAATCTAACGTCGGGTTTCGGGTGTCAGAGCAACAGGAAAACGTAGCCCAGCTTAGAGCATTTGCCTCTAAAGCGGAAGAGCTCTAAGCCCGTGGGAGCGCAAAAGCCACACGATGCTGTTGCCCATCCGACAACACCGCTGCGGCCAGCCTGATGGAACGTCACCTGTCCCCGGGGGCTGCTGGGACCCCATTTCCTGCACACCATCATCTTGCACATTGTGAATGTAGAGAGAGAGGTTGAGATGCAAGGTGGCAGCTGTCACGGAGGTGCGCAGAGAGCTCCCCGCTGCGCTGTTCCCTCCCAACCACATCCATGGGTGCCCTGGAGAGAGCACACCATCGGCCGCAGGCTGCCTGCTGTGCCCTGGCCAGGCTGCTTCCTCCCTGGCGTGGTGCTCCCGGCCAGCACAATGTCCCTTTTCTCTGCCGGGGACGGAGGTATGGGGCTGCGTGGCAGGAGGACTCCACACTTGGCTCCTGCCTTCTGCCGGGGCTGCGTTCCCCAGAGTACAGCGGGCATTAGAAAATATCTGAAATTAGAAACCGGCTTTTGGATGTGTGGAGTGCCTGGCAAGCTCCATCCTATGTCTGCTTAACCTTTGGGAAAGGCAGCCTTGGCATGCTGGCCCCCGGCACCCTCTGCCTCTCCATGGGCACCAGCACCAGGTTAACCTGGGGAACTTCTTGCTGCAAGACACAGAGCCACTTCTCTGCTGACCTTGGTCTCCACCTCTCTGCAGACACTATGTATGTTACTGCCTTGGATAGAATCATAGAATCATAGAATGGTTTAAGTTGGAAGGGACCTTAAAGATCACCGAGTTCCACCCCCTCCTGCCATGGGCAGGGACACCTCCCACTAGACCAGGTTGCTCAAAGCCCCATCCAGCCTGGCCTTAAACCCCTCCAGGGATGGGGCATCCACAACTTCTCTGGGCAACCTGTTCCAGTGCCTTATCACCCTCAGAGTGAAAAATTTCTTCCTAATATCTAATCCAAATCTACCTTCTTCCAGTTTGAAGCAATTCCCCCTCATCCTATCTACCTCATGGATACCTCATGGATGCTTTGGAGAAGCTCCCAGGGGATCTGCAGGAGCAGAGCACCCATGCTGGCCTTCCCATCAAGGAAGGGAGTGGGCAATGGCACACAGGAATTGATGGGAGCATCCCAAAGAAAAGTGTTTCCCAACTCAAAGGCTCCCCCTGTGCAGCCTGCTCCTGAGAACAGCCCTGGGAAGAAGCCAAGAGGAACCGAGCAGTCTTCATGTGATCGCCCAGCTGCCCCTGCTACTGTGCTGGGTCACCTGGCACTGCTGGTGGGAGCGTTGGGTCTAGAAAAGGCCATAATCCAGCAAAACAGAATTGCTAGAAAGCGAGGGGGAAAATCAGGGCTGGGCGGACTTTGCAAAGATCACTTGGACCTCTGTGTGTGACTGAGGATGGATTCATGTCTACAAAGTTCAGCTAATGTGAAATAACCTGTAGAAAGAAGCAGCATAGGGTAACAAAATTGGTGTCACTCTCCCACGAGTGTGAGAGGGCTGCAGTGTGGCTGGATATATCCTGCTACATTTTCTGACTTAGAGACACCTAGAGGTTTCTCTGCGATGAGCTTTGTATTCATTTCACTTGCTGTACGTGTCCTCAGTGGGGACAGATCCGCTGTTTTGTAAAAGGTTTTCGGCTCCCAAGCAGGCCAATGACTGAGTAGACAAGGCAATCAAATGTTACAAGCACTGCTTATGCTACACCCTGGTGCACTGCCAGGATCCCACGCAGATCAACCTGACCCAGCCAGGGAAATCATTGAGAAATAAGAGAGAGAGGGAGAGAGGGCGAGCGAGTGAGAAGAAATCCCCAAATCCCCAGAAACACAATGTTAAACCCTCCCACCTGATCCGCAAAGCAAAGCAAAAGCCAGCCCAGACCAAATATAAACCAAGGCTGCACAGCCAAAACAACCAGACTGCAGAAGGTCAGACAATCTGAAATGTGCATATCGCAGCAGGGCAGACGTGCCTGCAGCCAGCGCGCGGAGGGGAGGAGGAATGATGTCTCCCTGCACAGACTCATTGGGGATCCTCTCAAATTCCAGTCCTCTTGGAAATCCCAGGGATGGCAAGCCTGGAGGGAGCCCATAGTCTACGCAACTGTTGACTGGCATCCCTGTGCCTGGCAGCAGCCAGCCCAGATGCATCTCTACCTCTGTTCCTCCCTGCCCACACCTGGATGTCACTGCAATTTGTAGGAGGGGTGACAGGCGTAAGGGAAGGGCGTCTTTGTGGACCCCAGCAGACTTACACCTGAGGCAGCAGGACTAAAGCACTAAAGAACTTTAAAGTTTATGTTGCGTTCTTACTCATATAACATGTCTGATCCCTTTTAATCTTACTAAGCTAATAGTATATCCTGCTAGAGCAGATGTCCCAGCACTGCCAAAAGTGTTTTCTCTTACTCTTATTGAAGTGGTGTTGTTTACTAGGTTTTTCCCGTTAAGTCCTAGGACAAAGGTGTCCCTTTCCCACACTAGCAGGAGGAAAGGTAAATGTATTTCTAATGGAGAAGTTTAACAATTCTTCCCAGAGTGGCTGGACTTGCCGCATGTTCCTGCTCTGCAAAGATGGGATGGCTTGTCACAGTGCTGGTGAAAGGGTTGAAGGTGTTAACGTCTTCTGAAGTGTCTGTGTGGGTAGTAAGCTTGGAGAGTTTAGCAGTCACCACTGGCCCAAGCTTCAGCTCAGGCCTCAGTGGGACTGTCCTTCTAAAGATGTGGCCTCCTATCAATGCTACTCAATAAACAGAGACCATCCTCACCCTAAGTCTCCCTTGGAAACCACTACGGGGTATAGCTATTTCAGGCCAGATGGTGACACTGTCTTTCAAATGCCCTTCAGGCTGTAAGCAGTCTACCTTTCTCTGACCCCACTTCTGGCAACCTCTCTCCTACACAAAGCACCTTCACCTGTGTATGTTAATGGTACCCTTGAAACAACACCACCATCACCTCCAGGTGCTCCATCAGTTCTGTGCTCCCTACCTGTATTGCGGATGGGAGTTCACAAACATTGCAGCAGCCAGAAATTGCTCTTTCTTCAAGCACAGTTTTATCTTTCTTATGTTTTTGGATTCCAGTACCATCCTGAAAGACTTCAGCTGCCTGTCCAAAAGGGAGGATTAAGGCTGGAGCTCATAATTTGAACGCCATTCTTTGCCAACCCAGCTGAATTTCTCAGCTGTTCTTCACCAGATAATGCACAGCCCTTTCATTTCATGCAGAGATGTTTAGCCTGTGGTGTTTACAGTCATATGTTATCCTTACCATGACAACACTGAAGGGAGTGTCCCTCATATAATGATAACCCCTGCATATCTTCTCAGAAACACTGAGGTTTTCCACCTTGTGTTCCTGGACAAATTCCTGCCCAGAGCCTGTGTACTTACACTGTACCACAGTGAAAACACGTGGGATTTCAAAAAATCATCCCTTGGATCCAAGACACACAGCCGGTGTTCTTCTGTCTTGGCAGGGACCTGATGGCTGCCCAGCAGAAAGCAGGCAGGCTCATTAAGGAGCTTTGCAGCTTCTCAGAGGGGGTATTACACAGCTGTCCTACAGGACCCTGACACAGAAACCTCTCTCCTCCCGTCTCCCCAGATCCTTCTCTCTCCTGGATTCACACAAGCCTTGATACAAGATGGATGTTTGTCTTCTCACACCACGATCATAAATTTCAAGATATGGACACTTGTCAGGGACTTTATGGTGGGCCTTTCGTGTGTCTATATCCACCAGCTGCTTGAATCCATCACTGTATAGACTGCATAGCTCTTAAAGCAACTGAGAAAATTCCTGCTAACTTTGTTAATTTGCCTTGGAGGCCGTGTTCACATGGGATGGAGGACTACTGAGCTGCCTTCTTGTGGGATGGTGGACTGAGGTACCAGGGGATTTGGACATGTTCTGGGATGTCAGTGTGCTGAACTCCTGAAGTACACCAACAAACCCAACGCCTGGTGTTTGGGTGATCAGCTCGCAATAACGTATCATCAACTTCCACAATGTTTCCGGTGTGTAAGTGCTGAAATCCGGTGCTTGTTCAAAGATCACCTCTTTCATTTAAAGGTGCGGGGGTGTGTGGAAGGGAGAAGGCTGCTCCAGCTCCCACGGCAGCTGATGAACGCTTGAAAGCTCAAGGCAAATATCACGTCTGGTTTGGAAGTGGGTGGGTTATAACTTGTTACTCCAAAGACAAAAAAAAATCAGAGTGGACACGAAACATGACCTCAAATGTACCCCAGGTGATAATCCAAGGGAAGTGAAGGGAAGTATAAGAGCTGATAAAAAGTGAATTTACCCACATTTGTACAACGTGTGGCAGGTAGGGCCCTGCACTTGTTTTGGGACTGCAGTTACTACAGTAAGCATAATGTGAAGGAAGGAAAAATAGGTGTGCCACGATATAAAGCAAAGGTGTGAGTAGTTGCACTTCACTAGCAGCACTACCTTAGCCAATGGGAACTCTTCCAAAGGGATGGCTTAACTCCATGCCTTTACTTTATGTTCTGCAAATATTTGCCTTTGAAAATGACAATATTTGTGGGTACTTGCAATTTTCTTTGACAGCTGCTACCAGTAGCTTTCCATAGCAAAACAAACTGGGGAAATGTAATTTCCTGAGGAAATTTCCATGAAAATGTAGCAGGTAAAACCTGGCTAATGTTACAAGAAGTGTTACCTTTTGCACTGTAAAAAATGGCTTGCTTCAGTGAAATTCATTTGCACCATGGGCAGACTGACTTCCTTTTTCATGCTAAAATTACGGCAAGGAAAAAAAAAACAACACCAAACACAAACAAACCAAAACCCAGAGAAAGATTCTGCTTTATGAAAATACCACCCAAAAATACAATTGTCCTCATTCATACCCCAGAAGGGCAGCTATGAGAACAAGCTTCCTTCCCCCAACAACCACATAGACCTTGGGAGCGGGGAGGCAAACCTGCCTGGAAAAGAGAGTTGTGATACACATTCTTTCCTGTCTTCGAAAGGATCAACGGGAAGCTGGGGCACTGCTAGCTTTTGCTAGTTGAAAAGTGCCAAGAACTTTCCAGGAGCCTTACAACTGGCAGCTATGACCAAAATGTTCAAAATGACATTTGGGGATCATTTAGAGTAATAGGAAAAAGAAAGACCATAGTGAATGATGATCTAGCTAATGGGCTTCAATGTACTGAATAAATAGAAGAACAAATACGCACAGAACAAAACCTTGTGTGTCTCTCACATATGACAGCTGAAAAAGTTGATTCAGTGCTAATCCAAGTAATTACAATAAGGGCAGGGAGAAATCTGTAGCCTTTTGTGAGGTATTAAGCTGACAGATTTGAAGAAGAGAGGCGGTCAGACAGGACTGGGTTTCAAACGTACATGTCTCCAGGCCTCACAAAGGCATCACCCAAGGCTTTCTGGCTTTGCCCTGCAGTCTCCTCTCTCCAGAGGATGTGCTTTCTGGAGGAAATGGTGGGAGATTCACTCCTGATCTGGGGCTGCTTTGCCCTTTTTAATCCCCTAACTTCCCTCTGTCCTGCTGCCTCTAATTCTCCTCACCTGAAAACACACTCAGGAAGGTCGCAGAATCACCCACCTACAGCGTGGTTGAATTGGGCAGGCACCTCTGGAGACCGTCTAGACCAACCCACCTACTTACAGCAGGGTCAGCTAGAGCAGGTTGTTCAGGGCCATGTCCAGCTGTTTTTTAAACATCTCCCATGACAGATGGAAACTCCATAACCTCTTTGGGCAACCTGTTTCCATCTCTCCCTTACAGACGAACCCAAACCCATTTAGCCCCAGGCTTGCAAGCCCACTGAACTGAGGCTGCTCTGGTGCCAAACATCTTGCTGATGCTACAGCAAGAGAAGACCAATAACCTGAGTGCAAATACATGCTGAGAGCCCCGTCTATGTAAAGTGCAGTGAGACGTGCAGATCACCACGCAATGTGGGAGTCGTGCCCATGCATGCCCGACGGGGAAAGAGCCTAGCACTTCCAAAGGGTTAGTACCCTCAAGGTCACTGCAGCTGAGGCTGACGTAAGGCCGTAACCTTGGCAGGGTGGGAGAGGGGGAGAGCAGCGTTTCCACTTTGTGGAATAAATAATACCCAAGGCTTCCCTGATAAGAGGGGCTGTATCAATAGAGAACTTTATTCAGAAGGTTAATGAATTGATCTGATCATTCCTGAGATCATCTATTAGTCCGGTGCTTGCCCATGAAAGAGAGCTGCCCCGGAGCGTACGCTGCACATCAGTGAATCAAATGTGCAAAGAAAGACACACGCCTGGAGAGAAAAGAAGCCTGAAGCAAAGCCTGACACCGAACAGCTGGACAGCAGCATATAATAATGGAAAGCACGTTGTGAATGCCGCGTTATCCAAATAAAACAGCACAGGGGAGATTTAGAGAGATGAGAGGGACATGTGGCG
The DNA here is from genome assembly GCF_000708025.1 of Charadrius vociferus. NCBI lineage: Eukaryota > Metazoa > Chordata > Aves > Charadriiformes > Charadriidae > Charadrius > Charadrius vociferus. Next base: position 3,735,122 of record NW_009647419.1, on the reverse strand, counting down.
AGGATGTAAGAGCTACTATCTTATTCCTTCCTAAAACAGGCCATAAATATTCTATGGGACCCTTTGTGATAGCAAAGTGCTCTGAGCCTGATTTTTATCTGAAATGAAGTGTCCCAAACACAATAAGAGAGCGGGAGCTCAGTACCAGCCTGGAGGAAAAATGCCTGCAGTTGGAGCTCTCCCTGCACCTCCTGCCACAGTGGGGGTTTCCCCAGAAATCACCCCTCACCCCTGCACCCACAAGCGCCGAGGGGAAGAACCTCCTGATGCAGTGCTGACGGCCACCAGTGCTCCCTGGCTCAGCTCAGCTCCCAGGTGCCTGCCTTGCAAAATCCCCCATCACACTTGGCACTAATTGGTACCCTTGTTAGGAGGCTTATCAAAGAACGGGAGAGCCGGACGGGGTCATAATGGCTGAATTATCTCCTTGTTCCTGGAAGTGACCCTGCTGAGCCGAGGCTGAGGCAACTTGACAGGTCGCTGTAGTGGAAGCTAATGCTGCCTCTCCTCGTGTTGTAGCACTCCTGGAGATAAAGAGGACTTAAGGCTCTGGTGCTGTCTGTTCAGCGCAATGTGCTGCCAGCACTACATCTACTGTAACAAAAGCAATAACCATGCAACTTTGTCCGTGTTAAAAAAAAAACCACCTTTGCCGGGATTCACTAGCAGGGTTAGGAGTTGCCGCTACAGCTGAAGAGGGCCCTAAAAGACTGAACTAACCCATCGGGAATAAATCACGCCCACAGCATTCAAAGGGAAACGCTGGCTATGCAGATGCGATACATACAGGCATGTGTCACTCCCAAACAGCAACAGGCTCTGGATGTACCTTGAATTGTGGTCTAAACCCACTCTGGCCAGGGAATATGGTTCCCTTCTCCACTGCGAGTGTAATAAGGGACAGAGAATGGACCTGATGCTGTGATGAGTTATAAGGAAGCAGATTGCCTGTGGTTTGGCAAGAATGGTTATATTATAGTTATTTACTGTTATTATTGATGTGTATATTAGAGGTTAAGACAAGGGTTTGCCTGAACTACACTGGGGCCCAAGAAGTTGGCTAGTGCGTGTTCACATCTACCTTTTCTTTAGCCTAGGCCAAAGTGCTGTACACCTGGGAACTTCAGGAAGGCTTCTTAAGGCAGCATGGTAGGTGGTTTAGTGCGGCCAGTGCTCATTTCTCAGCTGCTCTGACAGCCCTGTCCTTTGCTTTGGAGGCACTGATGATGGACGTTAGAGCTAGATTGACTACAGCCACATCTCTGTTCATGAGCACTGCATTTAAACCTGAATGGCTGTTATATTTGCTCATGTTTAGACCCTTTATATGTAGGTACAGTAGGTGTTTGTGCCTAAGTTGGAAGGTTCAGCTCGCCTTTCAGCTACTGAGATCCATGCTTCTGTTGGACATCAGATTGGACCGTGAGTGTGGCTTCATTTAGTCCTCCTCCCCGACTCTCAGCCTGAAAGCCTCATTGCCTGGTGTGAAAGCCCCATTGTCCAAGTCATTTATAAAACAGAATGGGCATGGAGAATCCATCCGACGGTATTCTGCTCAACAGCGGCAGATCTGACAAAACCCCTTGGCAGTGTCAGCTGGGGCTAGATAAAAGCACCTGGTAAGCTCATCAGCCATAGGGTTGTAAGGTCAAGGAGGAGATAATCCCTCTGAGCCATGTCAATGCAACAAGCTTATTTCCAAGCTCTCCCATTCAGTGGTGGGGTCAGAGCTCCACCAACACTGTCAAGGAAGAGTATTCCCATTCACCCTCACTCTCCAGTGCCTCTTGCCATCCGTTTTTGGCTCACCCATGGGAAGCCCACCAAAAGAAGCTGTGTCCCACTCGCAAAGCTTTTATTGTCTTCACTGGAGATTTCACATGAGTGTGTGCCACACGAAAGCTGGAATATCGTCCTTTGGAGTTGCACAGAACAGCATGTCCCACCACATCTTCCTGCCTTCAGGGCCAGTCTTCCCCTGAGGGCGGATCTGAGATTTGCCAGCTTGTGAAATACAATCAGGACATTTCTATGCTGTCCCCCTCATGCAGCCTTGAGTTCAGGGACACGTTGAATTCTGTGCTGGGTTTGCCCTGCTTTGATGTCCCACACTGGGGGCGTTGATTAGAACAGCGAAAGTAATTGCAGCTGCCCTTTGGTTTAGACTGTTATTTATCCCTTCAGCCAGTTTAATGCATTGCTTTCACGGTCCCCCTCCTCTGCAAAGTGCAGCCCTGCCCTGAAAAGTAGAAATGGCTTCTGGTTGCAAAGATTGCATCTGCTAGCCAAAAGGTGTAATAAAAACCTCAGGATGGCATAGTCCAGCAGCTTCACAGAGGGGTGCAGCATCCCTTGCATGCCTGATCAAAAGAACTGGGGAGTAAACTTAATGAATTACACTCAGAGGTGGCTCTTGAGGGATCTTATGTCACTGTGGTGGAAGAAGAAAGTGGAGATGGCATTGGGATCTCCTATTGCAGTTCAGCAGAGCAAGAGGAAAGAAGTGCTGCCCTTCCTGTAAATCCTCATTTTTCAATCCAGTCCCACATCATCTCCATCTTCCCAGCTGTACTGACTACTATGAAATCAGTCAGGCACCTTGGATTCTGCAGCAAAATCCTGCTCCAAAAGGCTACATGTTATCTGCTCCAACATCCCTAATATTCTGCTTCATGCCTATTGTGCAGACATCAGCAACAGCTTTTCCTGCTAAGCCAAGCTGTGCTGTTTTGGGGGCCTCTTGCCCTGTTTCTCATCGGGAATCAGGTAGATATGGGAGACGATACATTTGTTTCATCTCTGGAGCTGCATGCAGAAACGATTTTTAGCTTGGCAGCCTCACTGGAAAATAATTTAGATTCAGAGAAAAACAAATGTAAATTTTTGGGGGTTTAACTCACAGGCAGAGGAGGGGGATCAGTCTTATTGTTTTCAGTTTACACAAAATGTTCCATGTGATCCAAAATGAAATGCTTAGCTATGGACACATGCGAACAAAGGCAAAGAGGGGGTGGGTTATGCAACTGCACGAGGAAGGAGCAGTCATCGCCATCGCAGCCTTTTATCTGTTATGGAGGGGGTAATAAGAGATACCTGTCTCCCGAGGCCCCGGAGCCTGGCGTAAGATTAGGTTAGGCTGAAGTCCCTGCCTGGAGTCAGGCAGATGTCCTCAGCATGGGGCTCTGACACCCCCATGCCCAGGGGTCCCAGTCTCTAAAGGATTCTGGGGCAGGCTACTCTCTACCTCCCCACCT
>NW_009647419.1:3724541-3731435 GCF_000708025.1 Charadrius vociferus | reverse complement strand
GCTGAAGATATTCTTATTTAGATACTGATTGGGCCAGAAGACATCCCTCTCCATCCTGCTGGGTTACGGTACTGTTCCAGGAGATGGGATGCACATGTTCCCTTCCTTGTGGGAGGGACTATGAGCTTTATGTCAGAAGAACCCAACAGAAGAGGGGAGACTGAGAGCCACTCTCACACCCTGTGGGGGTCCTCTGTGTCCTGCTGCCCACAGCCATGCTCCTGGCAGTCAAGAGGCAGGGCTGCATCTCCCCTTGCTGGGTGGGAGTTTAATTTGGGTATCCTACACTCCTGAGACTGGACACAGTGGTACAATCTGAAGAGCACTACCTCCTCTTGCAGATTTGTGACACTAATCCCTTTTTTTTTTTTTTTTTTTTTTTTCCCCAGCTAGCATCATTCAGGAAATACAGTACTAATAATGTGTGAATAGTTTCAGGACAACTAAAACCACATTTCCAGAGAATGTATTATTCTCTGGAAAAATAATAATTGTTCAGGTCTATTCATGAACACACACTTGCAGAATTAGTTCCGTATGTCTGGGAAGGAATCATTTCAATCTCTCTTTTGAAACAGAGCAATTGTTGGTTATAAAAAACTGACCAGGAAAATAGGATGACACACAATTGGAAGTGCTTAGAAGTTAATGAAGAAAATGTTATTCGCGTTGGTGCCAGCATCATTGATATTAAGTAAAATGCAGCTTCATTTAGAAGGCTTCTTCCTGATCCTATTGTATTTGCCAGTGGTTTTGCTTATGTGAAGAGGATGTGCTGCCTATTATAGAGCTGTCTTTGCCTGTGTTATATTGGTAAGGGAACGCACTCAGCCTGTGCTGTGGGATCCATGATGTGCTCCATGGGACTAAGTGTGGAACACATGCTTGGGAAAGGACAGGCTCTGTCCTCAAAGAGCTCCCGAGCGAAGTTAGAACCAGCTGCAGCAGGTGGCAGAGAGACAAACAGGCAGTTCGTGATGGGATGCAAGGCAGCAGCTAAGTCCCTGAGGCAGGGACCTCAGATGACCTCCAGTATGAAAGGCTTGAATGTGTCTGGACCACAAATCACCTTGCTCCTAAGAGAACTGAGCTGTGGTAACAGAATATGTCTAACCATAGAGCCACAAAAATGCAGGAGGCGTGAAGGGAAGAAGAGCTTTGATATAAGGAGAAACCTTGTCAGGGCAATTAAACTTGGATGAGAGCATAAGGAGAGGAAGCAGGAACACACAGTAATGCAGGTGACTCCAACCGGCGCTCCTCCTTCCCTTTCCCATAAAACAAGACCAAGAGACTCTCTTTATTATGAGAAGGTAGACCTGAAAGGATAAAAGGAAATACTTTTTTCTAGCAATGAATAATGTCCTTGTAGAGGGCTCTATGTTGCAGAATGCTATTGAGGCAAAGAGTTTAGATTGAACATGTGATAGACATGGGATTAAATTTACCCTTGCTGTACCTCAGAGAATGGACCATGTCTTAATAAAGCATGAATAATAGCGTCTGCAGTTGGAATACATAACACGAGCAATACATGTGGCTTCAAAGCCCAGGCTAGCCAGGATGAAATCACAAGCACGATCAATGCCCAGCTTCAGGGCATGAGATAATCAGCCACGAAAGGGGCAAAGTTATCCCTCCTGGTGTGGTATTTAAGTGAATTAGAAAGGGTTTTGCACCTTGCCTTCAAACATCCACTGTCATTAGCTGTAAATTGGGTATTGGACCATGTGGACAATTACTTTTTCCTAATGCAGACCTTTTCTGCCTCTTGTTCCCCAATAAGCTTATGCTGGGAACTTTCTGCACAGCTTCTCCCAAGTGGGTTTCTGATAACATTTTGCCAGAAGGGTGGTGTGTTTATCTGTTTTCTTTCTGTTGGTGCCTGGTGGGCAGGGTGGGCTTTGTAGACCACTGCTGTTACAAGAGAGGATTTCTTAAGAGCATTGACCAAGGAAGTATAGTTTCTTCTGATGAACAAGTTGCTGGCAGCCAAACAAAACATTGCAAAACTAAACAGGACAGAGTGTGTGCTGCACTTCAAGAGGTTGGTCTTGTTTTGACAAGAACCTAAAGCAAATGCTAGCAGAGGATAAAGCAGAGAGAACAAAAAGTCACCTTCTCCCCTGGCCAGTCAGAAATCAACTCAGCCTGCTGTACAGGTCATGTCTATGTGCAAGACCTCCCTTTCATCCTAGGTTCCTGAGGAGGGGACATTGCTCTCTGAACCCATTTGCAGGTGAATTCCTCTGAGTTTTGATCATTCAAATCAGAGATGCGCCTCATTAAATGGAAGGTAGTACTCTGTCCTCAGATGTGGTTGTCTGCTTTGGGTTTGCCCACCTCCCTTAGCATTTCATTCTCACTACCCAGGTCACTTGTAGCTCATCTGCCCTCCCCCTCCCCCCATGCTTCTATGCACATGAGGGAAACCATGTCTGCATCACCAGAAACCCGGCTGTGTCACTTCACCAGAGAGCAGGGAGCTACTCTGCTCTTTCTGTTGCCATAGAAGGTCTCAAGAAGTATAAGATGTCTGCGATCTGCCATGGACCAGCCACACTGGAGGTGGTTCTGGAGAATCAGCTAGGTCCTTCACTGGCTATTTAAAGGAACACTTGCTAACTCTGCTCCCTGTTACCCCTGCCACTGCCGGGATGGTGGGCAGGCTTCCCCCCAGCCTGGCTCCGAGTTGGAGCTGTCTGTCTACCTGTGCCCGTCCTGCCCTCAGCTCTTCTCAATCTGGGCCACAGACCCCATCTAGCTGATGGATGAGATCTTCCAGTGGTGGTGGCCTCAGAAGCCCATTTCACTCCACATTCTGCTGAGCTATTCTAGGCAAAGCTTGCTCTTTGACACCCATGAGGCAAGGTGTTAGTAGAAGACAGCAGCCACTGCTTCCAGCATTGGGTGACACTGACACAGCAGCAGGGGAGGCTCACAAACCAGGAGGCGGCCAGAGCCCAGACCTTCTGTTGGGTTCATTTGCATTGAGACTGCAGGAGGGAAAGGCAAAGGGTGGAAAAGGATCCAAGGAAAAGGCAACACACAATGTCCTCAGTGGTAGTGACGAGCTAGTCACAAGTCAGGGAGCAAGTTCCATCCCCACAAATTTGCCATCAAACTCCGAATAATGTCTTCAGCCCTGACCCTGATGTTTCTAAGGTCTGGAGAGCTCTCAAGATGGGAGAGTAACAAAAGGCAAGTGTATGTACAGCTATTATCAAGAATAAAAAGAGGAAATATAGAACATGGCTTTAATCATGGATGGGATTTACTGCCTGCCCCCACCCTTCATGACATAGGCGTGCTGTCTTCCCTGAGGACGCTTCCCATTGAGAGAGGAAAAAACAGATGGGCTTATTTTTTTTTTCTTTTAGTGCTAAGAGCTGCATGATGCAGTATTTAATTAGATGAATATAAACTTCAGCAAAGACAAATCTGGAAGCAGGAGGGTCGTTCTTGTAGTATAAAGATAAGAGGAAGAAGTGAGCAGGCTGGAGACAACATGGAGTTAGACGGGCTGGTTTCAGAGGATTTCTAAAGAAATAAAGTAGTGTTAATTGTGTGACAAATTTCACTGACCTTTCACTGGAGATAAGTCTGTCTTTTTACCTTTTATTTCGTCTTATACGTAGATCAGCCCTTTCAGCTGAGATCATTTCAGCTCTTGGAAAGGCATTGCAAACTTAGCTGAGATGACAGACATTTGAACTCAAAATGATCTTTTTTCTTTTTCTTTGACACAAGAATTAAGCTTCATGGAATGATTGATTTCTGAACACAATGCATCACAAGACACTGGTCTGTGTCCAGAAACTGGCCTGCTGCCTTCCCCTTCTCTTATTGTGCAGCAATTCTCTATTCTGCTCCCCGCTTTCTTCACACTACGCTGGCTGCTGTTATTATTTCATTGATAGAGTTCATCCACACATGTGCACCTGATTGTATTTTTACAGCTTTCTTGTTGTCCTGTGTTTAATTGTAATGCCTCAGCCAGCTCGTGGTAGGAAAAGGGCCGGAAGGGCCGTCCCTGGTTGACAATTCCAATTTCCTGCTATTACAGGCGAGCGCATCCTGTCACATCCTTCATAAACACAGCGAGCTCCATCATCAAGAAGCTTTTAAGGCAACCTTTTTGGCCGGTTGTCTTGCTGGAAGGTTGTTCTCCACCTCTCCTCCCCCTTGGCGAGTTCTGATTATTTGTACGTCTCCCATTGCGCATTGCTTTGTTTTCACAAAGGCGGATAAAGAGACGGCTTCCTAAAACCCCTCCTTTTATAAGTTTGACATGTAGTTAATTCTTTGTTGTCGGTGATTAATCCTCTGGCAGAGCATTCAGAGCAGGGTAATATAGAGAGTGATGTTGATTTAGTCCCAATAACATACCAATGCCAAGGTACATGACTTCTGATCTGCTCTCTAATATATCAATAAGGCTACAGGATGAAATGCATCCTGGCATTTGAACAGAATTTAACAACTACCTCAGCATTGTGGTATCTCACTACACAGAGCACACGCTGGTGTGTGCAACACTGCCTTGGGCTTTTAAAGACTGTTTCCAAGCACTGCAGAGCCAGACTTTCTCTGGAGTTAGAGAAACATATGCTGCCTGTAGTAATGCATCATAAATCACTGTTCACTAAGGCTCCATGGCTTTTCATGTTGGGGAAAGTTTCTAGAAAGCAGATAAGACAGAAGAATTTATCTACAATCAAGGAAGGTGAGACACAGGCTGGGAAACAGCTCCAGAAGTTCAGAACTTGCCTGGCCTGTTTTTGCTTTTAGTTTTTGGAAGTGCCCCGACCTCAGGCCACCGTAACCTGGAATTCTTACAGCCTTCTAGGGAATGACACTGGTGGAAAATCCACACTGGCTTAGCATTTCAAACGTGCTCAGGTTACTGGACAGTTTCTAATTGACCAACAGAAAATTAATCAATAAAAAAAGTGTAACCAATATTATGTATCTGGGAGTTATAAATCATATGCTGTCATTTTCCAACTTGGTGTTAAGTCAATATCTAAACCAGATGCACTGGTGGCATATGATATTTTTGTAACAAGCTACCCAATTAGATTAATGCTCTTGTTCTCATAGTAAAAAAAAGACACATGGGAACTCATCATGAAAATGCTCCCCCTTGTAGAGGCACGTGGAACATGAGCATTCACAATCAGCTATTCATTACAGAGGCTTTTGAAACTGTGAATAACTTCTACCCACTGGAAGAAATGAGAAGCACAGTATCTGCTTCCACACAGGAGACAGGAGGAGAAGGGATCCCCTGTCCCGCTTGTGGAGAGGAACATACTTGCTTCTGCTACGTGGTCCATTGCTGCAGAGGAGTTAAGAACTTAACTGGATGTGTGCATGTTAACTGCAAAAAAGAAGAAATTCAGCCAGAGGAAGGACCATAAAAAAAAAAAAAATGTGAGTAAAGCTAGCCCAGGATTTTAATTAAATGACAACAACAAAAAATACCAAAACTGGCACATTTTTGTGGGTAGAACTAACATTTCCAGAAGAAATCTATGTTAGACTTTGGGGGATTGTGTCAAACAAAAATATTTTTTTTGTTTCCAGTTGTTGAAAGCCAAATGCAATTACATTTTTTTAGGAGCTGGGCACTGAAAATTGCAACCCAAACCTGGAAAACTTTGCTTTGCAATCGAAGTCGTTTTTCTTCAGGTTCCCCAACAAAAACCTAAAAAACTTGTAAGTAAAAGCTTCAGTATAAACTTTGCCAGACTAAACTTGCAGAACCAATGACCAGTTGAAGTTGCAATTCATGTGGCTGCTCTCAAGGTCCGAGAGCTCTTCAGACAGCTGTAGTTGGGTGGTCACTGCAGGGTTATGAAGTCTGAGGTCATTTGCAGTCAATGCAGAATCCCATGCAGAGTGTCTCAGGGTTACAACACAAAACACACACTTACTCTCCTATTAGAGGAAGTTTATATAACTAAGTCAACAGAAAAAATACAAGTACAGAATGACTAGAAAGCCTCAAAGGATCAAGGATAAAATGAACAAACAAATCTACGCTACCACTCCATGACAGCGCGTACACAGACAGTAGTGACTTACTGCATTTCTCAGGACATAAGAACCCCAAATGCATGTGTGCCAGTGCCACCATCAGTGTGAGACAGCCGACTTCTTTATGCCCTCCTTATCTGTGGTTCCCAGCATGGGTCTCCATGTTCTTCAAGGACCAGAAATTTCTGTTCAGCAGAGCACTTGCATGTCAGTCTTACTGAAGGTTAACAATAAGTATGCCCTCCAATATCTTCATGAACACCAATGGACACGAGCAGATCCCTGAAATTAAGAAGGTGCTTTGCAGAATTGAGACTGCAGTAATCAGTCAAGAGAATTCACACTGACATGTGGACCTCCAGGTATTGATACCTGGGACTTGCTACCTGGGACTTCACAGAATCACAGAATCACAGAATGGTCAGGGTTGGAAGGGACCTCTGGAGATCATCTAGTCCAACCCCCCCGCCAGAGCAGGGTCACCTACAGCAGGTTACACAGGACGGCATCCAGGCGGGTTTTGAATGTCTCCAGTGTGGGAGACTCCACAACCCCTCTGGGCAGCCTGTTCCAGTGCTCTGCCACCCTCCAAGTAAAGAAGTTCCTCCTCATGTTTAGATGGAACTACCTACGCTCAGGTTTGTGCCCATTACCTCTTGTCCTATCACTGGGCACCACTGAGAAAAGACTGCTCCCATCCTCCTGGCACCCTGCCTTTAAGTATTTATAAGTATTTATAAGATCCCCCCTCAGTCTTCTTTTCTCTAGACTAAAAAGACCCAAGTGCCTCAGCCTTTCCTCATAAGAAAGATGCTCCAGTCCCCTAATCATCTTCGTAGCTCTTTGCTGGAC
>NW_009647419.1:3718256-3723840 GCF_000708025.1 Charadrius vociferus | reverse complement strand
GGACTTCACAGAATCACAGAATCACAGAATGGTCAGGGTTGGAAGGGACCTCTGGAGATCATCTAGTCCAACCCCCCCGCCAGAGCAGGGTCACCTACAGCAGGTTACACAGGACGGCATCCAGGCGGGTTTTGAATGTCTCCAGTGTGGGAGACTCCACAACCCCTCTGGGCAGCCTGTTCCAGTGCTCTGCCACCCTCCAAGTAAAGAAGTTCCTCCTCATGTTTAGATGGAACTACCTACGCTCAGGTTTGTGCCCATTACCTCTTGTCCTATCACTGGGCACCACTGAGAAAAGACTGCTCCCATCCTCCTGGCACCCTGCCTTTAAGTATTTATAAGTATTTATAAGATCCCCCCTCAGTCTTCTTTTCTCTAGACTAAAAAGACCCAAGTGCCTCAGCCTTTCCTCATAAGAAAGATGCTCCAGTCCCCTAATCATCTTCGTAGCTCTTTGCTGGACGCTCTCCATCAGTTCCCTGTCCTTCTTGAACTAGGGAGCCCAGAAATGGACACAATACATCAGAAGTGGCCTCACCAGGGCAGAATGGAGGGGGAGGATAACGTCTCTCGACCTGCTTGCCACGCTCCTCTTGATGCACCCCAGACTTGAGCAACAACAGCCAGCACTGCCTGTCTTCCGGGTAGATGGGTAGGGTGGAACATCCATTTAAGCAATGGCAGAGTGTCGCAAATTCCAGTCAGGATTTCAAAGAAAGGAGATGCTCTTCTACACCCCACAGATGTTGCTTGTTTCTGTGCCAGAGGCTGAGGAATTGCACGTGCCTTTCCTCAAAGCCTAGCATAATATCCATGCCATTCCTACATCTTGGGATCAATGCTAAGTCTCAAACAAGCTACATTTACTTCTCTTCTTGTGGGATCTCACTAAGTAAGGCTCTAGGCTGGAAATAGCCTTTAAAATCTGTGCTGGTCACAACCAAAGTGAATGTCTGACAGTGGCATTTTTGAGGGAGTAAACCCAACACAAACTATTCACAGTTGTAGCTCCTCTCCTCTCTTTTACCCCCATTTCCTTCCCCTATGCTCTCCTCCCTCATGACAGAGAAACAGGACTGTAGATTTATGACCCATTGATGATTTTACTGTAGGTCTCTCTACCCATTCATGAGCACTTCTGACTATCTGTATCACTTCTGAGGTTTTTGTGCTAAAACCTTTAGCATTTCAACCAGTCCAAGACTTTTTTTTGTTTGAACTGTAGACTTTTAGAGTCAGGGATTGTCTGCTTCTGTCTGTGTGTTTATACAGTGCCAAAGACAATGGGGTTATTCTTGATTTATCATTAGGCACCCCATAACAAATATAACGACAACAGTCTGGACAACCTGCTCCCACCTGCGCTTTGACATGAAGATTTCTAAAGTATTGGATCGCTGCTGGCAATCCCTCTATGGTGTGAAACAACACCTTCCTCCAACGTCAAAAGTCAGAACATTTTTGTCTGAAAAAAATCATTCACATCTGCACACAGTGTTCTGCTCAGAGGGAGAAACGTGTTTATGAATGCTAGTGAGGAGCTTGCTCACAGATGTGAATATGAATAGGCTGTGCCACGAAGGTAACTCTACTCTGATGTTGTCAGATCTGGTAACCCTGGGTACTGACGATGGCAATCAAGCCTGTATTACACATGTAACCCTGGGTACCAAGGTCATCCACATTAACTTGCACTGACACAACCAAGCATGGGCTTAACTGATTGCGGGGTCATTGGCCACAGCTAGAGAGATCCAGTCAAAGGAAGACAGAAGACTATGGGCCTCTCAGAGGCCTGGGATCACCATGAGAGGCTCTAGGGCTGTTTGCTGCAGAAAAACTTCATAGAAAAACTTCATAAATCTTAGGTTAACACTTTGCTGTATTTGACAACTTTCCTTTATAACAAAGCTGACAGTTACAAAGGGTATTTGGTGAAGTTTCTGAGGTGCTTCTGCTTTGGAGAAGCAGGTCACGCATCGTCAATGTTCCCACATCATCACTGATATCTCTCATTCCAGTAAGCATTGGTCCTGATTTGTCTCTCCCCAGATGACACAGTGGCTAGATTTAGATGGTGAGTACACATCTTATCTATCATAAGTCCTATAAATAGTTGTCATATCCATGTACAGTATCTTGCTGGACTATTTACAATGCGATCCAAAGCCCCTTGAAACCAATGGAAAGGATGCCGGTTACCTTACAGGGTTTGGGATCAGGATGTTATAAACTCCTCACCTCTAGGGTATGTGACCACGCTCTTCCAGGACTATTACAAGGTGAATGGCAAACCATGATCTGTAATAGGCTTCCATTGGAACCTGCTTCTTTTTTTTTTTGGCTATGGTTAAATGATCTCAATGGGAGAGAGGAGAAGAAAAATACAGAATGAAAGCAGACAGGGATGAGAGTTGGAAGGAGTCCATCTTCTGCTTTGGTACATTTTCCAGCCTATGATAAGGGAAAGATTGGAAAGAAACAAAAATGAAAGAGGGCAAGGTGAGAGCAGGTTAGGAGATATCTGGTGGGAGGCACCAAGCTCTGTGGCTTGAAGCCTGTTGTCTGCATTGAGATGCACTGGTGAGTCTATTTTCTTTGCTTAGTATTTGTTATCATGTTTCCTACCTCAAAATGGGAACACCAAGTCCTGAGAGGGCGTTTACTCTCAGTCCTTCTGCATGGCACACTTACCAGCAGAATTAGGCTGTGTAAACTTCCTTCAGCAAAACTCTTGCAGCAGATGATAACATTATGCTTTCTTATAGCAGCAGGGAGGAGGGACAGGAAAAATGTCCCAGCTTGGGGGACTGGGTGATGGGCTATTCTGTCACTCCTCTTCCAGCCCTGGATTACTGATATACTCTGATATAACCAGCCAGTGAAGTCAGCATCTGGTCAGTGTCTGAGGAACCCTACCACAGAATTCACAGAATTCACAGAATGGTTAGGGTTGGAAGGGACCTCTGGAGATCATCTAGTCCAACCCTCCTGCCAGAGCAGGGTCACCTACAGCACGTTACACAGGACAGCGTCCAGGCGGGTTTTGAATGTCTCCAGAGTGGGAGACTCCACCACCTCTCTGGGCAGCCTGTTCCAGTGCTCCACTACCCTCAAAGTAAAGAAGTTCCTTCTCATGTTAAGATGGAACTTCCTATGTTCAAGTTTATGCCCATTACCCCTCGTCCTATCACTGGGCGCCACTGAAAAAAGACTGCTCCCATCCCCCTGGCATCCTCCCATTAAGTATTTGTATGTATTAATAAGATCCCCCCAGTCCCCTAATCATCTTTGTTGCCCTTTGCTGGACCCTCTCCAGCAGTTCCCTGTCTTTCTTGAACTGGGGAGCCCAGAACTGGACACAGTACTCCAGATGCGGTCTCACCAGGGCAGAGTAGAGGGGGAGGATGATCTCCCTCGACCTGCTGGCCACCCTCTTCTTGATGCACCCCAGGATGCCATTCGCCTTCTTGGCCGCCAGGGCACATTGCTGGCTCATGGTCATCCTGTTGTCCACCAGGACTCCCAGGTCCCTCTCCCCAGAGCTGCTCTCCAGGAGGTCAGCCCCCAACCTGTACTGGTGCATGGGGTTATTCCTCCCCAGGTGCAGTACCCTACACTTACCCTTGTTGAACTTCATAAGGTTTCTTTCTGCCCAACTCTCCAGCCTGGCGAGGTCACGCTGTAAGGCAGCACAGCCTTCTGGCGTGTCAGCCACTCCTCCTAGTTTTGTGTCATCAGCAAACTTGCTGATGGTACACTCTATCCCTTCATCCAGATCATTGATGAATATGTTGAACAAAACTGGGCCCAGTACTGACCCCTGAGGGACACCACTTGTTACTACCCTCCAACTAGACTCTGCGCCACTAACCACAACCCTCTGAGCTCTATCTGTAACCCAGTAAGATCCTTGTGCTTGATGCCATGCAAACAGAATGGAAGGATGGTCTCAGCTCCAGGCAAATTACAATCCAAATAGAAGTAAAAAGCAGTGGCTTGGGGAGAATGTGTAAAAAAATAGACTGTTTTGGCTGGCACACTAGACAGCAGCTCTCATCTTTATCCAGCATCCTGTAAGCAAAGGGGGGTTTGAATGATTGATCTGAAGGAGGCTCGAAGGAGTATTTTCCCTGCTCATCTTACTGTGTGGCAGTGAAAAAGCAGAGATGGGCATGCTGCAAAAATCTTCATACCTCTGTAAATCAGTGTTTTGAGGCAAACGGGAACACCTTTCATAACCCAACATCAATAGGGGGGAAGGAGGCAGCCCTGATAACGAGGGAACTGATATCAGTGCCGCAAGCCACACCTCAGCATGGGACTGTGGGCAGGCAGAAGGGTCCTGCAAGGTCTTGTTGGTGGGACCAGGAGGGCAAGGAGAACCTGTGTCACACTTGTCTCTCTGAGGGTGCAGGAAGAGGACCCCAAGATGGGTAGGGAGACCCCCGCCTCCTTCCTACGGGCAGTGAGTGCTGCTGGGTGGAGGTGCCTCCACAGGCACGTATAGGTTCAGTTCCAGTAGGTCCAGCCCAAACTCCAAATGCTCACCTGGCCTCTAAACCCTGCTCTTGGGGAGAGAGAGAAAGGGAAAAGGAAAAGGCAGCAAGGAAGGTGGGGAGGGCTGGGGACGGGAGAGAAGGGAGAAGCAAAACCAAGGCAGGAGGGACAGAAATTTTCACTGCAGGCAGTAGCAAGGGATGGCTGACAAAACCCAGGATGAATGGGGGAGAGCCGGAACCGGCTGCAGGTGGGGAAAAGGCATGTAACAGGGTGAACAGCCTGCCTCTCGAGGAAGGGGTGAAAGCTGGCAGCAAGCAAAAATCCTGAAAGACAGCACAGGAGGCCAGGAAGGAGGAGTGGAGGGAAGGGATGCGGGTGGTACTGGATGCTGCGGAGAAGGCTGTATGAACTCCTTTCCCCAGGGCTGGCAAACCTGCTCTCTCTGAATTGCTTTGTGTTCTGAAGCAGGAGGGTTAACTTCTTTTTCTCTTGCAATCCTTGCTAGTCTAACTGCGGATATTATTATTCATACAAGTATCTAATAAAGGATATGGTGTGGAGCAGCTGGAGCAGAGCTCTGGAAGGTGAATGATGTTAATAATGTTTTTGTTGAGGACTTAGCACTGAGTTTAGGTCTTTTCATGCTCATCTGTCCCACAAATGAGACAAGATGGACAACAGAAGAGTGAACAAATAAAAAAGCATGATCCTGTTGGAGACTGTGCCTCAGGAATCAGGAGAAGGCAGGTAGCTGGACACATCCCCCGCTGCCAGCGTCCCCATTTATCCCTGTCCATGGGGAGAAGTCATCATTCCTTTACCAGAACCTTGACTCATCAGTCAGGCTTTTTTGTGCCAAAAAGTGGCTGCAGATACCTGGCTTCTATGAGTGGGATTTTTCAGGAAGTGGGAGACAGTCCAACAAGTCAGATAAAACAAAGCTAAGCCTAAGGCAGTGTACTCAATAGTCATTCTGGAGAACATCAGCTTTGGTTTCTGCAGAACTAGGGGGTCAGAGTTGTTGCTGCCCTTCCTGAACCCACACAACCAAAAGGGAGAGGGTGATGACTTATTACCACAG
>NW_009647419.1:3687430-3718218 GCF_000708025.1 Charadrius vociferus | reverse complement strand
CAAATGAAAAGAAAGAAAAAATCATCACCAAATCATTTGTTTGGAAACAAGTCTCTTCTTTGGCTTCTTTGTTTTGTTGCTAAAACATTTTTAAAAATTTACTCCAGTCACCGGAAAGCTTTAAGTCAACTGAAAGTACAGCATGGTGATGAGTGAGCTGTCTTAAGCTAATATCTTGGCAACCTCCCAGATCTGGGCTCGCACCCCCATGCCCTCACCCCAGAGGTAAGTGGCTGTCTAGGACTTCTGCTGATGGGGCTCAAATTTGCAAAAATAATAAGCACCTGCCTGGAGCAGACCTAATACCTCAGGTGACTCTCTCCCCTGCCTGGCATATTATAGCCATGGGGCCAGAAGAGTAGCACCACTCCCCCCCCCCCCCCACACACACACTTGCTAAATTAGTAGAAGAACTTTAACTGCTTCAACAAGAGGTAAAGCAGAAATGCTGTCTTGGATACCCCTTTGCTCTGTGGCTACTTGACAAGGGGGAGATCCCAGTTCACTGTTAACTGATCCTCTAGGACAGACCGTTTCCTCAGCAATGAGCTATTCACAGGAAAGATTTCACCACTCCAGAAGCTGATGGGGGATGATTTGTGTCCTCCATCCCACTGTCTGCCTTTAGGCTTTCATTGTGTTATTTTTGCATGCACAGTCCAGGGTTTCTTTGGTCTCACTTATGCAACCCTCAGAGAGTCTGCTTGAAACCCAAGTCCCTAAGGAAGACTTAATGATAAGGTTTAGAGGGTTCTTTTCTTTTGAACTTCAGCTCCTCCTCCCCACACTGCTTTGCTCTGGACCGACATTAGGTTGGTCAGTGTAAAGGCAGGGAAGACAGCCAGGGTAGTCACTGAATCCAGCCTCAATTACATGGCAACAGATCCCCGGCAAATGCGCATGAGAGAAAGCTCTTACATTGACACCACTGGGAGTTTAGTTCACGGATCATCAGATCTAGTTGCTACCACAAGCTTTACTCCATCTCTTAAGTGAATCCCATTCTAGCTATAAACAATTCTGCCTTTGGTGGCTATGCATGACTTGCTTAGCGTAGCAATTCAGAAAAGCTGAAAAACATAAAAATATGGCCACACGGTGTCTAAAGAAACTAGTTTTAGGAGTGGCTTAACTGCAGAAACCTGTCAAAGCAGTTAAGTCACCTGGTGGTTTATTAAAGTGGATAGAGGTGTAGATAAGTGGATAGAGCTGTAGAGTAGATAAAGGTTGTTTATTTTTAGTGACCCAGGCTTTAGACTA
This sequence comes from Charadrius vociferus, assembly GCF_000708025.1. Lineage (NCBI taxonomy): Eukaryota > Metazoa > Chordata > Aves > Charadriiformes > Charadriidae > Charadrius > Charadrius vociferus. The sequence goes on along the minus strand of NW_009647419.1, from coordinate 3,716,958 downwards.
CTGTTACTTTTACTAAACATGTTCTGAAGGATTTGGAACTAATCTCTGGAAAATGTAAGTAACTAATATGGTTTTGCACAGTAAAACATAATCACAGGTTTTGGGGCTCCTCCTGAATTGCTACCCCTCTCCTCCCCTCCCCTCCCCTCCCCTTCCCTTCCCTTCCCTTCCCTTCCCTTCCCTTCCCTTCCCTTCCCTTCCTTTTTTTTTTCGTCTTTAGTTCTGTCACTTGGAAAATGCATGTGCATTTTCTTAGGGTGCAAGCACTGGGGCTATCACCTTTGGTTAAATATTCACATATTGTTTTCAGACAGTAAAATATCCTATTTCCAGGGTGAGCAACCTCTACAGTTCTGGATGTAACCCATTTGCCAAGGTACAAAATCAGAAGGGACAGGCTCACATCCTTAGCCTGTCCAAAAGGTCTTCTTTACATTAGCTGTAGTCTCCTCCAGGAATTCTGGTCCTCCTTTGCCTCAAAACTTCCAGGGCAAAGATTGTTGCTCCTTTCCCTGCAGCCTTCTACCCTGTTTGCTGCTGATGAATGCAACTGTGGTAATACAAGTGCTGAAGTTGGTGGCTTAATGCCACACAGCACCTTGACGGGTTTCATTTCAGGTGCTTGATGAACTTATGGCAAGCTTTACTCTGCTTAATTGTCATGCCTTTCTGTAACGAAGTGGAAAAGATTAGCAGGGCAATTACTGTTGCTCAGATGACTCAGGAAACCAGTAATGAGATGGAGTATCTCTCACCACTGGGTTACCAGATCACATGTGAGTTAGTTGTGGTTTCATGACCACCCTGAGCCAATCTAAGTCCAGATTTTGCCAAAATGTGTAGCATTGTTATCCTGCCCATGTCCATGAGTTCCCATCCCTTCCCTTGTGCCAGCTGGAGGGCTCATGCGTCTGGGAAATTGAGCACATCAGGCAGATCCAGCTAAATGCTCCACCCAGCAGAAAACAGGAAAAAAGGGAAGAGTTCCCTCATCTGAGACCCCTGATCTGTCTGACTACTCAACTGCACAATCACCAAGGCACACAGGCAATGGGGTGGGAATGCATGAGGTAGGGCTGAGTCACCCCTTTCAGACATAGTACAGAATTAGATCGCCCAAAGCCAATGATGAAAGCAAAGAGAAAATAAAGATATATTTTTCATCTAGGAATTAAAATCTATCCATTTTTCATCATTACGGTGTCTGCAGTCTTTACAATAATTGCTACAAAGCTAAAGGATGGGGCTCGTCTCTGCTCATTTATCCAGCTAGTTTAAGCTAGTTTCTCTCATCCCTCTAATCAATGGAGAAGGAAGCTTCTAGAGGAGGATGTATCTCATACAAAGACATGTTTAAGGGGTCTGAGACATCTTCTGAAGATCAAAGAATCATAGAATGGTTTGGGTTCGAAAGGCCCTTCAAAGATTATCTAGTCCAACCCCCCTGCCATGGGCAGGGGCATCTTTCACTAGATCAGGTTGCTCAAAGCCCCATCCAACCTGTCCATGAGCACTTCCAGTGATGGGGCATCCACAGCTTCTCAGGGCAACCTGTTCCAGTGTCTCACCACCCTCATCATAAAGAATTTCTTCCTTCTATCCAATCTAAATCTCCCCTCTTTCAGTTTAAAACTGTTACCTTTTGTCCTGTCACTTCAGGTCCTGCTGCAAAGTCTTTATCCATCTTTCTTCTAAGCTTCCTTTATGTATTGAAAGGCCACAATAAGGTGTCCCCGGAGCCTTCACTTCTCCAGGCTGAACATCCCCAACTCTCTCAGCCTTTCTTTGTAGGAAAGGTTTTCCAGTGCATTGATCATTTTCATGGCCCTCCTCTGGACCCACTCAGGTCAGATGCTCTTGACTATAGAGTAAATCCCAGCTCCGCCTCCAGACATCTGCATTTCACATCCCAACTTGTTCTTGACTGGAGTCTGGTTCATAAATCTTTATTCTCTGGGGACCAGGTTGAACAGTGCAACCTCCCTCTGCATTGATCTATTCCTGGTGAATGCCTCTTCCCCTTCATCTCTCCTCTCCTCTGCTGGCACTGCACCTGCACAAGCCTAACATTTCTTCGGTGAGCTTTGGCTCAGGCTTGTGAGGCCAGCAGCAGGTTCACAGAGGTAGGGTTTATGACGTCATAGCGATCGCCCCAACAAGAAGATGATGTCCTAAATGCCAGCTTTGTTGTGCCCTGTGTTCTGTCAGCAGCACACTAAGCTGGGACAAGTGCTGGGCATGAGGCACCCCAGCTTTCTGAGCTCTGCCTGGGGAAATCAGGCAGAAGTGTATCCTTCCAGAGAGCAATTGATTTGGGAGGGTAGTGGGAAGAGACATTGTTTTATTAATAATTTTTTTACAGCCGTTTTCCCTCCGGAAGTCCTTTTCTGCTATCTTAGGGCAAGGTCTAAGAGTGTATAACTTAAAAGATCTGGTATGGAGATTTTGATCATAACGACTTAATTAAATGAGGTGTTTGGGGAGTTTAATATTACATCGTTGCTGATGGCTGGCTGATTGTTTTACTTGCCTTTGATCATCTGTGTGAGTGGAGGGTCATCCCAATCACCGCGAGCCTACAGTATCCGTCATCACCCCTCAGTCCTATTTGTCTTGCGTGTGTATGCAGAAGGCCTGCTTTTGATGAACTGTGAAAAGAAAGATGAACTGTTGTAATGAAAACATTCCCTCCCCAAGATCCTCTTTAGACAACATTCAATTGGTTTGACCTTGTCCCCTCTCGCGGAGGACGGTAATGATTCCTGCAGATGGCTGGGTCATTCCTTGGACACTTGGGAGCGAGGGAGCTGGATTCTCCGTCTGCATTAGCTCTCCGGCTATGCGGGCTGCAGTCGGGAAATGCAAGAGCAGCATGGGTAGACATACCTGAGATAGCTGTCATCTAGCCGGTTGGAGTTCTCATAGATGCACTGGGCTGCCTATTTATACTCGGGGGACTTTACCTAGGGTTGTTTTTCTCATGGCACACGCATGCAGCAGCTAGCCAGAGAGAGCTGGGGCTCTCAGGGCTGCGGTCTCCTCTCTGGCTGAAGCTAAGGCATGGCCTGAAGGAAGCCATTCAAGACATCAGCCTGGCTTTCCTTGCCCATCTGCCTTGTAGACAGATGTAAGCTGACAAATATGAGTAGATGGTCTGTTAGCTGAGCTAGTGGTCTCCTACCTTAAATCCCTCTTGCTTCCAAAGAGGCAGCTTTGTCTGATTATGTCACATTTAGAAAAGTGACATAAGAGCTGGTGATGAACACAGCGTTCGTGTTCCTCCCCACAGTTTTAGGGAGATGAAATCCCTGGATCAGCCCTGGGGAGATGTCCCTGTCCCTTTGTCAGCTGAAAAGGTGACTGTGTTGGAAATGGTTGCACATTTGTCTTCAGGGGAGGAGAACAGAAAGACTTTGCAGTACTTTTACTGCTTAATTAGAGAGCGTGGAAAGAAACAGCTCTGTGTATTATAAGGATTTAAAAGTATTTGGAAGCTAAACTGGTAACTGGATCTGTGGAGGCATCAAAGGGCACATGAACCCTCATACAAACGCTTAATAATGGCCTGTGCCTGGCCTGAAGAGTTGCGGTGCAAGCAAGCAAGCGAGAGGATAAATGGGGAAGAGAGAGCACACGAGAGCAATGGGACTTGTCCCATGTCACTCACCCAGACCACAAAACCAAAGCCGTAACAATCCTAGTTGGTGTTCTATTTGTGAGGCCACTGAGTCTAATCTGGCGGCCCTTGAAATACTTGTCGTTAGCTGAAGTCAGTCTGCAGTTTCACCTGAATAGTCTGAGGATGTCACGGCACATCACGCTCTTGCAGCTTCATAATCTGGTGCACAGGTCCTCCAGCATCACTGTCAGACCCGCTTTAAGGCAGTTTATCTTTTCCAGAAGTGCAGTTATCCCATCCTTCTATGGCTGCTCTGAAAGGAGCTGCTGCTACTTATGTGACGTAGGTCTTGCCTGTGGAAATATGCACAAATGAAGTGTATGTCTACTGGCATAATTCTGCTGGTTTCCTCGTACTTCCTCCATTTCGGGAGTTTCATGAAAATGCAGTCATCCCGTGCATCACAGTCATAAGCCACCCTGACACTTGGGCATAGGCCAAATACTGACCGTTCTTGCTTTGTCATGCTTCAGTGAAGCAAAAATGCCACCCTTTCTCCAGGAAACAGCACAGCCACCAGCATCTTGATATCTATAATAAGAAGCCTTTTGCCAGATGCTGCTACCTGCAGCTCATGGTGGTAGGGGTGGGCTTTTCTGCCTACCTCTGCAGCACAGGATCATGTAGGCGTGACTCATTTAATCAGTTTAATCATGTTTCCTTTGAATTTGGGTGTCTCAGATATCATTGCCTGGGCTGGCTTCACTTTCTCTTGACCTCTGCCAGAGGCACATGACAGTTTAGTCTCCTGGAGGACCACAGCCCTGTCATTTCCTAGAGTCAAGCGCTCCATACTGGAGTATTCCAGTTTGACTTGTCCCAGTGGGATATGAGAGCAGGCAGAATGCTTCACTCTTGTACCAGCCCCATGGCTTGCTCTGCAGTGCATTAAGCGCTACAATCCCCCATCACTGTGCCAGGTGAACAGTGCTTCCCGATGAGGTTTGCCGATTTAGCCACATTCATTCAGGCAGAATTCCTCAACAACCTTAAAAGATGTTTTGCCTCAGTACGAGGTGTGCAGCTGGCAGGGGTGGCAGTCGGGGAAAGATCAGGCTTGGGATTCCCCTGTAGAATCTTCTCCAGACAAAGAACCTTACTCAAACACGGTTGTATAAGAGAAGAAGAGGTCCCTCTGACCGGCATCTGAAGCGGTGCAATGAGGCTAAAACCCCAAGCCGGATTTGTGAGGCAGCTGCGTGGGTAGCAGCAGTTGGCAGTGCGTGCGGCAACAGGCACTGAGAGATTACTTGCTCCAGTAACTTGGGCTGGGTGTTCAGGACCCAAAGTAAACACGCGAGCTGCAGCGCTGTACAAAGGCTTAATACCCTATATTCATAAAACACCTTTCATTCAGCGGCATTTTAAAGCATTAGTACATCCTGCGTACATGGAGCAGAGGGCGAAGCTGAACTCGGTAACCTTTGCCCCAGGCAGCAGTGGGAAGAACAACCAGGTGTTTATGCGGTTCCTGAGCCTTGGCTGCACCAGATGTTCCCTGCGCCAGCCCTGGCCCTGCGGCGCGTGCGTGGTTCCCGGCCATCTGGGATCCCGGTGATCCGTGCCCCCAGAGACAAGGTGGGCACACACAACATGACCTGTACTCACATCTTTGTGAGAGAACACAAAGGACTTAGGTGTCTGGGTCTCGCTGGGAGGGATACCCCCAAATATCAAAATAACTGAATGCTTTGGCACCCCTTCAAAGATTCCCCAGAAACACAATCGCAAAAGAAAACTGAACACTGAATGCAATCAGCAAAATTATTTGACTTATTTCCTTGGGCAACATGTGAAGGTCGCAGGTCGTACGCCCAGGGTACACACCTCTCTGTCTTGCTAAATATTTCTAAAGCACCTGGTGGCATTGGTGTCCCAGCCCTGCATGTCAGCAGATATGTTCAGAAGCCACAGGGACATCCCAAGTATTGGGCTACAGACTGAGAGCACCAAGCACAGGTCCTCTGAGCACAGAGAGCCCTCCAGCTCCAGGGGAGGGGAGTGGAGGGAGAAAAAAATTCCCCAGAAGTTGTCATCTTGGGAACGTTGTTCTACCAGACCTGTACGTTTGCAGATGTGCAAAAGGAAGGATACAAGGATTGATGTGCATCATTTGAAAAGAATGCATGTTTGATTTCCTAATTTTCAAGAGGCCCAGTGTATAAACCCTAAAACCCCTCCCTCTGCAGTGGAAACCTTCTCTTGGAGGAAAGTTACCTTTAGGTGCAATGACAGAACCAAGGGTGTGCATCATCTACATTAAGCTGGCTAACATTTCTCAAATAATTAGAGAAAGACGTAGCTGTTCCTCTGAAAGTATTTTTGAAAGTATTTCCATTTTTTTCCATAGCCTTCATTTCTGGCATTTATTCTAGATTTTTTAATTGCCATTTCCGTCGATCAGCATAGCCACCTGATGAGGTTTTCAAAGGTAGCAATAAAAAAGGAAATTTTGCTTGAAAGAAAATTTTTAATTTGAAATTAAGAATTTCACATTCCTGTTTTTTCAAGAAGGGAAAGGTGGATTTAAAAATGTGTGCAACTAGCAAATCCATGGAAAAATAAGCACCTTTGAAAGCTACAGAAATTCAAACGCATTGCTGACCTTCAAAACTTTGCGGATGAAAGAAAAAATAACCGCCCATTTCTAGATTTTGGTGAAATTAGAAATTGCATGCCTCTGCACTCCCAGATGAATATCAAATCTTGCACCTCATCAGCATTTATCATTACTCCTACTTAAAAATGGGTCTGTCGCAGATGAAGTGGAAGGTTGAAGGAGCTCGCAGTGCCCCTTGGCTGGTGCGCGTGTCTCAAAGCTAAATTCCAGAAGAGTCACAAAAGAGGACAAAAGGACACAGAAGAGCAACAGAAAGGAGCTGAACTCGCAAACAGGGGAGAGCTGGTCTCTGTGGGGATGCCTGAAATGCCTTTTAATTCTAAACTAGCCTGTGGTGCTTGCACCGGCTTAGCTGCACAGCAGCCTTCCATCCGTGTGTCCCCGGCTGGTGGCAGCGATGCCAAGCTCCGACCTCCCTGAGGAGCAGCATCACGGGCAGCCGCAGTCTGGGGAGCCCCATGCCACCGCTGCCATCCTGCTTCCCGCTGCCTCCTCCTGTGCTGACCCACGTCAGGACACTCCTCCGGGCAAATGCTGGTTGCATAATGCTCCCTCATTAAAAATGGACAGGATTACCGAAAAGGAAGGGCTAAAAATACAGGCCCAATGAACCTGCTGAAAAGGCAGCCTCTTTGTCAGGTCTTAAACCCCTGCTCGCCTCACAGTGTTTATATCTGTGAGGGCGTGCACGCCGCTGTTTTACACAGGTCTAATATATGCATGGCAGCATGCCCTTGGCTTTTTCTTTCTATTTAATCTTTGACTTGTCAGTGTTGGAACTTGCTCCCCTGTGAAATCGGAGAAGGAGGGATTGTTGTGTGCGTCAGGTTTTGCTTTTGTTTTGTTTCTCTCCCTTTTATTGAGTTACATAAAGAAACTCAGCAATTCCTGGCTGCTCCTAAGTGCTCAGGTCTCTGTCTGATTCTGTCTGCTGGGCCATCAATGGGTACCTCAGTGCAAAGGCCACCACGCTGGCCACCACTGGAAGGATGGTTCAGGACATTGCTGAGGGCAGCTGGTCCAGCAGGGAGCCTTATTTTTTACATCAGCTGACAGACCTGCCCATCATGCTTGTTTTTTTGCATCTGTAACTCCCTTGAAGGGGAGTCCCTGTGGTGTCTTTGGGATTTTCTTCTGGATGATTTCAGGATGGACAATTCCCTTAAATCCCTTCTCCCGTCAGACAACAGTCTGTAAAACCAGATAGTGGCCTGGCTGCAAAACACCACAGAATTAAAAATTGGCTTTGTGACTTTCTGCGTCGATAACAGAAATCATACAAAATGGAGCTGGAAGAAACTTTTAAAGGTCGTCTTGTCCTTCCACCAGCCTCCAGATAGGATCAGATGTGCTGAAGGTGCTGGAGTTGAGATAGTTATCTCAGCTGCTGCTAAAGCCTTCCCACAACAGCACTTTCACACAGCAAGCCATCCCAGTGCCGCACAAGTCTCACAACTGGACAACGTTTCTTAATGTCTCACCTGAATTCCCTTTGTTGCACTTTAAGCCTGTTACTTTCTTTCCTGTCCCCAGCAGACACGAAGAACAGCTTATCCTTCCTCCTTGCAGTAGCTTTTCACATACTTGAAGGGTGTTATCACATCTACCCGACTTCAATTCCCTAGACTAAACAAAACCAACTCTCGGTCTTTCCTCATAGCTGATGTTTTCTAGCCCTCTGATCACTCTTGTTCCTGACTGCTGGACTCTCTCCAGTTGATCAACATCCTTCCTGAAGCCTGATGCTCAAAAGTGGATGCAAACTGATTCAACAGGTTGCTCCAGGCCAAAGGAAAGAGGGGAGTAGTTTCAAAGTTGGGAGATCCTCACCACAAATGACCTTGTCACTCCAGCTGTGGCAGCTTTGTAAAACTTGGCTCTGGGTCAGACTAGCAGTCTCCCGGAGAAGCAGCAGATTCATAGATGAATACCAGCATCTCAGATTCATCCTGGAACCTAATAGACAGCTCCAGAAAAAAAAAACCACAAACCAACAACCAACAAAAAACAAACCAAAAAACCCCAAACCCCTACAAAAAGATACCACTAGAACTGGCATAGTGGACTTACTGCATGACACACTTGCTGATAAATGTGCTGTTAAATTTGCTTTTGCTTCAGTTTCTGGATAGATGTAGGATGAGGTGCTCTGAAGAGCATGTGAAGAACAAAGCATCCTCTAACAGTCCTTTAGCAATGTATACGGGGACAAGTGGCATTGTCCTGCTGTCACAGAATGGGAACTTCTTCCCTTTCACATCCCAAGGCTTATGTTTTGGGTGAGAGAATATTCTAGAATGACTATATTGCATTTGCAAAAAACCCAGAGAATACCCCAGACTAGTCTGTACATTCAGCACAGTACAAAGCCTGCGGGGAGGTGAGCTCCCTTTTGAAATCATGGCATATTGCCCTCTGAGCAGGGGAGACAGGCTCGGTCACTGACCACACTGACACAGCTCTTCTGCTCCTGGTTCTGCCATTAGCTCTGTGGCCAGCACTGGGATCTTTGCAGTGCGTTTCATCACATCGTGCAGACGTGCCCCAAGGAACTCATTGGGTTTGCAGTACATGTTCTCACTCCTACAGTGATTTTTCAAGGCAGCAGGTTTTCTGCTTTTTTCCTTGGAAATTGCTCTTTCCAAACTCTGACCTTAACATCCCTCAAAGAGCTTGCCCTTCATGAGCCAAAATCCTTAGCTTCTGTCAAGTGAAGACAATAGAAGGACGTGTTAAAGCAGCCACTCTGCTACACCTCAGGCAACGCTCAGCTCAACTCTCTTCTGGGGAACTGCTCAAATACATATTGGCTAGGATTTGTGCCAAGATTTTTCAGTTAATATTTGCAAAATTTAATCACAACAACCCAGATTCTGCATTACCTTAATCCCATTGAATTGTTAGTCTGCAGTGAGTGCCTCCGGTTTCAATTAGACCATTCATGGTTATGGGCACTTTTGAATAAGAAGGATCAAAAGCTGATTCTGGAAATCTGGTTGCAGAATGTGTTCATCCAAACCAAGGCTGCATTTCAGCTGCCCAGTCCACAGCATGTTACAAAAAGGGAAGATTTAAATACACACTGTACTGAACCACTGTAGCAAAAGACTGTGAGGACCAAACTTGCTTCAAAGAGGAGAAGTGTGTAGACTGGCTCTTTGCAAAGCATGTCCCTGAAAAGCTCCCTCTTTAAATGAAAGAGAGATCAAACCAGGAAAGCAAGCGGTACCTACCCCAGCAGGCAGGCTTGCCTCCTGAGTGCCAGATAATAATAAACGATGTGTTTGTAATCCACAGCAGAGATGCAATGGCATTTTCTTTGACATCAAATGCTAAAGAGGGAGTGAATAGTTCCGTAAAGTGCTTTTTCCAATGCAGGGTGAAAGATCTTTCACCAGAGAGAGGATGATCTCTGGGGATGGTTGTTCCTATTTTTTTATCAGCATGAAGAATCTGACTAAAAGGAGAAGTGTTTATATACCTAATACTGCATAATTTCAGGAAGAAAAGAGATTCAACTATGGCTAAAGTGAGCCAATAAAAAAGACATATGCAGGAAGGGGGAGAAACTGAATGGGAAAAAGCTTGGAGTGTTTTTAATTCAGCCTGAAAGCTCCTTTGAAACAAAAGGATAAAGAGGAGTAATCCCACCTCCTCCTAGAGGGTAGCCACGGTGGGATTCGGAGGGCACTCCCGGCAGCAACAGCACAGGGTGGCCAGGGAAAATCAGGATCCATGCATGTCCAGCAGGAGGAAAATAATTCCAGCAGAGCAGAATTGACTCAGTTATAATTTGACCAGTGACTGTATCCTCCTCCACAAATACCAAATGGCATCCAGAAGGATCTTCGATGCAACTGAATAGTCTGGGCTCAATCCTGTGCCCCCCTGAAAGATTAGAGGGCAAGCTTAAACTTACTGCAGGATGTTTTAATTCTCTGTATTAATGCCACCTTTAAAAAAGCTCAGCGGGTTTTATTATCTGGTTATTTCCTAAGGCCACACATTGGCTCAGCAATCCTGAGTTTCACTGAAACACCTGCTCTTTACAGGCTCCGCTGACTGAAGGACAACGTAATTAGGTAACTTACCCAAAGGTCACATGGTGAGTAAAGTAGGATTAGCACTCAAGTTCCTCCTGGCAACTAGTCCTGTGCTGCGACAATTAGAAAAGGTTAACCATCCTCTTTTAGCTTTTGTTTTCCATCTTCCAGAATGGGGCAGCACGTACGCAGGGCTGGGCCATGTTACATTGCCACGGCAGTATTTTGGAAAAATACCCCACAGAACAAACAAAGAACTCACCCCAAAAAGGGCTTTGAAAAGTCATCATATCTGGTGAGATATGGTGCTTGAGAGGAAACGGAGCAAAACAGTGGATTAAGCTAAGCACACTGAAGATGAATTCTGGAAAATGCCCCACTCCCTCGTTAATCCCCAAGCGCAGATCTTGCACGCCCGCCGCTGCACGACACTCTGTCATGCTGCTGCCCGCCTTCTGCTCAGAAGTCGCCCTGGCTTCCCTCACCCACCTGCCCTGAGGGCAGATGTGCGCCGGCAAATTATTAGTAAAGGGTCTGCTAGCTGAGTTACACATCTCCTGCTTTAACTCCTGCTTGCCTGAGACCTCTTGCCTGCATCCCCCATGCTGGCATGGTTTGTGCATAAACCTGTGTAGAAACCAGCTGCTCTGGAGTCACTGGGCACGTTGCATAGTGCTGTGTACCTGGTGCCATTTTGCTCCTCAGCAGGACTGGTCTGGTCATGCCATTTTTCAGCAGGTATGTCTGGGAGCACAAGGGAGCAGTCTTCCACACAAGATGGTCCACACCCACAGCCCACTGGTGTCTTCTCCAGCCTCTCCTCACCCTCCCATGCCCACAGCTCCATATCCTGGTACTTGGAGAAAAGATGCTGCAAAGGAGCACAGGCTTCTGTCCCTCACCATCCTGGGGGGAAGCTGAAGAGCACCCATAAATCAGCTTGGTTCTGCATGGGGCAACATGTTATCTCCTGCCAAACACCTGATTCCTCTCAATGAGCTGCCCAAGGTCCAGGGCAGACAGCTTTCTGTCTTGAATTGGGGGCAGCTGTGAAGGGACAGAGTGCTGGTCTGTCTTCTTTGGAGGAGTTTTGCGCTACTTTTGGCAGGAAGACCAAGTAATCTAAAGGACTTCTGGGCGTGCCAGGGCACATGGTGTCCCCCCACCACCACTTTGGCAGAATCTAGTTAACAATACCACCACAGAGAGGTTCTCAGGATGATGTTTTGGGACCACTGGCTGTGGCGTCTTCTTCACCAGTGTGGGTAAAACGAGCAAATGCAAAGTGTGTTTTATCTTGGAGAGCAGTAATGGATTTTGGCTCTGGCCCAGAGATGAGGTGCGTGTCACCTGATGACACATATTTCATTCCCATGCTCTGTGCCCTTAGCTCCCAAAATTGTGCTGCCAGGACTCTTCCCACTGGCCTAAGCAGTGTCTCTGGGGGCCTGGGTCCTCAGCTGTTTCCAAGCAAGGCCAGCAAGCTCCCTCTGAGGAAGGTGGATCTCCTGAGTCTTCCTCCAGTCACTTGAGTGCTGCACCTCCCTCCTTCTCTTGGTGGTGAGCAGAAGTGAAGATCAACCGCTCATTATATTGCTGGAGTTTGCTGAACACGTTTCACCCACAGCTGGCCCCTCCCCTGCCACAGTACCAGAAGTCACACAACACACCGGGCAGTGTACCTGGGTGCCATAGTTCCCTCTCCTGCTATAAATACAGCCTTAGGGCAAAGGGCTGAAATGAAAAAAAAAAAACCAAAACAAAAACAAACAACCCACAAATATTCACATATTGCATTGTGTAATGGCAGACAGCCATTTCTCTGCCTGCTAGCCACTTTAAATTCAGGTAGCTTTATCAGCTGAGAATTTACTGGACCATTCATCAGAAGCAGCTGTTTCAGAGTCAGCCAGGGACCACCTCCCAAATACAAGTTGTTTGGGATTTGCATAACTTAAATTCACAGCCATTGAGAGTATTCGCAAAAGCGAGACCTGCTCCTAAGCTGTGAGCGGGACAGCTTGACTTTAAAAAGTCAGCTCATATTTCTCGTGTGTTAGAAAGAGCACCTGTTTAAACTATGCAGATCTCACCAACAGTGGGCATGTTTTAGGCACTGACCCGTTAATAGAAAGGGTGGGGCTTTGCAGTCATTAACAGCAATCAGCAACTGAAACAAACACAATGAAAAAAAAAATCAGCATTTTCTTTAATCCAAGGATAGGCAGGAGGGTGAAGATCATAACTGAAATAAACCTGTAACACACTATGTCTCATGGTCGGTTGTGGGCCTTCTGACAAGCCCTGCACCAAGAGGCAAGAACCTCAAAACACATTAACCATTCCTATTCCTAGAGAAATCCCTAGTACTAAATGGTAGCTAACGATCCTGAACTGGCAAAACAGTCCAAAGCAAGATATTATAATTGGACTATAGTGATCCCCTACTAAAAAATTGTACTATTCCCTCAGAAACCTTTTCATAAACCTTGATTAAAACTCCAAGAAGAAGGAAAAAACTTTCTCTGCATGTTTTCACCAGAAAGCAATGTTGAGGGGCTTTGATGTTTTGCCACCTCCTTCTCACTTCTTGCAAAAAGGGCCGTCGGTGGGAATGTTTCTGCCCATCTGAGCTGCAGATCTCCCCCAGCCAGCTCCCTGGCCAGCCGTGTCCCCTCATGGGTGCTTTCAGCATAGTCCTTTTGTTCTCCCATTCATAAACCGCTGTGCAAGCAGGACAGATTGCTGATCAGCAGCTATCTGCCTTTTTCTGAAAGCAACCGTCTGTGCGCCTCCTAAAATAAGCAACTGGGACTACCCCCTCAAATACAGCTCTGAGGACATCACTGAGGCGGTGAGACCTTGGGTGGCTGCCCACTCCCAGGGCCAGCCCTGGCAAACGCAGTTCTCATCTGCTTCATGTAATAGCATTGTCTGTCTCAGCAGCCCAAAGGGCTTGAATGCTGGGTTATGTATGCCTTCTGAAACAGGTGGCCGTATCCTCCACAATCAATAAGCTCACAAAATATGCCCGGTACCTGCAATGGTATCGATCAATCACTGAAAAGCTAAATGGCAGAAAGCACTTGGATATGAAACACATGTAGAATTTACACGGTGCCTTGACTTTGCACTGGTCACTTAATACTTTTGGAGAGCTCCGGTGTTATGGGACTCCGTAAGCCACGTAGAGCCCTTGCCGTATCACAGCCATGTATGGCCACTTGAGACTCGGTAATGTGTCATTAAAGGTCACTAGCACCGTAGACAATACTTCAATGTACAGTTATTTTGGGAAAGATCAAACCTATCAAAACTAATAGATTTTTCACTACATCAAAGACACTTTGCTGACGTTCAATGAAGCATGTCTCCTTAGATCCTAGAGAAAGGAATGAGCCTCATAAAATAATAAATATCTTTGCATTTTATCTCTCAATGCCTCTATCTATGGAGGTATTTATACGGCCCCCATAACTAGTCTCTGGGCATTTATCTCACCTGATTAGAGTACAAATCTACTAAACAGTCATGATTTGCCTGCAAAACCAAACTCAGTTTCTTAAAATGGCTTTCTGAAGGAGACGATACAAACCTGTTAGTGGAGGTAGTCAAAGAACATTTTGCTGCAATAAGTTTTGGGGTTTTTTTGTTTAGCGGGACACTGCTTGGTTGGTGCCACGTAATTTAAAGGAATTATCTCTTAAGATATGACAGTAAAACTAATCACAACACGAGGGGCTTGAAACTCAGATCTTTTGCAGTAAAGCAGAGGAGCTCATATGCCTGAGTCTTTGGTCACTGGCAAATTCCCCGTGGGACAGGAATATCGAAAGAAAAGATGTGTATTACTACTCTTATAAACCTCTTTGCAGAGAGGTTGGACAAATATCCATGACCAGACCCTTGGTCTACTCTAGCTATTCCCAGGTGCCAGAGGAGACTCTTGTGCCATGGCTGAGCAAACCCGGAGGCTGCTCTGACCAGTGCGACACATTTGTGCCAGTCCAGGTCATGGGCAGTGCAAAGGTAACTTTAGAGACCACCATGAGGGAGAGCAGACCCTCTTCTGTTCACTGATCTTTAGAGCAGAGAGCTGCCTTTATTTCAGCTGGTGCTAATCCCTTGGAGAAGAGCCTTGTCTGTCACCAGTGTGCCCAGTTTTGTTTCACAGGCTGCCCAGCAAAGCAAAGTGGACAGATGCTGCCAGAGTCACCAGGACAGGGGTGGTGGGCTGAGGACCCTCTCTCTTCTCCCCAGGGGTTACCCTGGGCCTGGCCACCATCCTCAATGGGTAACTGCATCACCCTCCCAGAGAGGAAAGCAGCATCCGCTGCGGGGCTGTCTGCAGGGGGCTCTGGAAAGAGCCCACCGCAGCCGGGGGAGGCTGGGGAAGGTGGCTTGTATCTCCTCTTATCAGCGCACCAGAGGTTACTCCCGCTGAGGACTTGGCAGCTCGGCAGCCGCAGGCCTGGCTGATGGGGGCAGGAGGGATTAGCATACAAAATCTCTTTTGGGAAGATGCCCCGTGGAACTGGAAGCATGTCATCATGTCACCGACAGCGCCAGGCTGCCGTAGCCTGATTACTCTCCTGTTGCAGGAGCACAGCCCTTTTGTGGGCCTTGGGAGGGCATCCCATCTCCCCCGCCATGCTACAGGATGCCCTGGTCAGAACTGACATCTCCAGGGGTGGGCAGGGGCTCCCTGGCACTCCTGGCTGCAGCATCCCTCACCCCTCCGGCTCCATCCCAGCTGGCATCGCCTGCATGCCTTGCAGTGGGGCTGCCTGCCCTGCGTTCCCCCACCAGCCATCCCTGACCCGTCCTCAGGCTGCTGCCCCAGTCTCTGGGCTACGCTGCTGGGCCTGCCCGCCCCGTACCCGCACCCTGCTGCTGGAAGAGGGGAAGGAGGACGAGTGCTGAGCCCCGCTTCTGGTTAAATGGGGCAGTCCGTGTTTTTGGGAAGGGAGGGGAACAAGCTGTTACCTTCCTGAGCACGAAAGGCCGCTGCCCTCAAAAGAAAGCCTGCACAATAAATCATTTCTGAGGATTACTGGGCAAACCTTGGACATGGGAATGTGGAAGCCAGTGGTACTGTGAAACAGCCCCTGTCCTGACCTCTGACGCAACGCCACAGTCCCCATTGTTTTCCAAAGCAACACACCTGCACTTTCACATGATCCCAAATACCAGGATGCCACAGCCGTTGACTCACAGACACCGCTCACAGGCACAGAAGGACTTAAGAGGCCATAAGACCTTCCTTGCAGTGCTTTCTTTTTGCAGTGCTTTCATCCCACAGAAAGCTGGTCTGCCGAAACCGGACACAAAACCTCCCAAAGAAACCCTTTTCAGGCTCCGGCTCAGCATGCCACCTGCCATCATGTTCCCCCATAGCTCCCCAACTGTTCTCAGGAGGCTCTCGCAGCAGATGCACCTGGGCTGCAGCCAAGTTGGCATGAAGTTTGCATGAATCTTGAGACATTTTATGACCTTAATAATGTTTAGCTGAAATAAGTGGGGCTGTTTACAGCCCAGGCCCAACCTAGCTGAAAGCATTTCTTAGTAGGCTGGTAGGTACATAAATCCTCTCGCCTCTCTGTCATTGACCTTTCTGTGGGAGGAGAAGCGGTGAAGAGGCATGTGGATAGCAGAGTATGCTCATGTGCCATTGTGCCGGCACCATATCCATTACGAGCTTCTGCCCTTGTTCTTAGAGGACATGTTCCAGTAATAATATATCCCAGTGAACTTTTCCATCATGAGATCATGATTTCTTCTATGGGAGACGCAGTAGTGTGTTACGATTTACTGGCCTTTAGCTGACCAATAATGATTCTCTCACTGTAGTAACATAATGCTGCAAATTTTTCTGAAGTGAAAAAGCAGCGACCACACTTTTAAACAGAGATTCACTTCTACTTTTACACCTGCAAAAATGAAATTTTTTTCTTGCACATAAGTGAATCCACATTTTTATATACTGGATTTTATATACCTGATTTATGCTTCCTGTCAGACTGCTCTGAAGGCCAAATACTTGGACTGACAACCATGAAAAAATTGTGAGCACAGGGACAAAAAGCAAATGCTAATTTTGCTACTGAGAACCCTGAAAGGGAGATTTATACTTTTGAAAATGCCTAAAAAGAAACTCATGATGTTGTGAATAAAGCGTCAATATATTGTAACCAGGACAGGACATCACTGTTGATTTATATTGATGCAATATAATCATGCTTGTTATAATCATTTCAAAGGGATGAAATTCACAGAGAAGTGCAATGGATGACTCAAGTTTTTGTCATTGCAAAACAATAAAAAATGCAGAATTTATCGCTGTATAATCAAGTTTTTATTAACACCAAATGTAATCAGATAACAAAGTCCATCTACTAAGTGTTTTCTCAAAACACGGTCTGGCCAAAGTTCTTCCCTCAGCTTTGTTCAGCTCAGATCCTAGATTGCATGAAAATGGTTCTTGGTGAGAAAACTGCACCCTGTGGAGAGATTTAAGGAACTCTATCTATTTAGCCTGATCAAAGAGACAGCTAAGAGACAACTTGATTGGGGTTAAAAAGTGTTCTGCACAAGAAAGTATCTAGAAAGAGAGGTTCTTTATTGTGAAATGTGGAAGCTGAAGTGCGAAAAATTAAAAGCAGAAATAAGCCTTTAAGTGTGAAGGTGTTAGCACTGGAGTAGATTCTCATGAGACTTCCAGATTTTCTGTTATTTGAAGTCTTCGGTCAACAGTGGATTTTTTTCTAAAAAATATGGCTGGTTCAGTCACAGATTATTTGTGGGGGCAAATAAAAAAAGAATGATTGTGTGAAATGCTACTCTCTGTGAGTTGGCTAGAGCAGATCTCCTCTTTAGGCATCCACATAACTACGCCCCGGGCCCCAGCCCATTGCATTGTCTACATTGGTAGACCGCAGCTCCCTTTTCTCCACGACCTGTCTCGAAAGATGTCTAGGACACTGGCTTTGGTTGCTGTTCTGTGTAGAGTTGGATCCTCAAACACAACTGCTTTGTGTTCCAGCCACAACTTTCAAAAAACCCCATTCATCAGGACCACAGGTACCTGGGAGATCTGGTGCTGCTGTGTAAGTGTTTAGAGCATGCAGTTGGTAGTTTGAGAAGGTAATGTGCCTTGGGGTTGAAATGGGATTCAGGAACACCTTAGCTCTTTACTCTGTACCAGAAGTGCACAGAAGACAAAATAATAAATAAAAAAAATAATAATAAAAGAAAGCTCTGCATAGATTTCTTTCCTTCAATGTCCTCCCTATGCTGGGGTAATATTGAGTTTGAGTCAGTTCTTCGGCTAGCTCAGCTGATAAACCAGACTTGCTCCCAGTACAAAAATCACACTGGATTCTTCCCTTTCCTCCACAAAGCTTATTCTAGGTCCTTGGAAAAATTCCACAAGAATCTTCTTCAAATTGTTTCTTTAATCCCCTCTGTTCTTTTCCTTGTCCTGTTTCCATTCTCTGGTCCCTCTCTTTGTAGATATGAGCTTCGTTCCCACCGACGTCATTAGCATATCAATTGTTTGCTCAGAGGACGGTCATTATGACTCTGTTCATCTCTGTTATTACTCGTTGCCCTTAGACTGGTGCTAAAGGCCTTGTCAGCAAAGGCAAAACCAGAAAACATTGCATGATAGGGCAATGACCATAGCAACAACATCACATTAATCAGGGTCTGTAGTCTGCGCAAAGACAAACTTCTCAAACCATCAAACTGCGTGATGCAAGACACCATCAAGTTCCCTTTCAGCCCAGAAACTACAAATCCCCCAGATATTTGGCCCCACACCTCCCTCCTCCAGGTGAGAAAATTAATGAGCTGGAAGCAAGGTAACCCTGAATAACCCTTTCACAGGACTATTGACACTTACTGTCAGGGTGGATGTTACAGCAAAGGAATTCTGGGCTGCCTAAAGCATTTCGTTTACGGCCCCCATGGGGCTGATGATTTGCATCCCACCCTTTTAGGGAACATACATCAGACAGATGGGGCTGAGAAGCCAATCTTACAAATGCCAGAGGACTTCTGAAAAATAGGCTGATTGAGGTGTTAGGAAAGGAATAGCAATAATTCACTTATATTGAGCATATATGCATTTACATAATTTATTAATAATAAATAAATGTGTATATATATGTAATGGGTCTGATCATCTGTTCCAAGAACAGTGACACAACTGCAGTTTTGTGAAGCCAAAGTGCACATGGAGCATCTTTACCGCTGTTGACTTGTCAAGGTGTTAACATCCTCGGGGGGAAAAAATGTACCTTTGAAGTAATTGGCTCAAGCTCAGTCACTCACCATCGCTGCTGCTGCTTCAAGATAACAGCAAGTCGGGGGGTGCACACAGGGTCCCATGCGCAGCATTGACAGGTCATGCGCACTGGGAGGCACAAACACATTTATATTCACCCCTATCGCTTGTTGAGAGGCTGGGAATTGTTTCTGAGTTATTTAGGAGGGGAAAACGAGATAAGTATGGCTTCCAAGACAGAAATTTCCTCTAAAAAGCCAGATACATTCAGGAGAGGGAACAGTTTAAAACCACTGCCTCCTGATCTTCCTGTCTTATGCTCTCCCTCTCCTGCATCTCCTGGAAGTAAAAGGCTGGGGTTGCCGTAGTGAGGACGATACCAAGGGAGACTTCATGTCACTGCAGTGCAGTCAGGAAGGTTCATGGACCTTCCTGAGCAGGGGCACTCATAGCAGAGGTCAGCACAAGAACAGCGCTGCACAGAAGGCCTCAGAAGGAAGATCTCTGAAGGATACCAGCCCTGCTCTCTGTGGCCAGCTGGCTTAGACAATTTGCCTAGCTTATCATGGTTGGCAACAGTCCTTCAGCAGAGGGAGACTCCAGGCTTTGCGAACGTCATGGGCTGTACCCAGAGATCGCATGGCCGAAATGCAGCCACAGAAAAAGTGCAGGGAGTGGAGCACGAGCTGGTATGCTGAATGTCCTCCTCAACCAGCAGAGACCTCTGAACATGCCCTCCCTGCGAGGCAGAACGCGAGGCAGAGGCAGGAGGTGCCCAAGGCAGCCAGCCCTGGAGGAGACCAGGATAACAGGTGCTGCTCTTGTTCTGAATTATCAACACAGAGGGAGTCTGACAAGAACGATCAGGACTTTCAAGGGGACATGGTGGGAATGCCACCAGCTGCCAGAAAGGACAACCAAAACAGAGTAGTAAATCCTTCCCCCGCAGTTCATGTTTGCCTTTTCACTGAGCCGCAGGGCAGGGGACCGTTCATGTGGCAGCGACGATGTTGCGGCTGTGAAAGGCTGGCAGTTAGCAGCCAGCTGCTGTGTCAGAACGGAGGTCAGCTTGTGTCTCCAGAAGAGGACTTCGGATGCGTGCAGACATGGACTCCGGTAGGCTTGCAGGGAGAGCAAAAGGAGAACTCCCTGGGACTGAAGCCCACTGTTTTCCGTTTGTGGTCATGGCACATTTGTTTGCAAAGCAGTGTTCAGTCAGCCACAAGTCACAAGGTTCAACCTGCTTGGACTGTGTTTCAGAAATCTTAAACAAACACCAAATCATGAGATAAGGGAAAAATAAAATTTCCCGAGGAAATGTTCCAAGACATGACAGCAGAAGATGGCCAAATTTTCACAAATTAATGGGTGAGCTGGTTTCTACTCCTGGGTTTTCTCTGAATCCTCATAGAATCATAGAATCATAGAATTGCTGAGGTTGGAAGGGACCTTTAAGATCATCAAGTCCAACCATTAACCTACCCTGGCAAAACCACTTCTAAACCATGTCTCCAAGTACCACAGCTACCCTTTTTTTAAACACCTGCAGGGATGGCAAATCCACCACTGCTCAGCCTACACTTGCTGCTGTGCCACAGTGGCTAACTATTGGGCTCGAGCATTCACAGCATGGCGTGGCTTAGCCTGCTAGGACCTACATTGCCCATGGGTGCAGGATCCGAGTCCTGGCCAGGACTCTTCTTGTGTGATTGCCTCCTACGAGTGTTGGTGAGGTTTGGCTGTCAGTTTGACATCTCCAGCCTCGGTTTCCCAGGTCTGTGCTGCCTTGGCTGAGAAATCAAGTCCTTTCTGAGGATCAGACTAGACAGTTACCCAATAGAGTAATTGTCACAGGAAGCAAAGGATGACAGAGCTGAAGGCATTAGGAAAGGTTTCCTAGTGATCGGCACCAAACACAGCCTGTGTTTCTAATGATGGGCTTCTCTTTCCATCCCTATCAGTCAGCTAACCTTCCTGAGTGCTGACACTAAGATGATATCACCAGAAAAAAAAAAAAAAAGATGAGACATATAAATGTGATTTTCAGATAATTCAAAGCACAAAACCAATTTCCTTAGAGAAGGTTACAGTTCAAAAGGCATTCACTGAGGTGTGTCATGTGGCCACACCTAAATGAATTACTTTCTGAAGTTACAAGGGTTAATCAAATGTAAAACTCACACTAAAAAAAAAATGGAAAGAAAAAAAAAGAAGAAAAACAGAGTGACATAACAAGTATCAGTATGCCTTTATTTGCAGAGGACACTATCAGAACCAATATGCAGGAGCTGAATGCCCCGTTAGCAAGTTTGATGATGACACCAAACTAGGAGGTGCTGTTGACTCTCTTGAAGGACAAGAGGCATTGCAGAGGGATCTAGATAGATTGGAGCATTGGGGTCTGATTAATGGGATCAGATTTAACAAGCTGAAATGCCAGACTGTCCAGTTAGGATGGAGTAATGCCGGGCACAAGTATAGACTGGGAGAGGAGTGGCTGGAGAGCAGCCCTGCAGAAAGGGATCCGGGGGTGCTGGCTGACAGCAGGCTCAACAGGAGTCAGCAGTGTGCCCTGGCAGCCAAGAGGGCAAACTGCATAATGGGGTGCACCAAACACAGCATAACCGGCCTGTCAAAAAGGGGGATTATCCTGATGTATTCAGCATTGGTGCAGCCTCACCTTGAGTACTGTGTGCAGTTCTGAGCCTCACAATTTAAGAAAGCCATTAAGGTCCTTGAAAGTGTCTAAAGGAGGGCAACAAAGCTGGTGAAAGGGCTGGAAGGCATGTCCAAGGACTTGTCTGCTTTGGAGAAAAGGAGGCTGAGGGGTGACCTCATTGCTCTCTCTTTACAGCTTCCTCAGGAGTGGAAATGAAGAAGGAGGTGTGGAGCTCTTCTCCCTGGTATCCAGTGATAGGGCACATGGGAATGGTTCAAAGCTGTGCCAGGGGAGGTTTAGACTGGACATTAGGAAGCATTTCTTTACTGAGAAGGTGGTCAAACACTGGAGCAGGCTTCCTAGAGAGGTGGTCGATGCCGTCCCTTTCAACTGAAATAACTTATTCCGCTGTTCCCTAGTATTATGACCAAGTTCCTCATGGGCAGCCACAGGGGGATGTTTCAATGCTGTTTAGAAGGCAAGTGTCTGGTTGCTTCTCTGGTATACTGGGAATGTTCCAGACAGCAAGTTATTTCTTCAGACATTTGGATCTGTGGAAACTGAGGCTCACCTCCTCTGCAAGCAGGCAAGGGGAGAGCTGAAACACACCCACTGTTCCTCTCTTCTTGCTGTCATCCCTGCTGCCCTTAACCCAGGGCTTAAGCCCAGGTGAGCAGCCGTGTCACGTGCAGGATGCATGGTATTTATAGTTAACTACCACTGTAGCATCTAATAATATAGAGCAACACAACTGCTAGCTGTGTATGCAGACTTAATGCACCTCTGCTCTTGTGCTTTGCATCAGCACAGGTCAGCAAAGGATGCTTCTGGGATGCTACGGTTTCAAGTATGGCTTTACGAGGTGTCAAGGTGCCAGTCACTGTGATGTTATATAGCACACCACGCTGACAACGTTCAGCCCTAATGCCTGCCAGTGTCACTTCTTGCTTGTAGAGCTTTAGGGAAGCTCTTTGCCCATGAGTGGGTGAGTTGTGATCACTAGCAGAGGGGAGGCGGAGGAACAAGGCAGCAGAGGGGGCAGGACAGAGATGATACTAACAGGCAGAGAAGCTTGTACTCTGCTGACCAGGGAAGCACCCCTGTAAAGCACAGCAGTCCTGGCTAAGACAAGGTGGGCACCTACAAAGTGTGTCAATGAGCTTCGTTTCAGGTTACTGACTGCCACTTGAGTCTTTATGAGGAAGAGGAAAGCTACAGTCCCCAGTGACGTGCGTGGCCATCGTTTGGGTTCAACTGGATGTGTCTTTTTTCTGCATCAGGACCTGGGGTCATAATTGCACTTGCATTAATTTTGCTCTCAGACAACCAGTCTGAAATTGAGGCAGCCTTTACCATGTAAATCTACAGTGACTGTGGCAATTATACCTGCACATTAGGAGAATTCAGGCTTGTAAAGCCACTCTATTTCGCTTGCTCATGTTTTCCTTATTCAGCAAGGTTTAGCTATTTTGTGATGTATGAGGAGTACCCACAACTACTGGTGAGGAATTGCCCATACTCAATGGAAGCAATGCTGAGAGGAGCAAGGGATACGAGAGACATCCCCTTTATTTTCATTTGAGACAGAAAATGCCCAGGTTTACCGCAGCAAATCAAGCACACTGTCCTTTAGGCAGCAGATTTACAGGGCAGAGACTCTTCTCTCACTGGTCAGCACAGCCAGATCCAGTCCTACTGGTGGCTCCTCAGGACCCTCCCAGCCTCCCAGCCCGGGCCTTTTTGGGACCAGTGAATGAACTTCTGTCATCCCTGGATATCTCTGCCATGTTGAACACCCAGATCGCAGCCCAGAGCACTCCAGCACAGCTCTGGGGTAGCTGCAGGCCACTTCTAGTGGGCCCTCTCGCATGGTCTACAGGCCCAGTTGGGAAATCCACAGTAAGACTAGGGTTAAAACAGTAGCAAAGCTTCTTTTTTTTTTTTTTTTTTTTTTTTTTTTTTTTGTGAGATAACCTCTAAAAGAAGCGAGGCTGTGAAAGCACAGCCTTTGCAAAGTATCCAAATTCTGCTGGTAGCATAGAGCATCAGTCGTAGATTGCCTCTGCAATGAACCAGGGTCCCACAAAGGCAGTTGTTCTGTTTCCATTGTCCAACGCTGTAAAAAAAGAAGAGGAAAAGCACCATTAAAAGAACGCATTGCACATGAGAGGCAGGGCATGTAGAATTAATTTTTAAGGTATTGGCCATATGGTCATTTCCATTTCAGAAAAGTTGTGTTCGGCAGGATCCCAAGCGCATGCACAGACAAAACGAATGATAAATGAGCATCTGCTTGCTTAAAACCCAGTGTTTGACATAGTTTGTTTTCTTAAGAAATTAAAGCACATCTTGGCAGTCACCATCCCATTCCAGAAGGGGACTAGTATCTCTTCCTTTCACTTTGATTAAATGTTTGCTGTGATAAAATACATAGTAATATGATTTTTTTTAAAGTTAACTCGTTCACAGAAGAGATTTGACTAATGGAGGAGGACTTATGCTTTTGGGGGCCTCTGCCATTTTTTTACTCCTTGTCCTGACATTCGAGGAGGCTTACAAGTTTCCCAAGAAACCTAGGTCACTTTAAGGAGAAGAGATTACCATTCAATTAAAGCTGATCAAAATTTTCTCCTCTAGTCTTACATCATCCTAATGGACAACTGAAATGCCCACAAGTACTGCCAAGAAATTGCCCATTAATCTCTGAAGTGGTGCAGGTGTGTTTCTTAACACAAAGGGCATCCTGTTTAAAAAAGCTTGAAATGCCACTAATATACCAAATGGCTACCATATATTTCAAGCTTCCTCCTCTCCTTTAGCTGCTCTGGAAATGTCTCAGTGTGCATGGTTGGCTGTTTGTGTGCCTTTCAGAGTTTCCCCACAGGTAGGCTCCAATCAGCAATAATTAAAACCAAAATAGGCTAATCACATTGCACTCCCAAGGTTTTCTAATGTAACATGAAAAGCCTACTGGAATGCACTAATGGTTTTTCTATTTTAAAAGGAAAATGATCATTTGGCCCAGCCCAGCAATATGAAAATTCAGTGGGCAAGAAAGAATTTTGTGAATAAACAGTGAGAAGTATTTCATTTGGCATCGGCAAGCAGAACGCTGGAGAAGCAGTCATTTTGCTGAAATATGGTATTTATGCTTCTTTGACATTGCACTTTGTTTAAATACATTAAGATAATTTAACCACATCTGTAAGAAGCTGAAATGCTTGCTGTTCAGCCTTTCCCTGTCTGCAAAATGTGTGGCCTTGTCTGCAATATCAGAGGGAGGTCAGAGAGAGAGGCGGTGACTCTGCTGCCTAGCTGGATAGCTTTCATTTGGATGCCTGAGGACCAGAGAGATGGCTCAAAGACTTCTGCTGACTTCAGGCAGCATTGGTTTGAGCCTTGGATGCAGGAGTTCCGTACAAACCACTGGTGAAAGACCACAGCATTTACATTGAATCCACTTCTGGTTTACTCTCACCGTGAAATTGGGTGAGATCTGATAGTCTGCTAAAAGATCCTCTCTTTGAAGATATTACTTTTTATCCATCCTACTCCATCTGGGCATGGTGTTATTTTAAAGAGCAGGATGGCTTTTAACAGGAGGAAAGTCTGTGTGCTAGGGTATTATTTATATTAAATAATAGCTCTGACATGCCAGGGTGCATTACAAAAATCGAGTATTGATGTGGACAGGGTAAATGCTGCTTATGCAAAACATTCTAATCATTTTTTTCCACTCAGAAACATTAAAAAAAAGGAAGTCTGAACTCTGTACTTTAACTTGCTATATAAATAATATCATGGCGCTACCAGCGGGGTTACATTCCCCTTGTTCAGAGAAGGCCAACTCAACATGAGCCGATTTCTGCAGTCTTAAAAAGACTGAGAAAAAACTGCCAAATGTGAAACTCCCCTCAACTCTGACCTGCTTTAAGGCTCACATCCTTAAGGAAATGCTAAACAGACGACAAAAAGGAGCAAAGCTGTGCAACTGTTCAGTAAGACAGCTGCCCTCGCAGTAAACTCTGGCTGCAACTACGTGATGTAGCTGGACTGTGAAGCGATTCAAGCAAACCCATTTGACTGTGTACAGTCAAACAGCAACACACGCACAGAGCCGGATGCCTCATCTCAGCCAAGGGATGGTAACTTCATAAACTGTCCAGGTGTGACTACAAGGCTCTGCTTCCATCTCCTGCTTAGACAAGCTGGGATGGGCGAGCAGGGCTCCTGCTAACCTCTGCAACTGGGCAAACTTAATCCTTACTGGATTAGGAAATGTCGTCCAAACTTGGTGCCATGTGAAAGCAGAACGTGAGGCACTGGAAACAGAGCACGTCCTTCAGGATGCTCCCAGCATCCGCTGAGGAACATGTATCCCATGGAAAGCACAGTGCAAAAACAAGGATGCAGGCAGAATCAGGTCTGTAGCAGAAAGGGAGCAAGGAAAAGCAGAGGCTCCCTGTGCACTGCCCGCTTCACAGCCTTTCCTAACTTTCTCACCAGTTTCCTTTTCTAGCTGGAAACTTCTCATGCTTAGTTACCAGCTGAAGCTACATAGCAAAACATATGCGTAATTCATTCGTGCATATAGAGCTAATTACATGCTCCACTGGTTGGCTAAAGGAATTCACGCATCCCACCAGCCAAATAGTTTTGGACCAACGAGTTGAAAAGCTAAGGAGTCAATATTACATTAGCTAAAATTTTCAGTAAAAGCATGACTGTGAGAGGAAAAAATACACAGACATCTAGGAAAAGTTTGAATGTCCTTTAGAAATGAACCATCTGAGCAAGTTTGTTACAGATGATGTCCATATGGTATTTTGCAGGCAGGTGTGAACTTGCTCTGTCTGCATTCAGAGCTGGCCGAGCACAAGGAAGTCTTGGACAAGTGAGGTCATTAACTTCGGTTGTGCATGCTGTTAACACAGCCACACGGCTCTCCGACTGGGGCACAGGGAGACCTTCTTTATGCCTGCCTGTGTAGCAGATATTCATACAGGAGCATCCGCCTCTTACACATCTCTGCAGAGAATGGGGCTTTGTTTAAGAAAAGCCACCAACTATTCACTGCCGGAGAGACCAAGAAGGAATTCAGACACAATCCTGTTGCGTGGAGCCCTCTGATTGTCATTTGTCTAAATGGCCATTAATTGCATAAAGTCGCAGCTAAGTGGCCAGGTTAAGACTTTTTCAGAAACCCAAAGGTCTAAAAGTCAGCTGCTAAATCCGTATACAGGCACTTCAATAAAGACAGCTTGGTTTTCAGAGTAGCCAAGCCTCCCAGCTCTTCCCAAGACAAGTTAAGATGTGCAGCATTTGTGAAAATCACCTTTCAGGTGTGTGGCTATGTACGCCAGGCAGCCCGCTGCAGGCACCAGCATTGGCACGTGTTGGTGGCACATTGGTGTGACAGTGAGTGGTACCTATAAGATGTCAGCCCGCAGGAGCCACATGAAGAAATTGAAATTCTAGCCTTGTCGCTCTGCGTCTGGCTGCCAGATTCTGACTTGGTTTTTGTCTCTTGCCTCCTCCTCCTCCCCCACCCTCCATTTTAATTCCTTTCCACTGCTTTCACCCTGCTGTGGTCTTTGACCCGCTCTCGTCCCTCCTGGTTTCTTCCTTGAGAACATGCTTTTGCAGGGAAAGGAAGACAGAGTGAAACATTAGACTGCATGTTACGATGATTAAAAGGCATGTAAGAAAACCAAGGCTGTCATTTTAATCTCTCACTAATGTTCATTGGCATGTCTTTGAGATAGGGTACCGTGCTGACAATAGTGATGGACAGGGTGTGAGATTGGCCCCTTGAACCCAGAGGCCTCCCAGGAATAGATCATGTCTAGACCTGGTTTGCATCAAGGGCCAAACCGGATAAGCTGATTAGCCAATTAGAAATAGTTCAGCTAGTGGAGTAGAGGGACCAAAGAGAGCTGAAACTGGAGGTCATGTGGATATCACAACTGATTAATAACCCTGTGGTGATGTGGAACCTGGGAAGGGCTGGCCCTGAAGGGGGAGGAGGAGCCCCAAGTACAAAACCAGGAGATGAACAGAAGATGTTTTGTGTGTGTGTGGTTTTCTTCTCTAGAACCTGACGAAAAAGAAAGATCAAACATCAAACCTAAATGTGGAGAACAGTGGTATGCGATCCCCTACCAAAATATTTCTAGCATGTCCTTTAAATGTCATATGAAAAAATCTCACTCTAGAGGTTTCGTTTCCTATCTTTACCAGTATATTGCTTTTTGTTACTTTATTCCCGTCAGACCCTACTATATATGGATACTACTAACACTAAGTATGGTTTTCATCATGAAACTCCTAGAATTTTCCATTGTGGGCACCGTTAGTCAGGGATCATGTGAATCATAGGAGTTTAAAATTACTTACTTGGAACATCATTGAAAGCCAAACAGAACCAATGCGGAGGTGATAACTTTTAATAAATGGAAGAAAAGCAAATCTAAACTCCCTTTGGGAAGGCACCATCTCTGCATCACCAGTGCCCTAAATCCAGGTCTTACCCAATTAACGATGATCAGGCTACTGCTTGCTCCCTTGGCTCCCAAGAACACAACAGACCATGACCTCTCCTGCGGGGTGCCAGGCTGGCAGGCTAGTGTTACCCATCCTCATTGCCTTCCACACATAGGAAAAGATGGTCGCTTAGCACCGAGGGACACGCTCCTCTGCATCCTGTGCTGACCCTCTGCTTGTTCAGTCTACCTGGAGACAGGAAGGCAGCAGGAGGGTGAAACAAGGGGCCTGTGTGTGTACACACAGGTGGAAGCAGGTGCTGATATGCTGCCCTGTGTCTCACACCTGTCCTACTCCCTTCTCATATCAGCATTTCAGGGAGAGAAAGGAAAACTGCGGTCAGCCCCCGTCAACTGCAGCCCGGCGGGTGTCTTCCACCCAGGCATACCTGAGACATTCAGGAGCTGTCAAGCAAGACATTGTCAAACATCCCCAAGTGACAGAGAACAACAGGCTTCTGGTGCAGAGGAAATACGCATTTTGAGCACATAGGAACAATGTCTGGGTTTTTTAAAGAAGGTGCCTGCCCAAAGGTTGCTTGGATTCAAGACAGGGTGCAAGTGGATAACTCCCTTAAGCTTCTTTCTTTTAAATATTGGCTTTACCTCTGTGGTTCATGGGCCAGAGTTGTGCATTCAGCTAGCCAGACCTTTTGGAGAGGCTACCTAAAGCTGTCTGCACCTTCATTTCACCTTAAACGAAGATGCACTCTCCCCATGGCAGGGGCGTTGGAACTAGATGATCTTTAAGGTCCCTTCCAACTCTAACCACTCTATGACTCTATGATTCTGTGCATGTCAAAAGGTGGAGACCTCTTTCCCAGACAACTCCTTACAGTGTGCCACTCTTCTGACCATCAGGAAGGTTTTCCAAGTAATGCCTGATCTGTGTCTTTCCTGCTGCATTTATGTCTTTTAGTTCTCAGGCTGGGAGAACGTGTCATTTCCTTCTTCTCTATAGAAGCTTTATCTACCTCAAGTTTATTTCATGCCTCTTCTACTGTTAAACAGCCTCCATGCAAACAACTTCTGCATTTCCCATTTTTCCAGTCCTCTACACTATTATGTTGCTCCTGTCTTGCATTCCACCAAACACTCCATATCTTTTCAGAAGTGCAGTGCCCAGAACTGGACCATGTATTCCCCCTGAGGCGCTCTCAGAGCTGAGTAGAAGATATCATCCAAGATCCATTCCCACTTATATATCCTAGGATAATAGTTGACATTTGCACAGAAGTATGACACAGTTGGCTTATTTGACAACTCCTCCTGTGATCCACCAGAGTTCTTCCATGTCCTTTTCTGCAAACTTTGTAAGAATCATTCCTCATTACGGGCTTATGCTGCTCATTATTCTGGCTTAAGTGTATGCATTGCGTGTGTCTCCATTGAATTGCATTCTATTTTTTTTTTCTTTTTTTTTCCGAGCATTCACCCAGTTTGGCAAGATCATTTTGAATTCTAATTCTGTCCTCTATCAGACTCACAAGTAATCCCTGCCTGGTGTCATCTGTAAATTTAATAAACATTCTCAATATTCTATCATGAGGTCATTAGCAAAAATATTCAACACTAATTCCAGATGGTCTCTTACATTTCTGGGCAAGGGAGAATGTGTTGAAGTATTCCCATGACTGACAATTCCTTTCATTTGTGTTATTGCTGAGAACTTTGGGTCTGGGCTGTGTGGTCACCAAG
>NW_009647419.1:3654469-3687388 GCF_000708025.1 Charadrius vociferus | reverse complement strand
TGCTACATCCCCTTCCCACTTAAGGACTTGAAAGAGCTGTGTGTCTTTCTAGTCTGAAGGAAATAGATTAAATTCTGCTTAGTAAGGTAATGCACTTTGTCCCCTCATCTTCACTTACTCCTAGTGGTGTATTTGTGTCCTCGACTCATTCCTATTCCTCATTCTAGAGCGAGACAAATCTATTTTTAAGGCAACTGCTTTTAGTTTAGAGAGTCACTACTCCTGATTCCTGTGGGGTGGGTTGAAAGACTTCAGAATAGTGTCCTATGTATCAGTACTCAGGAAAAAAAATAATTTGAAACTCACAAAAAAAGCTTTCTTACCTGTGACGATGTTTCCGGACGAGGACAATGTGCAGGAAGTAAAAACCACGTGGTCAGTATGTGCTCGTACATACACCACAGCAAACTAGAGAAAGACCTTGAAACTAGGAAGGATAAGGCTTTTGTCACAAAGGCACAGAAGAAACAAGAGAATAGTGCATTAGTCTTAGCTGATGGCATAGTAATGAAAGAAGCAGGGAGAAATCAGTATCTAATAAACATTCTAACTGGGAGTTTTAATATAGGATCAAGACTACAGCTTCACAGAAATAAAAAAGCTGTGGTTGAACCACTCGTATTGACTGGAATGCTAACAGAAAAGGATGCTGCTTATTCAAGAAGAACAAGCAGAGACAGAAAAGGGGTGTCACTTTGTGAGCCTCGTATGCATAAACTTGTTCTGAAATCCAGGAGATGGATGGAGTTAGCTTTGCTGAAAGTCTACAAAGGTGTAAAGAGGATACCATTTTCAGAGTTTACTGGAGTCTATTAAAGGCCACCCATCGATGAAGATAAAATGTATTAGCCTCTTTGGAAGTAACTGAGATATCTCAGTTACTCAGAAACACGGGTCTTGTGGGAAGTGGAAGATTTTAGCTACATTTAGAGACATCAGTTGAAAAAAAATATTCAGCAGCACACAAACTCTCCAGCACCTTTGTGGCATAGGCTTATCACAACTTTGTTTGGATTGAGAAGATCCAGAAAGGAAGTAAAGGAAAAGGTCCTCTGGCTTTGAGTCTCAGCACGAGGGAGTGTAAGAAAGGGAAGGTGGAAGGCAATATGGATGGGAGTTACCATGAAAAGGTAGATTTCATGGTTCTTGGAGAAGCAAGTCGGGAGAAGAGAAGAAAAATCAACCCAATGTGTTTCAGATAGGCAGACTTCAACAAGCTTGGGAAATGGACATACAATATCTTGTGGGAAACTGCCAAGAAAAAGAAGACTTAGAGAGAGTTAGTAGTTCCCCAAAGAAACAATGCTAAAGGCAGAAGTGCAGATGCAGAGGAAAGATCAGAAGTGGAAAAGACACTGACTTCTCTTCATTTGTCTCAAAGACAAAAAGGAACCACAACAAGTAGAAACAAAAACAGATGTCTAAGGATGAGTATGAACATAGTCATGTAAAACAAGGTCAAGAAAATTAAAATTAAATTAGCAAGAGATACCAAAGGTAATAAAATTCAATCATTCACTGAAAGGAAGATGGAGGAAAATATTAGCTCACTACTCTGTGAAGAGAGACGACAATGGGGAGATGACAATGAGCAGATCAAAGTGTTTAACGTCTTTTTTTTCGTCTAAAATGGTCAAATGGGAAGATGCAATTAGCACAGTCAATATCAATGAAAAAGAGTTAAGATTTAAGGGTAGAGAAGGGAAAGAACAGCCTTGGGAGTATTTAGGAAAATAAGACTTTATGCACAGAGGAAAAGCTGTTGTGTTACCATGCATCTCGGCAAAACATCTGGTTCCAGAATCATTTTACACATTGAAGAAATAGTCTGAAAAAGGTGGATGGGATGACAGATCAAGATCAAGGAATTAAGTTCAGGTAGACTCTGGAGATTGCACACATAGTAAATTTTATGATGCTAAGAATGCAGAAAGACATTTTTGGTTAGAAAGGAGTCTCTGGGAAAAGGATTTGTGGGTTAGCTGAACCTGAAACAGCAATGACAGGCTGGTGTGGAAAGGGCAAATTATCACATGGAAGAGTACAAACGGGAATTCAAGCCTGTACACCATGAAAAGTGATATTGCGCTCTACTTATTAGTGGGAAGGCCTTCACTGAAATGTTATCCCCTAAGCTTAAGGCACACACTTCTGCAAAAAGAAAAGCAATAACTGCCATGAATGTAGAAAATGCAGTCTATGAAAAAAGACTGAAAGAATCAGGATAGTCTAAGGGAGAAAAGATTGAAGGAGAAAGGATAACATACTTTCAACCTGTAGATGGCTGTTGCAAAGTAAAAGGGGACCTACTGTTTCAGTTGCACGGACATGACAAATCTGTGGTTTTCCCTTGCTACAAGAAAAGAAAATTAGGCATTCCAAAAAGTTTTCCATTAGGAAGTATATTAGTAGATTGCTTGAGGAAGATATGGAATAGCAGTCCCAGAAGGTCTTTAGGACCAATAAACCAATACCTTTATCAGGAATG
Organism: Charadrius vociferus; assembly: GCF_000708025.1. Taxonomy (NCBI): domain Eukaryota; kingdom Metazoa; phylum Chordata; class Aves; order Charadriiformes; family Charadriidae; genus Charadrius; species Charadrius vociferus. The sequence goes on along the minus strand of NW_009647419.1, from coordinate 3,684,900 downwards.
GTACAGTCAATATTGCTTTAGGACAGAGAGAAACACACTGTCACATTTTGAACCTCTCTCCCATTTGTACCTATGTCAACTTCAACTTCTTGTGCAGGCACATCCCTGAATAAAGGGAATATATGAGACATCGGAGTCATGTGCCTGGGAAGGATCCTTGAAAATCACCTGCTCCACCTCTGTGCCCCATCACATCCAACTGGGAGCAGACGTGGTAACAGAACTAAAAGAACAACAAAAGAAGTGTTTTTTCACAGGCCAGGAGCTGATGAGGTCCTCGGCTATTCAAACGTCCAGTCTGCCACATGGCTTCTCCAAGACCATTCCTAATCTCCTGCCATATCTGGGTACCTACCTCATCATCCTTGCCTGCACAGGACCTCTGCCTTCAGCTGTCCATCCCCTGGACACCTTGATGGGGCAAGGCAACCCCAAACTTCAGGGTCCCTCTCTTTGCACTGCACTACCCAGACCATAAGATAATGTACAGTCAGAAAAGAGCAGAATAAATAGGGCAGACAGCTGTTAGACAGCTGCGTCAAGCTTTCTGACCCCTGTTATATCTCCATTAGGTTTGTTTGTATATAGTGCTGTACAAAAAGACTAACTGGTGGCACTTTGAAGGATAATTTTTCTATTACTCATCTTCTTCCTTAACATGATTTCCCCTTTATTTATTTAGCTTTCCACTCTCACTTGAGTTTGCAATAATTTAGTGCAGATGCTCTATCTTTCTGTAATTTATTAATACTGACTTGCTTTTCCCTCCCTTTTCTATAAATGTTTTTCAAACATTCACACTACGACTGTGTGACTTCCCTTGCCTGCCTCCAAGCAAGAGAGTTGCAGGCTTGCGAGGAGAAAATGTGCTGGAGGGGTCCTATCAGCTACACCACTGCAAGCAGCTAGAAGCAACAGGCCACCCTTGGCCAAGGAAGGGAGGTGGGCAATGAGCTCACTCCAACCACCCTGCATGTACAGGAAATTTCTTACGCTCAGCAAGAGCGTAGAGCCACGCAGAAAAGACACAGAGAGTAGGGAGAGCAGTTGGGATTAGACGGGAGATTGGTAGCTTCTCTCTCTTGGGTCTCTGCTGTACCACCGGTTTGCAGGGCACTGCCACGTGTCCTCCACGGCCTGGGGAGGTCTTGTAGCTTTCCAGTATCTCCTGCTGCCTCTGTGAACTGTCTCCTCTTCACTGAATGAAGCCAACAACATCATCCCAAATCCCCAGCTGCTGTGTGGGACATGTGCCCCATGGAAAGCAGAGGCCCCCGGCCCTGCTTGGTGCCTGCTAGCGTATCTCCACTGAGGTCAGCAGAGTGGCACGCTTGCATGCTCACTGCCAGCATGGCCTTGTGGGGCAGGGACGATAAAGTAAACGACAGGAGAGAAATTTGAGTGACAGCGATATCCGTTTTGGCTCTTCCACAGAAGCACTAGCAGAGAATTAAATATGTATTCCGAAGCATTTTGCTCCTCTCTGTCCCAGCTCATTTCTTATGCTTACAAAGGCAGTTAGCAAGCCCGAATTGGCCTAACAGTCCATTAGGATTCAATCTGCTTCAAGCTGCCTACAGTGCAAAAGAAGATTTGAAAGCTCAGATAAAACTTTGCCGCCAGGAGTTCAGCTCCATTTTCCGGCTCTGCGGGGAGCGGGGTGTGTGGTGGGGGGGGTGTGATGCCACACACAGGACCCATCGGATATGATACATGATGGCACAAAACCCAGACCAACAGGGAAGTGGTGCTGATCCTGCCTTGCCAACCAACTTCTTCTCCTTGGAGTTTATCGTGGAAAAAACAACACTGTGACTTGCTTATGGAGCTGGCTGGTTGGAAATGATGGTTTGAAACTTGGGTGGCTTAGGGGCAAACGTGCTGAAGGAAAAGCAAAGGTGGTTTTTGTGCAAAGGAAGTCAGGGGATGAAGAAATAATACAAGTGATTTCACAAAAGAGAAGCAGAAGATGTTTTGTAAATTGCTAGGATAAATCTGTCTCCACACTCGAGAGGGAAAACAGATAACAGGAAACAGAGGACAAGACAAAATGCAAATGAAGGATCTGGGTAACATCACTCAGTTGTACGATGCCCCTCTGGGACCCACCTGAGAGCCTATTAGAACCGATGGGTGACTTTCCACTGACCTCAGTGGACTAGATCCTGTTTTCCCAAAAATGTCCTCCTAGGTAGAGGCTGTAGGAGCTCCCACATCTTTGAGAAATGAGAAGCAACACAGAGAGCAAGGGATTTCTGATACCTGAACTGGCCTTCGAGTTTGCCAGGCAATGTAACATTCTATGTTAGATAGCAGTGTCTTCATGTAGCTGGAGCAAAGTTTCCATACCCAAACTGTATCATCTATGGATAATGAAGTCCTGAACAAGCCAAAGCAGTGCCCCGACTTTAGAGGGACAGCAATGGATCCAAATGAAGGAGCAAGCCAGCGTGCCAACTTAGAGGGGTGTCAGATGCCGGCAGAAGAAAGCCAGTGTCATTGTTTGGGTGAAACTGCCCTCGTGAAGTGGGGCTCAGTGTTCAGTTTTTCAAGCCTTTCTCTACCAGAGCAGTTTTGGTAAGATTGTGGTCTCCCCCGTGTTCAGTCTTTCTGCCTCCCTCTGCAACTGCTTGATTAATTTCTGCAAGCATTTGAAATGCTGCTCCAAGCACCAAAGCAACGCTTAGAGACACTTGGCCTTCAGCTTTCCTGCGGAACATGGCTGCACAGACAGACAGCTCACGAGCATTTTGGTCAGGAGGGGCCTGGATTCTTTGCGGCCATTTCCCTCTTGGCTTTTGAGATGGGTGGGATCGGGGAAGTGTCTGCTGACATGTCCAAATCATGGGATTAAAAGCTCTACCTCCTGGGAACATACGTATGATCAAACCATAGTCAGCCCCACAGGACACTGAAGACTTACTGGGAGGTAAGGAAATTGGAAAGGCTTTAGAAACTAGACTGCAGCCTGCTCCATGTGGACATGATGGATTAGACCCAAATTCTCTTACAAGCGCCAGCCTGGCCTGATTGTACTTTCTTAATGTTTCCTCTTCTGAGAGTCATCCTGTGTCGGGGGAGCGGTTGCGCTTTGGAGAGGAATAATTCCCACAGATATACAATCCACTGTAATCACTCATGTATACAGCACTGTAAATTTATATAATGAACTGCAATAGCAGGCCCTTACCTAGGGGATTTTGGTGTCACAGCCAGGGTAAGATAAAAAGTATCGACAAGAGGAAACATGTATGGTGAGGTGTGGCCGTGAAGAGCTTTTTGCATTATAAAATGCGTAAGCATTTTTTATGATGTGAGCAGGATGCAATTTAAATAGTTACAGTCAGATCCCCTGAAGTACTTGATCTACCTTTGAAGATGTGGGTCTTAATGATTGTTCAGGGTGAAACATATCCAATACAGCAAGCTGTTGTTTTTTTATGGTCTTTTCAGTGTCCTTTTAGGTGATGAAAAAAAAGCCGAAGACTCGGGCTTCCAAAGATCCCAGAGTTACCATCTGAACTGGCAGAAGCACAAAGAGGAGACTGAAGCTGTCTGGATGCTGAAACTTAATTAGGGGTGAATAAATCAGCCTTGCCTGAAAAGTCAAGAAAATACCATATTCAATGGTGCTTGGGATGTTTTTGTTTTTGTTCGTGCTGAATGAGAGCCAGTAACAGCACAAGCAAGGCAGAGACAAAGAGAGCCATTAAAACAATGTAGCGGAAGTTATCTCATAACGGAACTAACGATAATGAAGGCGCAGCTTTGGTTTCTTTTGCAAATATCTCTGAGACCCTTCACGTGACAAACCCACGCATCTGTTTCACCTACGCATCTGCTTCACCTATGCAGGTAAGGCTCTCACACCACCTTCTGTATCTGGCTGTCACCATGATGGATGGACATCAAGTCCTACTGTATTGCTGATCCCCCAAAGCCCTTAAGCAATCTGATATTGATAATGTTGCAAGGCTAATCACTTAATAATAGGACTCCCTGCAAACCAGACACCTCTACCACACGCCGTGGGAGGAGAAGATGCTTTGCATACATCATCCTGTCAGCTGAGTTTATTATTCTTGCATTCAAGATAAACTGCAGCAGCCAAATGCTGGCCTGTATAAATTCCAGCCTCAGGAGTCCAGCAGGCACCGGGCTCCTTGTTAAACACACACACACATGCATAAATCCAACCGGGTAAATAATACGACATCTTCCTATTCCCAGCAGACCTTTCAAGAGCTGATGTTTTCTTTGTTACCTGGGGTGGTCCTCAGACCAGCTGTATAAACTAGGGATAAGGAGTGAGTACATGGGCTACGCAGAGACAACAGGCAGGAGAGACTTCTGGCCACATGCAGACCTTGCTGCTTTGTGCTAATAAAGCTTTGTTGTATGGCATTTAAACAGACACCAGACAAACAAGCTCTGGGCTTCAGAGTCTTTATCTCTTCTGTTTACCTCTCCCCGGGATTCACCACTATATCTGTTAGGCAAAGAACCTAGGCATCTAAGAGGCACAGAAAGGATATAAAACCTTCAGAGCTCAAGCCAAAGTCTTCTTAATGGGCTTGCTGAAGAAAATAATTCCTTCCTGTAAAATATCTGTATTGGTCTCTATCAGGATGATGAGCTGGCAGAACCATAGGTCTGGCTAGGAGGGTTCACTCCTACATTTCTTGTGGAGAGGACACTAGGAATGAACAGAAGGAAATCTCCTCAGACCTCTCTTTGAATGTAGGTTAGCCTCTCAGTGGTTCTGGTTAGGTTGTGCAAATATGGTTCCTGACTTGGCATTGTTACAAGTTACCAAACTCCAAAGGAGTGGAAAAGAAAGAAACCTTTCCTCAAAAGTTTCTTGTTATTGGAGAAAATAACAAACAAAAGAAAAAATCTGGCAGGATGACACTGCCTTCAGCAACAACCCTGTAGGCTTGAGCCAGAAGTGACATCCTCTGGTGCTGACTGAGATAGGTTCTGAGGCTGTATGAACAGCAGGTCCAAGTGCATGGTCCAGGAAGAGTCTGGCTGCCCAGTTCACCCCCAAAGGTTTAAGAGCAAGATTTGTTTCCCTTACAGAAAACTGTCCTGGATAGCAACAGGGACCAGCACATGGATAGTATACGAAGCCACTACAGTAGGTCCTGGTATGACTTTAAAGGAAGAAAATATTTTCAGGTTTCCAGCGTCCCCTCATACTCCAGGTTAAAGGAGACTGAGGAACCTCCCTCCTCATACTTCTCTCTGGCAGTCCTGGGGCTTCCTGGTCCATGCATACGTCACCCCAGCACAGGACAGATCACTGATGTGCTGCCATGGGCTCCTCCACATCTTCTCTGAGCTCTTTCTTGCTGCTACAGAGAGGAAGAGACTTCCATTCCTCATTTTCCCAAGGGCCAAGGCTGATGTCTCTGCTGAGACACTGAATGCACAAATGAACCAATCCTACCAATTCAGTCTGAGATCAATAGCTTTTACCACTGTTAAAAAATGAAAACCAAGCCAGTTGCAAGGATATCAAGCTATGAGAGCAGAAGGGTGAGGTGGTGTTTCCTCTCCCCAAAGCCATAAGCAACAGCAGGTGACACCAGAGCTCAGCTCTGGAGAAGACAACTTTTGTCAGTGCAGCCTCCTCCAAGTTTCCAGGCTCAGAGCTCTCAGGAAGGAAAGTTCTCTGCAGTTATTGAAATAGATTTCTATTTTCTGTCTCTTTGACAGGGTGATCATAAATAAAAGACCTTGGTGAAAGGGGCTGACTCACCCAAAGAGAAATAAAGTGAAACCGAAACTGCCAAGTGCCCCCTGTTAAAGTGAGAGCAGAATGGAGATGATTTGCCAGACTTTGGAGCACTTGAAACTGGGCAAGAGATGTGCCCCATTATGAGAAAAATAAGGACATCTAAGCAAGATGAGGGAAGAAGGGCTTAAAAACTTCTTACATTCCCTTAGATCAGCCCTTTCTCTACACTCCTCTTCCCCCTACCCTCCCCTTTCCACCATAAGGGACCACCTTTTACTACTGAACAGCTGATATTTGGCCCAATATACCAACAGAAAGTAAAATGCAGAGGTTTATAAACTGCCTACTTCTTTATTCAAGCTCTTTTCTCCAGTCCTAGAAAGAGACATGAAGGGAGATTCCTTCCAGAGTCCAGCAACAGGAGGGAAATGAAGCAATGTCTCTGCTAAGGGCTGACAGCGGGATGCTGTGTTTGGGAGATACCTTGGAAGCCGCTCCACAGCTTCGCACATCTGTCGTTCTGCTCCTGGCCAGAGAACAGAGCCATGGAAAATGCTTCCTTAACCAAACCCTAGATGGGCTGGAAAATTAAACTAATGCTGGTTTGATTTTCCACGAGAACCTAGAAAATCTGATCCCAAGCCCCGTAGCATGTTCGAGCCTATGCTATTTTTTAATACCACTTTTGGCAGCACATCAGGTGAATGGCAGATTCCATGCAGTGTCTCATTCTGCTTATAACTTCCAAGCTGTGGATGTCACGGGCATGCTGCCTGTCTCATTTTTTCAGCTGCATGTTGATCCCACCATTTTCGCTGCTGCAGAAATTTACATCTTCATTTTTGCCTGCGTGGATCAGCAGCTGCATGACCATATCTCCCTATACATACACACAAATTTCTATACTTCCAGGAAAAGGCAAGGGCACCTTTGCCAATCTGGTCCTCAGCGTCTCACACTCACCTAAAAATGAGTGGTCCCGTGCTGAACAGACTGTGTACACAACCGTGAAATACACCACAAAACCCAGCAGCAGTCCACTACCTCCAATTTTGCAATACCAGGTGCAAGCAGCTGGTTGTCTCCCTCTTCAGTTCCTGATTCCTCAGCAAGTAAATCGTTTCTTGTACTTCTGTGGCCTCTGTGCAAGGACTGCAATGGAAGAGTCACCCATGTTTGTGGGACCGTGCCAGCTCGGCTCGGTCTGAGTGCCCTCATGGGATCTTTTATGAGCAGAGGTGCAATTCCCTTTCCCATGAGCTGCGTACACAAAGTGCAGCAGTATGAGCTAGATCCAATTTCTCTGCTGAAATATTGTATCAAGCATCACAACCTGAATGAGTAATTACATGACTGGCATTTTAAACATCCCCTGCTGAGTTTTTATGACTGAGAAAAGCAGGAAAAGGGAGGAGTTTTACATTTTGGCCTTCATGTTAATCAGTTCTTCTTCAGAGCCTTCAGCTCCCCTGTTTCCACAGCCTCCGTTGGGGGCTGGCGCTTACTTGGGCCAGACAGACCTCACGTATAGCTCCCTGACACCAAGAATGAACGTGGGCCAACCATCCTGCAGGCCCCCTCCCAGCACCAAGCTGGGCAGGGCCTAGGAACAAGGGAATGTGCCGAACAGACATGACTTCAGGCTGGTTTGTTGGTTTTGACCCATTGCACAGAGGCTGGAAGCAGGATAAAATCTGGATCTAGAAGGAGGAGGGCTTTGCAGTGATATGCCTGCTGCCCAGGAACCTCCCCAGCTGCAGCAGCCACCATGAAACATGTTCACAGAAGAATAATGAGTTTTCCTGTCTGGCTTTGGCATTTGGTGAAAGGCAAGTCCTGACTCCAGAGAGATGCTTTACCCATCTCAACAGAGCCCCTGGTTATGGCACCTTTATCCTTGGGACTATCCAAATGTCCTCACGGTGTTCGAAGCATGGCAGCCACCCCACTCCCCCGCTCCTGCCTCCAGAGGGAGGTGGCCTGCTTGCTGTCTGCCACCCACTGCACATCTGCGCGCCTTTCCCAGGGTGGCATTTGTTGGCTTTGCCTGCCAGCGTGCAATGTCTTGCAGTGAGTCACCACCGCCCCAGGGAGGCTGTGGTTTGTGCCCTGACCTCAGGAGCTCCCGGATCTGCTCTGGGTGGGAGCAAGACATGTGGAGCAGGGGAAGAGCCCCTCACCTTCTTCTCTACTCAGGGGGCTTCCTTCAGGTGGGACATGCCACCTATCAGCACACCCATGAAAGCCAAGCAATCCCTTGCTCAACCCATTCAAAGACAGGCAGCAGGATCTTAAAGGGCTTTCCCACCTTTATGGGTGAAGCCTGCTTGCCTTTCATCCCAGGCAGCAAATGTCAGGGCAAATTTTGTTTTGCTTCTCTAGTATTGTCCCAGACATGATGAGAACCACATCTGCTAAATGTGTGGGCTTAGTTGTTTATTTGAAGGGGGGATTCTTTTTTGTTTGACCACAGTTCTTTTTAAAACCCATTTAAAATTAGACTTTATCCTTATGAATAATAAATACATGATAACAGTTTCAAAAGACTTCAGTCTGGGATCTGTGCCCTTTGTGATAGGTGTTCTATATAACTTTTATGTATTCAACCTAATATGTATACTCTAATGCAATTAAATATGTATCCTCAATGTGTATTCAAAAAGGCATTGATCTTTCTTCATGTCTTAATATTAAACTCTACTTTTCTCTTCTATCTGTTTTTCAAAGTGAGTCAGTCAATAAATAATGGACGGCTGAAGGCATAAAGTATTTTTTTTAGAGCATTTAAAAAAATACTATAATTTAGATTACAACAGGAGAGAAGCATACGTAGCTGTAATGTACCCGTTTCCAGTCAAAAACTCCCCAGACACAAATGTTGGGGAGGAGACAGCCAGTTATTTAGGTAAACCAAAGCTTCACCGAAAGCACAAAGCTCACAGGGTGTAGCGTGGCTGTAACGGCAGCACTTTGTGCTGAACTTGACCTCTCCCAACCAGTTTGTTCACTTGCTTGCTATTTGTTTGCTTATTTTCAGAGCTTCATGAAAATAATTTTTAGTTTAGTGTCCTCATGGAATAAGGTTCATACAACCGTGGTGCCCAGCAACCCCACACTTCTGAACCCACCAGCAAAGGAAGAGTAACTTCAAGAGATCTTGAATTTCTACCTGCTTTGTAAAAATTGCCATCTAGTTAAGGGAGAGAGAATAACAATGCTCACCTTTCTCAGAGTAAAGGTTCTGGGACAAGCTTGACCATATCGTTAAATATAAAAGAATCCACAATGGACAGAGCCATAGGAGAGAGACTAATAAATTCTACTGCTTACGTAATTACTTGACCTTGATGTTACTACTTTCAATGTAGAGCCCTGTGGAATCACCATGTTGGCAGCTAGCACCCACCTCAAAACACTGAAGGTGGAAGATCTGCTGAAAAGCCATGTGCAGGTCCTGCACCAAGGCAGAGGACACCTGTCTTCAGCTCCTGACTTCATCACAGGCTCTTTGCATCACCTCAACACAGAGATGTTTGTCTTTCTGCCTCTGCTCCTCGGCACTCGGATATGAGATAATAAATCTGCTTCTCACCCACCACATGAGAGGCTTATCAGGGCAACTGCTTTTTCTTGGCAGGTTTGGGAGCAGGAGAGAAGAGCCAAATGCTGCTGATGAGTCTACAGCACAGAATGGGAACCAGACTGCAAAAGGGATGCTGAGGAGAGCCTGAGTCTCAGGTGGGTCTGCCCCCTGCCCTGGGAGGGAGGCAGTGAGCGAGGTTCGAGGGCAAGGAGGCCACAGGAAGATATGGGCCAGCAAGGAGAGGCAGGAGGCACTGGGGCTTCTGGGGTGCTTTGGTGCTTCATTTTCACTTACTCAGCCAGTAACCAACAGTGAGCGTGGTCAGCTGTGCTCCCCCAGCTGCAAAGTAAACACGTGTGAGAGAACAACAGGGATGTGTTTACTGTACGTAGCCAAGTACAGTAGACTTCAGAGGATAAAAATACCCAGTGGAAAAACACATGGGCTTGAGTAAAACTTTAACCATCAGGGGCTGCCTAGCCAGCAACATGTGTATCCTTCACAGGCTCTCCTGCTTGCGGAGAGCTTTGAAGCTCCCTAGGAAAACTCCAGCTCTTTCTGATTAGTGGCTTCTCCACCCCAACCCCTGGTAATTACACCATAGGTCTGCTTCAGATTATAAAATTGTTCAATGCAGAAAGGCAAAAGGGAGCGTGGACAACCCCTGATGCAGGGAGAGCCCGTGATGTCCCCAGCACAGTCTCCCCCAAACCTCAGCAGGGTCCTGTGCACTGGGGGTTCTTGCTGAGAAAAATTTAGCCCAGAGCAGGGATCAGCAGAGGGCCTGCCCATCCTTCCAGCCCAAAAAGACCCAGAGAAAGGCGAAGGCTCGGAGATGACGCAGGCATTGTGCAGCCCAAAAGGAGCTACCACATAATTTCTGAACTTTCCTGCAAACTGGGCAGCACGTTGAGGCCACGGCACTCACCTTGGTCTTTGAGCGGGAGTAGCAGAGTGAAGTCTGTAGCCCGGAGTCATTCTGGGCCAGGGCTCCCACTGGCATTACTGAAATGAATGGAATTGCACCCGCCGAATGACACCCACTCGAGCCACATTGGATTGAGGCCCTGGTTGAACAAAACACTTAAGCACGTGCTTAAATTTAAGCACATGAGCAAACAATTTCAGGACAAATACTTATATGCTCGAGTGCTTTGCCAGGTAGCTGCTGTTCTCAGCAGCACACACCTAGAGGGAGGTGGTGCCATTTTTTACATGGTCACTTTTCTGACTATATCCAGGTGAGAAAGGAAACTTTCCACTGGACGTGGGCCAACAGGCACTTCAGGTATGTGTCAGGTCTTCAAAAAAAAAAAAAAGGTTTTTTAATCTTATCTGTCTCATTATCACCCTGACATTTGCTTTGGCTTTGAGTTTAATTACCTCTTGAATTGAACAAAGGTTCAGATAGGGCTGAGATAATAAGAAGTCAGTAAAGCTGATGTATATAGGAAATAGGGCCTCTCTGAAGGTGTTAACCCATGCAAGCTGACCCCCAGTTATGAGAAAGAAAAGCTGATAAGGGAGAAAGCTATTAATCAATCATCCAGGAAACTTGGGGATGTGTATAAAGGTGTCTGATGTTTGCATCTTACATGCCACCTGGGCTGGTATAAATACAACAGACTTAGATAAATACCTGTGCATCAGAGCACAACCAGGCAAACAAAGCAAAACCTTGGGGGAAAATAAAGAGATGGAATAAACAAGGGAAATAAATATATTACCGTGAAAGCCAATATTCAGGGCAGAAAACTGCACAATAGAAAGGATGCGTCACCGGTCACTAGAAGCAGAGATCGAGACCCCCACGATGCTCCAGGTGCTTTGTACACAACGTAATTAAGTCTCACTCTCGGAGATACTTCAGTCCCACTAGACAAAGATGGGGAGGGGAAAGGAGGCAGAGACACTTGCCTAACAACATGTGTGAGCAGCAAGGGCTAGGAATAGAATTAAGAGATTGTGAATTCTGCGTGCTACGTGAGTAAGAGATGGACCAGGCTTGCAGCCACACAGAGCACGTCTGCCCCACTGGCCTCTTACAGATACCCCGCTGCTCTAGGACAGTTTTATTCTGTATTTTGGAAGCTTCCTGGCCCAGCAGGTCACAAAGCTGTATTTCGAGCTCTTTCTTCTCAACCTGTTTCTGGAGTGGGTTCCAGCTGGCTAAAGAGAAGGGATGGGTGACTGGAAACTACAACAACAGAAGATGGCACAGTTCAAAGTATGACGCTGGACCCACTGGCCAAAACTGTACTTTTGCGAAAAGCTCTTTGCTAAAGCTGATAAAGAGACAAGTAGAGTCCTCAGCAAATCAGGGACTGAAGTGTTACTCCAAGGTGCTATCCATGCACAACTTTCCCACTATGATCTGAGCATAAAACAAGGTTATGGTGCCCATTCAGAATCCACACCTGAATGAGAAAATGTACTTTTGAGACTGCTCTTTGGAAAAATCCAGCTGACATTTTTGTTTTGACTTTATCAAACAAATGAAACAGAAACACAATCTTGTCAAAACAAAACATTAATTTAATTTTGATTTCATCAGCTTGACCCATGTCATAGCATGCTTTAGAGTCAAAACAGTAAGACTATTATGCCATGACCCGTCATAATATTATGGCATGGCAATTTAATAGACAAAACTTTAAGGCTTTTGTATTGTGTTATAGAAATCAAAACAAACATTTCAATAAACTGGAAAGACTTGTACCTTCTTTGAAAATGCTGTGAGAACTGACACCTTCCTGCAGACCATACCCATGGTATCGAAGCACCTCTTTCCCATGGAAAGGTACTTGATGGCCAACAATAACCAGATCTGATGGGCACATGTCAGCAGCTCCACAGGGCTCCAGCAGCTCCACAGGGAATGACAGCAGTGGAGCCACAATTCTTGCTGGTCTCTGCCTCCTCCCAGGACATGCATTCCCCAGAGACACATCATACGCGCGGCCCTTGCTTTTCACACCCAACATACAGATGCATCTCAGAAGAGCTTTAAGTGGGGCAGTAAAGCTTGGGCAGGGCCTTGCTTACCTGCACTGCCGTGACAATCCACTTGAAGATATTTATATTTTCTTTAGAGAAAATCTGTCAGAGGCCAGATTGACTGATAGAAGCTTCTCCTAAAGGGCTGTCAGCTCTTCTTGGCTGAGAAGGGATAGCCCCTAACATCACTACAGGGCCACAAGCAGAACCAAAATAGAGAACAGCAGAACCTGCTGATTCAGGCCCCTGCTACTACCTGTTCCTTTCCCACACAGCCTTGGGATTTGGTCCTACTGGCACCACACTGTATGCTATTGCCTGAATGGCAGGAACATCTAGATGCCCCACTCTTGTGCAAAGACCTGTGCAGACATGTTGTAAAAAGCGTGAGGTTTAAAACAATTTAGTGTCATGACTTTGACCATTGTGTAGCATTCAACAGCACAAAAGGTTGAAGTCTCTGTTGCCTGTGGACCTATTACAGGGCAGAGGGGTTCTACAGTAAATGGGCAACACTAACAGGTGAAGGAAATGCAGAAAGCGTCAGGAGAGATGTTCACCTGCAAAAATAACCATATGCATTGAACAAGGTTCTCATCAGACAGAATGATACTGAAGTACTAGTAACAATGGCTTATTGCCTCTAGAAAACATAGTAAAAGATGAGTTTTAAGGAAGGACTGGGATAATTGTCCTCCAGATATACCCCATTTCACCTTTCAATTGAGGTAGGAAAAGCTGCAATTACCAGAGGTGCCCTGAGCAAGAGCAGAGATGATACTTGGATGCGGGGTAGGTGTTACGTGATTGTGTCTTTGGGTGATTCTACCTTATCAACTTAATAACAGCATTTATGATTATATTTCTTGGAATGGATTAGGAGTCCCCTTTCTAATACAATATCTGGAAAACAGGAACACACTGCAAAGGGGGGACAGATTTAGAAGAGCTGCATGCTAGTGAGGATGCAGGATTGCTTCCAGCACAGCCATTGATGCTTGACAGCTCTTCTGCATGGAAATGGAGAATGTGAGAATACAGCATGAGAGAAGCAACACACAGAGTCTGCTTTTAAGGAGGACTATCTTAAACAAAGGGAGCAAAAAGACTGGAAGAGAAAGAAAAGCTTGTTGGAAGAGCTTTGGCGTCTGCCAAAGACATGAACAGGACATGAATCCAAGAACTTCTGAGACCAGCAAGGTCCCCTGACTTCCAAGTGGTTGCCATTTTGGCTGGACCTGTTGGCCACTTGTACTCTTTGGGAGTATCAGTTTGTCTGTAGAGCTTGTGCTCCTTGCCTTACTGGAAGGGTGTCCTAAAAAAGAGAAACCAGGACTGGCCAGTCTACATTCTGAAGACTATTTTGCAGCCTGCCAAATCAAATCCCTTGGGCCTTTGCTTATTCCCAGTCACTATACTTATTGGGAGCAGCTCAGGAAGAGGGTGTAGGTTGGCTGAATTCCTCTGGCAGCAACATCCCATTCCCAGATGTCATTTTCTGGGGAAGGACCAGAGCTGGTGGTGCTGGAGGCCAGTCCTCCTTCATGGTAGGGAGGGATCAAACACCCCTGGGAAAGATGTGTGGAAATGAGCTGATCTGCCTTGCAGGTCAGAGAGGTACTAAATGCTTTCTTGTCATCCCTTGCTATTTTCTATGGTTGTCAGAAGTTATTAGGTACATCAGATCAGGCTGGAGGCTCATTTACCCCAGTAATTATTTTCAGCCTGGTAGGAAATGCTTAGGGAAAGCGTATTAGACATAGGCCAAACAGAATAATCTTTCCACTCAAATATTCTTCAGGTTTTCAGCAAATAGCACCAAAGAGGTTTCCTGAGTTGGGCACTGCAGCAAGTGCCCTGTGGTACCCACCCCCAAGTGTCTCCTGACCTCCTCTGAACCTTCTTCCCTCTGTGATTCCGCACAGCAAGCTCCACCTCAGGCTGAGAGGACTCTTGCAACGTCCTAGGAGAGCACTGAAGATGGTGCAGTTCTGCCCTACAGAAACTTGTAAGACCCTGCTGAGCATCACAATTTCACTTCCCTGTGGGGAGAGCACTTTTTGTTGCTGCTTTCACTCCCCTTGCATTGCTGCGGGGAGGAGAGCTGGGATGGAGGACAGGAGCTCCTCACCTGTTCATTTCCTCTCTCCAACTCTGAGACACAGACCATCCATCCTCACTCAACCTCAATACTTGAGATTTGATTTCCATTAGGAGTACTGTTTTCCAATGCTTTGAGGGGTATTGTTTGTTTGTTTGCTGTGCTTTGTTTCTGATGCCTCATGTGCTCTGCACAATAAAATGAAAAAAAAAATTAAAATGAGACAATGCGCACAAACCCCTGGCTTTTTCATCTCCTAGATCTTTGCAGTGGTACCAGATGTCATCCCACTGCAGCTTCCTGGCTGGTGGTTCTTGGTGTGACTGACACCTCCCACTCCAGCCCACTTCAGGCACAGCTGGTACATCTCTTAATTTCCACTATGGAGGGAACAGCCCATGGCAGCACTGCCAAGTACACAAAAAAAAAAAAAAAAAAAAAAAGGAGCAGAAAAATTAATAGGTACGATCTTTTAAAGAGCATGAGTAATATAATGGAGAAAATTTGAGAAGCAGGAGGCAGTTTTACCACCACCCTCCTCCATCAGACTGAATTACTCTTAGAAAGCACTCTATTAGTAAAAGCTTGTACAGGCCTGCCACAGGTGAGCCGAGGAAAATGGCTCAGATTCTGTCCTTCAGGATGGGTCCACAACCAATATTTGCCCAAGCAGGTAGGTAGGAAACATTTCTCATGCCTTCAGAGGACTTTGAATTAGGCACTTCATGCAGGTATTGTTGAACCCTGAGCAGAAATGGGCGCAATGGTCTCAGGTTGCTCTTTGAGCTGATCTTCCCTGGTATGAATCACATGCAGCTGTTCTTAGTTGTGTGAACTGCAGATTAACTGCTGGTGGTAAGGGTGTCTTCTCCCCTGGTCACTTACCCTCTTTGAACAACACCAACTGTTTCCTGCAGTGTAGCCATAACATTCACATTCCCACTGATGGAAATTTAAGCCAAAAGCTATGCATTTTATTTTATCTTTTTTATTTCCCTCCATTTTTGCCTTTCTGCATGTTGTTTGGCCTGGCTGCTGTCTGGCTTGCAGGTTGAGTAATGCTGCTCCAGACCACGCAGGGCCCTGGAGAGCTGTTCCCATTTATTGCCCTATTGTCCCAGGGATGAAGGAAGTGGGTTTTACTCATGAATGCACTTAAAAGCATCTTGGTGGTTGGAACAAACTGCACATCCAGCTATACTAAAATAAAACTTAGCATTTTTGCTTCTAGAAGTCCTTAGTTCAGGTCTTAAGAAATAGTTTATCTTTGAGCACCTTTTTCCCAGGAAGTGAGACATGCTTTAAATCGCCTTTGCAGCATATAGCTTCAAGTGTACCACTGCTGCGCAACCTGGAAAGAGATTTACTCCCCTCCAGGCTTTCATCCCAGTCTTTTGGATGGAAATTAGAGTATGCAGCTCCTGTGCTTTTAACATGTTATTCCCTGGGGAAGTAGATGCAGGCATCCATGCAATGAGGACTGGCTGCAGAGCACTGGGAACACCGGAGTAAGCAGAAAACTGTCCCCCACTTGTCTGGGTTATTGGAGCAGAAACGTGATGGGATGCAGCCCATATCATAGTGGAACTGACCAACATATATATATATATATATATGAATGTATTTATAATGACTAGAGAGGATAGTAAAGCACATTAGGGTATTTTAGGTAACAAGGAGGCTAATTTGCTAAACCAGATACTCTGTGTGCAGGCAGGAGCTCCTTGCCTCAGACACCTCCTGCCTTCCTGTCATTCACATAGCAAGAAACACAAGTTATAAACAAGTTCGGTTGCTACGGCTCATGCCTCTTTCTCCCTCCGGAGTGATCCATGCTCTTTGACTCGGGTCCAATTGCCCTCCCGCCTCCGGCTGCCCTGGCACTTGGAGCAATCTGTCAAGGTCACCTCCCCGCTGCCAGGCCAGACAGTGTGAGTGCTTGAGCCATCCTCCTCATTCTGGGCATGCTGACCATCCCCTGGCGGGTCAGGCATCCGCCAAGCCAAGAAGATCTTAGCCCAACCGAACTGGACTGTATCTGTCTGGATTCTTCCTGCGTCTCTCGTTTCTGGTCTCCTTCCTCCTCTCTTCCTCCAGCCGAGATACACCCTAGTCTGCCTAGGAACAGCAGAAGGTGACATCGCTGTTGGTCAAATATAAACCCAGGACTGCATTCTGGAGGCACTCTCTGCTGCTTTCTCTTGGAAGCAGTGCTTTACAACGTGCCGCTGCCATGTACTCCGTCAAGCAGAGCCAAGAAGAAGACCAGTGCATGAGCAGCTTTAGCAATACCGGTCATAGACACTATAAGGTGCTCTTTGCTTTGCCACATTTTGGCGCCAAAAGTTGAATTCAGCTGTGGGAAACATGTCAGAGTTTATCCCTACTTCACTGTGAAAAACTGAACTATGAGAAGATTGTATCCAATTACAGACAATTACGCATTTTTCCTTCGTTTTGTTTTTTCAAGCTGCCTTTCGGCTCCCACAGCAAGATTTAGAGGGGCCAGTGATAGCTGTTATTGGACCAACAGATATAGGCAGAAAAATCAGGCAAGCTTTCAGACACCCATGAGGACATATATGGACAAAAGTTCACATGTTTTTCTCCACCCGTAACATCTGATCCAATAAAAGCTGTCATTCTCGCTATGTCTCCTCCCTCAGTTATGTCCAAAACCTACCACAACACCACGACAGCTCCCAACTCCCGAAAAATGCCCAAAGCCTGCAGTGCAGGAGAGTCGCTTAATCTTTTGCAGGATTGCAGGATCTGACACGGGTTTCACAGAATCACAGAATCACAGAATCTTCAGAGTTGGAAGGGACCTCTGGAGATCATCTAGTCCAACTCCCCTGCTAAAGCAGGATTGCCCAGAGCACACTACTCAGGACTGCATCCAGGTGGGTTTTGAAAATCTCCAGAGAAGGGGACTCCACAACCTCCCTGGGCAGCCTGTGCCAGTGCTCTGTCACCCTAATCGTTTCAGCCGGAGTCCTTGCACACAACCTCACAGCTGGCCTGGGGAGAGCTTTTCCAGGACAGAGGAGCACTTGGAGAAAGAGTGATAAGCCAGGAGCCAACATCCACCTCATGCACACAGGGAATTAAACCACCTCAAAGGCTGTGCACTGATGCTGGTCTTCCTTGCCTGGGGCTGCCACAGAGCATCTAAAAGCACATGTGGTTACCTCTTCCTTTGGCAATGGTCTTACTTTTCCTTCATGTCTCTGCTGGTTTGGTAGTCTGTGGGCAACCCACAACCAATGCCATACCATGCAAAGACTAGATAGAGCCACCCAGACTAGTCCCCCCTGACTGCTGGGCGTGCTGTTGAAAGGTCAGCAGCTGAGGAATGAAAGGTGATGAGACAAAGCTCTGCCAGAGGCCTCTCCACTCATCTGTGCTGAATCAATCACCACCTCTTGGTTAAATCAACTACCACTCTTGGTGCTACCTTTAAATACCCTTAGCACCCCAAGCTATGCTGTCCTCTATTCTCCTGGCCCCATACGGCTCCGGTTCCAGCCCAGCCTCCCACCTGCATGGGCAACAGCACCTTCCCAGGGCTAGTTCAGCAAGCCATAACCCTCACCTCTTTTGCCAGCTGCTTGTTTCTGCACCAAGACACAGAAGTGGCTCAAACATGCCCACACTGGCAAGCAAAACCAGCTTGGAGCTGACACTGTCCGTACAGACTCCAGAAGCCCATGGGGCAGGGCATGTGAGCGTGGACATGGTGGGAAAGCCAACGGGCTGCTCTGCCTCTGGCCCCAAGCTCACAGGTCGCAGACAGCGCCGTGTTGCGCCAAGCAGGCAGAAACACACCACCCTTCACTCCTCACCGCCCGGAGACGTCCTAGCCACCCCCGCTGACTCAGCCACCCCTCTGCCACTGCTCGCCCAAGAGTGCCTGGCCATCGCTGCCTGTCGAGGCAGGGAGCTGCCTGCACGCCCGTCACCCCCCTACCTCACTGCAGATCAAGCCCACGCAAGAAACAACTTTGCTGCATATAGTTCTGTGCGCTGCCGGGGCTCGGGACACCCTGTGTGGCTGAGACACACTGGCACCACTGCTATTCAGGTCTCCTGCAGCCCCTGCGGAGAAGGCGGGAGGTGGGGGAAGAGGTGTTGGGCCCCCATGAGCTGTATCACAGCCTGTGCATCAGGCCGCACACCTTGCTCTTCCAGGTCCAACCCAAATACAGCATCCTTCCCACCAAATTATCACACAGCCGGGAAGGACGTGACCAATGTAAAAGAAATCTGAATTTACATTTGACATTTATGCCTGAATCGCACTTTTGCTACAGAATTGGGTCAGCGACTCTCAATGCAGAGCTGGTCTTTGGCTGTGTATTTCCCAGTCATCACTGGTTAGGTTATTAAGAAAGAAAAAATAAGACTATTTAAATTCTTCTGTCTTTTTATTTAGAAGGCAGCTAAAATGCTCCAGACTTCATGTACCCATTCTCCTCCTCGAGTTAGAAGGCATTCTTCTGTCTGGCCTTTCATAGATCATACTCCCAAATCCTCAAGTGAGGGGAAAATGTTCCCCACCCTCAACTGCCCCTTGCGTTGCCTCCAAGTGAGCATGGGGCCAGACAGGGCATAGGAAGTCTTCAGTGATTCTCTTGAGAGTTTTTTTCTACCTCAGAGAGCTCTTTCTGTTTGTAAGCTAGACCTCAAACCCTGCAACCTCCTCCCAAAAACACCTCAGAAAACATGCTTAGAACCGTCTTTTGGAAAGGGAAATTTTGCATCCTCTGTGGACTTTCATTTTTATAAAACACACCTTTCTTTACTTGCACAAACAGAAAAAATAACTCTTCCACCAGCAAACCTGTTTGTTTTTTTCAAACGCCCAGCCCAAAATAAGCAAAACAATGCCTGTTTTTTTTAATGTAAGAAAAAAATATATAACCCAAGGCTGAGGCTCCTTGCTAAGAACAATTTTAAAAAAGGACAGTTCTGAAGGTCCAAAAATAGATTTTTATAATTGGAAGTGCCTGCAAGGGCCTAAGTATAGCAGGCTTTATTACATCTCCGCTACCAGGTACTTAGGTGCTTCTGAGAACCTGCCATTAGCCAGGTCTGTTGAACAGGGCACACAATTATTTTTTTTATGAAAACGCTGGCACGAGTTCACACGCAAGGAAGGTGCTGAGCCTTTGATCCCAAGCGCCAGGCAGATCCTTGAAAATGTCACAGAGTGATTCATGTGCCCAAGAAAAGGGAGATCTTCTGCTGAAGAAAAGCAGGTGTGAGGCTGCTTCTAGCCAGGCTTTGTGCCGGTAGAGCAGAGCCGCAAGGGTGGGGGCGCTGGGAGAAGAGCCCGGCAAAGAGGGATGCTCAGCTCCTGCCATGGGGGCAGAGATCAGCTAGCCAAAACTTGCTGAGCCTCAGAAGTGGCTTTCCAATTCTTGAAATAAACAGGACATTTTTCACTTGAGGTTTGCGAGCCTCATTTTGGTGGGAGACCAACTGACTCCATATGTAGTCATATGAAGTAGTCCATATGTAAAAGACAGCAAGAGGGGGAAGAAAAGACAAATTCTTTGATTTGGTTGTTTTAACATGGCTGGTGTGTTTGAGTAGGCGGTAGGGCACCAGAATAGGAGGGATAAGAGTGTGTCACCGTGCAGAAATACTTTGGGCTCAGAACATAAAGGCCAACATTTTCAAAGTGGGGGTCTAAAGTTAGGAACCTAAATCTGTCCAGGAGCAGTGTTAGACTCCCAGCAGTTAGAGAGCCCCGCCAAAGCCTGCAGAATCTCAGTGCTTGTGAAGCACCAAGCAACTGATTTAAGAGACTGGGAACTTCGACTCTGAGCTGGACATCTAATCCTGCTGAGGGGCTCTGCCGAAAATCCCAGCGCCGCTACCTAGGGTTGAGCATCCAGATGGGAGCAGAACAAAGCGGAGCGCGCTCTCGCTTTGAAGAGACGCTGCTTCTAAATCTGCCTCTTTGGGGCGGAGGCTGCCTGGAGTATAAATCAATGGCCACGCTGCATATGTGTGTTGTAAATAAGCGCTGGAGAGCATCCAAGGCAGCCAGCTTCCTCGCTGAGGCGCCAAGAGTTGAACCTGGGCTCTCCGAAGCCTAAAGCGTGAGATAAGATAGCTTGGGTTAAAAAGCTAACCAGCTGTAGCTGGGGGCTGCAGTGACCCGTAGCTTCTCCGGTTCGGCCACGGAGGGTTAGCAACATTTTCCCCACTGGTTTCAGGGACAGCTGTGTCTTTAGAAGGCTCCAGCCTGAACCAGTTGGAAATAGGGTTGAAAATGCCAGACCTCTGTCAAACGCCCTCTTGTTCACAGTCAGCTTGACAGCCCCTGACAAAGCCCCTAAAATTAACTCCCAGGATGACGGAGATCTCCCTGTAGGCAGAGGAGGGGACATCGTGGGCACTGAGCTTCCTGCTGGAGCTGTGTTTGGAGACCACTGTCAGCCCCGCTCCCGCTCACGGCTCCCTTGGGCCCCTTCATCGTCTGTTTAGCAATGCCACATCGTGCTGGGTGTGCGGCAGGGTCCAGGGAGCTCCGCACAGGTCAGCCTGCTCCTTGGGGCAGCAAGAGGGAAAATGATGCAATGGTGTACAAATAAAGGAAGCAAAAAAAAAAAAATTAAAAAAAAAATCACAAACCCCACAACCAAAAGCTAAAGCTCAGCTCTGGCATTCTGCTCTGGTGGGGGCGTTCGACTAGATGATCTCCAGAGGTCCCTTCCAACCCTGACCATTCTGTGATTCTGTGATTCTGACATGCATCTGTGCTTAACATCGCTAAAGAGAGCTACTCATTTCCAGTCAGCTAAGCATGGCAGAGCTACCCTAGTCCTCTGTCTGGTACTTGCCACGAGAAAAAAAGAGCATTTCTTCCCTTATGGTCTCACAACTGCTTAGCCTGCAGAGTGGCCACCACAAAACTTTGCCTCCAGGTTGGGGAGTTAAATATATTACTCTCCCTGACAACCTTAATCTCCTGCTTTCCTGCTATGCTTTGCAAGAGCCATGCTCTGTGGTTGCTTCTTCTTTCTGGTCGTGCAACCCCAATTCCTCGCATCTGCGAGCTCTCCAGTGGGGGCTGCCTTTGGGAGCTCCAGGACCCATCACCAGGCATACCCATGAGGTGTTCAGCACAGGCAGAGGGTGGGGAGGACCAGTCCCGGGGCTCTTAGGGCCACATTTAGGGCTGGGAGGCAGAACTGAAGGGCACCACCTCTGCCAGATGGGAAGGGCTCAAGGAGGAGCAAGTGCTGGCGCCGCTCGCCGGGCTCTGGCTGTGAGCGGCTGAAGTCTGTGGCCACTGGATGCCTCTTAACATATTCCAGTGCCCTCAAGACAAGGTAAATTGGTGGTTGAGGCAAAACTCAGTTTTGTGTGCAGTTATACTGCTCTCCCTGAATTCTTGGTCAACCAATTTTTGTTTGTTTGTGTTATATACTCATTTCCCTTCCCACTTTAAAGGCCATTTTATCCTGGCAGAAGGTGCCATGCTGGCAGCTCTGGATCACCCAAGAGTTAAATTTAAGCCCTCAGACAGGTAGAGCAGAGGCAGCAGCTCTTTCCCCCGCTGCCCACTGTGGCCGTGGCCCCAGCCCCATGCTCTCTCTACCTTCCCCCAGTTAGCCCAGAGGGAGCCCATCCAAGTGACCATTTGCCCTGGAGCTTGTCTGCCAGCATCAAAGCCAGCCAGAGCCAGCAGCAGAGTTTGTATCACTGTGGGCAGCTGCCTACCAGGGTCCAGTGAGGTGGGGAACCTGACTCTGCCTGGACACAAATTGGGTGCAGGGAGCAATATCCAGTATCGAACTCTATTTGGCTCCAAATATGGGCCAAGTCCCACAAGTACTGATGTCGTTCAGGCCCCAAAGGGTGGTCCAGCAACCCTGACCGTAGACAGCAGTGAGATATCTGCCTTTTAATCTCTAATGCAGACAGCCTCAAGCCATGAAGCAAGTTTTTATCTACTTTTCAACACTTTTTTTTGGATTTAACCATTGCTACTGCATCTTCAGCCATTCACGTTAATTACACTGACATCCAGCAATTCACCCTGCTAAGCAAGAGGTGACCCCTGGGACTCACTTCCACAAGCAACTGTGTACTGACATTCCTCTTCTCTAGATTACATATTTTTTTGTTTTTCACATTCCTCAAGTATGCCCTTTTCCCCATGCTCTGATTCAGCACAAAGCCTGCTAGACCTTGTTTGTATCTATTAATTAAGCTTCTCTCTCAGGCTACATCCATCCATGACTTTGCACTCTGCCCAGGCACTGAGCAAGCATGATCAAGACCTGTCTGTGCCCAGAGTTGAATGGAAGCTGCTTTAAAGGAGTTATCACCTTGAAAAACCCAAGCTCAGGTTACTGTAGGGTCAGTGCTATCCTGTGGCGTCTGATCAGTTCAGAGTTCAGACAGTATATCTGTATAGGCTGTAAAATGCCTAGTAGGCATGCCCATAGCCCCAGGTCTGATCTAAAAGTAGTCATTCACTCAAGTCCTTTACACACTTTTTTTTCCCCCTGACAGCTTTTTGTCAGTAAGCTTTGACAATCCCTTAATGAATCATTTCAATCAGTTTAGCTACCAGTTTGCTGCCTCATTTGGAGGAGTTCTGGCAGACCGACAAGGTCCAGCTTCCCCTTGTGAAGACTAGGCTCTTTGGAATCCACCGTGTTGCAATCACTCATACAATTAATAGTTCTGGTTTTAATTAATTGTCAGCTGATCCCATGCCCTTTATGCACGATATATTTGTCTAGTTCCCAGTCTTACTAGCCTGCTGGTCCCCCGCTGTTGCTTGAAAGCAGCAGGTACGAGCATTTTCACCTTTTCAGCCCCATTCTTCTCCAGCCAGTTCCCCACGTAGGGTCTCAGAGGTCTCAGTTCCCATCAAGAGGTGACAAAGTGCTCATGCCTTCAAAACCACCTAACACCCAAGAGGAGAGCGTGAAGTCTGCTGGAAGCCTGGCCGAGCATGGGAGAGGTGAGTGCTATTTGTTGTGGCACGGGCAAAGGAAAGCACAAGCAGTCTTGGACCATCCCCAGCTGCTTGCCTGCAGCAGGATGGACACTTGCCACAGAAGCACTGACACCTTCTTGGGGTTACCCAAGGTTGTGCGCTGTCCTCGGAGTAGTGCTCTGCTGGGCGCTCCCAATAGGACCTCTGCTACTAATTTGCCCCAGAGTGGTTCAGATATTTCTGCCTAGCCCTTGGTAAAATATTTACTATGCCTTCTTATCACTTCCCTAGAAGGTTTTGTTGGAGCTGACTGATGCATTAATTCTTTCAGGATCTAACTCGGGGGTTTTCTACATAGTCCTGCAACATGTCCAACGGCATTAAGAAAAAACCCTTCCTTTCGCAGTCCATTCTTTTAGGCAGAATTTCACCTGAAACCTGGACCCCATCTGGCACCGAGATGGCTGCACAGAGCCACCCTCCTCTCTCCTGAGGATGGCTGCGACTGTTGGTTTGCATGCAGGCAAAAGCATCCCCTAATAAGCTGTCACATCTCCAGGAGCAGGATAATAATTAATGAGCTTAAGAGAAGCATGGAAGAGCCAGGTTAGAGACTGGGGAATGCTTTCTAAGGCTGAGGGTGTGAGGCAGTGGCACAGGGCAGCTGGGAAGGCCACAGGGCATGTTTAAGAGGAGGTGATGCACACACCTGTACAGGGCAGGTGGACCCAAGCCCCGGGGCCTGGCAGCACGAGGTGAGCTCTCAGGTTCCTTCTGCCTCTGGTTTGCTGTGGTGCTGCCCTCCTGCATCCAACTCTTACCACAAACACTTTCCACCAGCTCACTGCTTCCCTTTATCCCTTCTAACAAATTCCTGTTCCCCTCTTCCAAAGTTATGTGTTTTGGTCTTTGCTGTACCTCTTGCTGGAGTCATATCTGTGTTTTGCCCATCTGTTCCTCTTCTTGATATCTTCATAAGGGAAGATGCTTATGGTGCAGCTGCGACTGGGTTATTTGTTAGTGCTCCCCCAGCTTCATTATGTCTCTGTTGTAATTTCAGCTTGACACTCCAAAAGGTTCAGCAAGGTGCTATCGATGCTGGATCTCATCCAGTCATGCGAACAAGCAAGCCTTCACTCAGGATTATCACCAAGAAATTCCTTCCTAGGATAAATGAATGGCTGCTGATGATGAACAGATATAGCATGCCATTGTCTCGGGGTGTTTGGTAACTATCAGAAAGTTTTCTATTCCCTTTAAACAGAATTTATTATGAAAAAGCCCTTGTGAGCCAAAGTGTTAGACAAAGGCCACATTCAGCTCCTCCAAAATGTACATGAAAACTGAATTAACATCCCGTATGTTATATACAGTACCTGTGCAGCGGAGCAGCTCCCAGGCAGGCCAAGATAGAACAATGTAATTGTTTGTTCCCCACAGACCCTCTCCGAAATCATCACCTACATGATGGGATCTTTCCACACAACATTCACCAGAGGACAGATCGGCTGTGGCATGGGGGCTGAATCCAGCAAGCCCTGGCTGCAGTGATGGGCCAAACCATGTGAACCCAATACATAAAAACTCAGAGCTGATATCTGAAAGCTCTGTTTGGTTCCCAGGACCTCACTTTCCTCTCCCTCTCTCAGCCAGAATGAAGCAGTGGTCATTGACTTCTCCATACTTAATCTCACACGTGTATCCATCCCCAACAGACCAGCACACGCCTTGCTGCAGTACAGATGATCGTAGCACCAGCCAATTACTTCCCTGGGGACATATGGAAGCAGAAGGGAAGGTGAACATCACATCTGCACTGTTTCAACTGAACTGTCCTCTTTCCACACTTTCATCAGAAATGAGACCCCAGCCAGCACTCAGGTTGAAAGGGAGAGGAGGTGGGGTGGAAGCAGGAAGACGAGCAGAAGTCCTCTCTGCGTCCTTCCTGACTGCCTGCTTGGAGTCTTCTTGGGTGGTGAGGTGCCACTTTTCCTTCACCTCCTGCTCCAGCAGCCTAACCAAAGGGTTAGGTGGTGGTGGTAGTGGGCTGGGGTAGGGTGGCAGAGGGGACGGAACAAGGCTGCCCATCGTTTTTCCCCAGCACTCTTTGCTCTGAGGTCCTTGCTGCTCGCCCTGGGCACCACCTGCCATGTCCTTGCTCACCCCTGTGGTTTTCTGTTTGCTTTTTATTACAAAACTCGACACACTGATCAGCCTGTTGTCAGGGTGCCAGTCATTGTATTTGGCTGTGGAAGGAGAGGATTATCATTAGCCCTGCATTTGTGTGCAGCTACCCCAAACAAGGATTAGCGCATCATTGTACTAACACATAACCCGGGCAGCGCTGCCTGGGGTGGGAAGCGGGCAGTCTGGCCTTGAGACAATATATCTCACAGGTGAGTAAACAAAGGGAGGAAGAACCAGGCAGGAAGGCCGAGACCAGGGAGAGGAGAGAGATGCAAACACCTAAGCCCAGACACAGCAACCTCAGCAACCAGAGGTGGAAACCACAAACTGGAGTCATCTCCTTTGACTGAGGCTTATCCAGGAGCACCCCACACCTCAACCGACTGGTAGCACTCCTGTGTCCTTCATTGTCCCAGGTTTTACCAGGAGCTCCATCAGGTCTCTGTCATCCACTGACCAGAGCTTGGAGCAGGCGGAACCACCACCAGAAAGTGTCTTTTTTCCAGATGATTTAAGAGCCCTGCTTAGAGGAAAGGCCATTTTTCCACCATGCAAAAGCTAGGCCAGAGGGATCTGGCCCTTGTAAAATAATGCCAGGGATCTACGATTCCTGCCATCACCTGTTAGCAAGGGCCCAATCATAAAGTATCTATTCGTAGGCAAATGTGTCAGTGTTTGGTAAATCTCACTGTTTGTCAGTGCATCTATTGGCCTGCCACCCACCAGTGTGCGGTTAGGTCCCTTGTTCTGAAAAGACAGAAGAAACCCAAAACATTATTTACTGAAGCAGATGTTTCCTGCAAGTATTTTTTCATTCAGATTAAAAAGCCATTTTTAATTAAAGGGGGTTTTTTTTGTTTGTTTCTTAGGGTTTTTTTTAAGGTGTGGGGGAAAATTTGATAGTGAAAATAGATGTTGCCCACTACAACAGCAACATAACAGTGAAATCTGCTTTCAGGATCAAGCTATGTGCAAGTAGGGGCATGGGACAGACAAGAAACATTTTTCTTTCCCCCTGTGCTACATTTTTAGTTCCACAGTTGGAATAGGGAGTTGTGGAACAATTTGAAATCACTTTCTTGGAATATCAAACACTTCCCAGGCTTCGAAGACTGAGTCTCTTGCCTTGATAACTGTATTTGAAGGACTGACTGTCCATGGTAGACTTCCCAGAGGAGTTCTCTGTGCAGGCTAAGGTGTCTTTGCAAAGCTTGTCTGTGGGTCCAGCAGCAGAATAGGAAAATAATATTTTCCCAAGTAAAAACTACACCAGCTGTGGTGGGGTATGCTTCAGAAAGTGAGAATACAACTGTGGCAAACAGCGGGGCTGATAGGGAAGCCTTGTGGAAGAAAGGGAGAGGCTGGGGAAGGTCCACTGTCTCTAGGTCTAACACTTAGATTTGGTAAAGAGGGACTGGGTTTGGGGACAGCTCTGTTTGTGGAGAGAAAATTATTTTTGCGTGCAGAACAGATAAGAATCCAAACAAACGAGGCTTATCCAAACCTTGCAGAAATGTTTGATATTCACCATCCTTTTGAGGGACTAAATTTAATCTCTGGCTTGTTTCATCCAGATAAAGCTGCTGTTCATGCTGTACCAGAAAATAAGCCTGCCTCATCATCTTGATTATTTTTTTTCTCTCTGTTTGAAATGCTCTAGCTGAACATGTTTGAGTCAGGACATGCTTTCAAATGCAAACAGAAGACAGGACCCTGATTCCCAGTGAAAGACTGTGCAAGTTATGTACCTAAAAGAAAGTGTTTGTGCTTAAAAGCTCTTCTCGCTATGACCAGCAAAACATGCTTTGTGTTACTTTCATGTGAAAGAGTCTTTCTCTAGCTCTTTGCTGGCTGAATGAGGACTAGGCACCATGGAAGCCGGTTTGGAGAATATAGTCCATGGAGTGAGTGTCAAGTCCAAACTGTGACCCAAGCAGTATTTGGTCATTGAGAGGGAACATAACACAAAACTCTTAGTTTGAATAATGAGTGACATTTAGGTATAAAAGAATGAAATAGATGTACCACACTCTGGAAATGTCATCTGGCAGACAGTCACCTCTTCTGGTGCCTTTCAGGACCTTTTGGTGTGACAGAAAGAAGAAAGATTGTTTCACTCACTCTATGCCAGACAACTACAATTCAAATATGTGCACACCAGAAGACATGTATGCAATTTAAAATGTACTTAATCCTGGATGCTCGGCTTACGTCCTTAGATGGTATAAATCCACATGGCCACATTGTTCACAAGTGGGCCTCGCTGTCGCTGAAAGTAACACCTCATTTCTACCCATAGCCCACTCTCTGTGAAAACTTTGTGATTCTCCTTTTGGGAACCCTCCCAGAAGTTAATTGTATTGGTAGTATATAGCAGTCATAATTCCTCAGACCTGTGGTACTCCTTGGACAGCCTCCTTTCTTCCAGCTGGGGACAGAACAAAATGCAGCGGCCTCAGCTGTTAAGCAAAACCTTCCTACTTCCCGCATTAGGGAGTAACCGTTTCCAAGCGTCAGCCTCTCTTCCCAGCCTGCAGCCCCATTTCTGCTTGAAAGCCTTGCTTCTGCAATTGAATTTCTGCCAGGTGGATGCACCCTTGCAAACCACCTTGGGGTCAAGACCTCTGGTTTAGGAACAGCTATGTTAGATGGGTGCCATAGGGTTTATACCCCCTCCCAGTACATAATTTTCTGGTCCTTCCCATCTCAAATCTTGCAGTTCCCATCAGCACCAGAACTGTCATGTCCTTTTAGTAATTCACCAAAATTTGTGGTTCGCTCGCATGCTGTGTCATGGGGTTTTACAGGATAATTCCACCAAGAATCACAAAACCATCACTTTTTCTCAGTTTGAAGATGGAACAGCTGAGTTTAACTACCCTGTCCCATTCTCCATCCTCTAGTCTCTCTCCCGTGGCTTTTTTTTGTCTTCTCTATATCTGTCTTTTTACCTGTGCAGCTTCCCCTGATAAGCAACATTAAGCCGTTTATAAATATACTTGCATATATTTATATGTTTACGTATTTCAAAAACATAGAACTGATCTAACCTCTCAAGAAAAGCCACACACACAACTTTTTTTTGGCTCCATTTTTACTCAACTTTGTCTTGGTTGTAGTTAGTGGTTTGGCAGATCTTTGTGTATTTTTGGATCAAACACTCACGCCAGGGAACACAAAGGGTCCTGGTATGAAATTCAGAGGAAGACCTCAAAGAGGGGTATTTATTTTTGTTAAAAATAGTTCAGCCCATCTCTATCTGTATTGAAATTGGCAAAAGAATGGGTATGATTTTCATTTTTTTGCAATGCTTCATTTTAAACATTTGATAAAAATAGTCAATAACAAAAAAGCCGGTTTATTTTTACTGCAATGCAATTTTTTTCTCTGTTCAAGTCCTAGATGACAAATATAGGCCATGGGGATAGCATGCTAAGAGTAAAAGCTGAAGACTTTTCCTTCTCGTTTCCACTAAGCTGAACATGTAACCAAAAGCCTGCTAACCCCTTCATCTGATATCTTCTGCCTTTCTCCTACCGATACACCACCTCCAGTCCCATCTTTATGTATATTTCCATGCTCATGTCTGTGCTGGTAACTTTCTCAATTACTTTGTGTTTCTCTCAGACTTTTGCATGCTCAATAGCCACCAACCCACCAAACAGCATAGCACAAGGCATCATTTAGTAAGGGCACCTCTCAAGTTTTTAATGAACTCCTAGATCACGTTTTTTCTTTACTTAATGTCCTGCTCCTGAAAACTTTGGCCCATGATAAGAATCCCATGAAGATGGTGGAGAAAGTAGTCTTTGTGGCAAACGGTAGATGTCCCCCATGTGCTCTCCATCAAGGCTTCCTCATCTGCAAAGAAGGTGGAAGGCTAAACCTCCTGGGTGCAGGCATCAGCTGCCAAAAACCACTTAGGTGCCACCAAAGAACCACATGGTCATGCAGATTTACACCTGACAGGGACCAAAGCTACTACCCAGAATGAGGTGGCATTTTAATGTGGTGCATAGGTTTTGGGGCATCCATACCTCACCTCGGATCTGTAACAAGTTAGCAGTTCTGGCAGGAACATCTAAGAAATCTCAAGCTCCACAGTCTGCTGTGACCAGGAGCAGCAGCCCTTCAGAGGACTGTGAAGGGTTGTGCTAGATGGGACCATGCAAAGTTGTGTGTGGTGCTGTACAAACACAGCAGAACAAAAGTTAATCCTTGCCCTGAAGGGTTTCGACGACAGAAGAAAAGATTCTTTGCAAAAAAGCCTCACCCCAGACATTTAAGTGTACAGAAATGAGTCAGCTGGTCAAATGTTGTAGTGGTACCTGAGAAAAAGGTGATTTCTCAGGACTGTGGCAAAATCCCTCCTGCCACAGATCATTTAGAGAGCTCAAACTGCACTGAAGCACATCTTACATTAAAAAAATAGCCTTAATGTGTTTTTTTTTTCCCAGCAGACTGCTGTATGCAGCATCTTGTGCCATGACCAGCACATTAGCGCTGTACTGGTGGGTGTGGAGGACATCAGGAAATCACTGTGTGTATTTTTAGTCCACTTGAGTTCTGGCAGTGTATACCCTGGGATTTCAGCTCAGTCAACTTCCAGCTATACCATCTTAAGAAACACTGGAGGAAATGGATATACTGATATACTCTTCCATTTGATACTTTCCACAATAAAGCCAGGGAATTTCTCATAAATCACATCCTTGCTAGAGCAAACTGTAAGGTTGGAGAAGGGATAATGGCAACGACTTTGATTTATTTTTCTTCACCCAGCTTACATTTCTAATCTTCACAAGAGGACTTAGAAACTGCAAAAAACTTTCCATAACGTAATGCAGACATC
>NW_009647419.1:3646396-3654426 GCF_000708025.1 Charadrius vociferus | reverse complement strand
GCTTTTCTCCACTGTGCAGAGGGTTCTTTCTTTTTCCCAGGAAGCATACTCAAGAGTAGACCATGCACACTGCACAAAGGGAAGATCACATTTCCTT
The DNA here is from genome assembly GCF_000708025.1 of Charadrius vociferus. NCBI lineage: Eukaryota > Metazoa > Chordata > Aves > Charadriiformes > Charadriidae > Charadrius > Charadrius vociferus. Next base: position 3,654,329 of record NW_009647419.1, on the reverse strand, counting down.
CCCAGGTTCCTTTTGTTAATAATAATTATAAGCCAACACTTAGCCTTGGAGTCACGTGTCTACTGGTGAGAGATGGGCTCTGTCTCTAATCCTGGTCCTCCTCTCCCATTATTGTTTCATTGACTACTATTGACTTTATAGTGCGGCTGGAAGCCAGAAATGAATGGAAGAATTGGAATGGCAAAACTGGTGGGGCAGGTTTACCTGGCCAACGTTTCAACAGGCAGAAAATAAATAAATAAAATAATACCATTTATCAACAGCTAGGATGCAGGTCCTTCTAGGGTCACTGTGCTCATATGTTGCAGCTTGGAGACAATGTCCTGGAAGACCTATTCGAGTCTTGGAAGTGCAATTACATTTCCATACTCTCACTCCACAGCGGAGGTTAGCCCAGTCTTACATGGCCTCTAGACTCACCAGCAAATGCCTACTTGAAACAAACTCAGCTTCAAATCTGGTGTTTTTTTTTTTCAAATCAGACCCCTTTCAGATCACCTCCTCAGATGCCATTAATTCAGTAGGACGGTGAAAAAGAATGTCTAGGAGGGACTTCCTGATGTGAGGGAGTTACTATCATGTTACATTGAGGACAGAAAAGCCAGAATGGGACAGAGAAAATTACCCCATACTGTGATCTTGCTCTCACTGTCTGAGGGACCAGATTCTCAAGCTGTATAGATGGACCCTTCGTATCACAGTCATTTAAATGCATGAGATGAGATTCTATCCCAAGATCTTCCTCAGCTGTTTTAGTGACCCATTCTTAGCGTGGTCCACTACATCCCCATCACATGGAGGGATTAGATTCTGCAAGGAGACGATGCAGAAATGTAATGTGCGTGCACCATGAGCATCACTGGCTTTGCTCCACTATGAATAGCAAAGCTGCCCCACAGAAGACAAGTAGAGGGTCTTCTTCTGCTGAGACTTCAAAGAAAACTCTGAAGTATCCCCCTCTGCCTCCTTAAGACAGGCAGCAGCCACCCCAAGCCATCTAACGGTTTACTGCAAGGACGGAGTGGGGACGAGGGCAAGGATTACCCCCCTACTCAGTGTGGGGACATCTGAGTCTGGGTCAGAGAATAAAGGGAGATGGAGACAAGAAACCAACCCCTCTGGCTGAGAGCGAAGGGAACCAGCAGGTACTCAGCCCCTTCCCCTATGGATGGAGTCCCATGTCTCGTGCTGGGTGGGTGGGTAGGTATAGAGAAGGGGTCACCATTAAGTCAAACTGGACACGGGCAGTATAGCTCCCAGGAGAGGCAGAAGACCAGAGAAGAGTGTGATGATACAGCTTTTAACAAATGGTTCAGGAAACAACTCTGATTTTAAACAAACATTCCAGCCAGACTAGACAGAACTGCTTCCAGCACAGTCTGGCTCTACTGCGCTCTGGAAATCGCACCTCTTTAAAGGCAATTGGAGCCACTTACCCGAAAATGAACTTACCTAAAGTTTCTTTTGAGATGTGAGGTTCTCGTTACAGTTACCAATGATCCCAGTAAGCGCTTTGGGGTACTTAAATAAGAGTGATACAGGGTGCTAGTCTTAATATATATATATATAGCTATCCAGGCACTGTTCAGACCTCCAACTGACAGTCTCTCAATTCAGAAAGACACCCTTTATGAAGTAATTTCGTCTATGACCTGATCTTGACAGAGAAGAAGAACTGATCAGTGACCAGATTAGTAGTTGCTTACATCCAAATAATCATGATTTGACTGTACTTGCTACATTTATTCAAATTAAATCTAAACTCAGTACTACATGCAGATGGCATGAAGTAATGCATGTGGATACTTAGGATAAGTTCCCTGAACCTGAGGCTGGTTAGAAGAAAGAATTTCAAACAGATGAAAAAAAAATACTCAGGAACTTGTTTAGGGACATGCTGACGGTAACTCTGCGAAATGAACAAAGAGGGATTCTTGAACTCACCAAGGAAATCAAATTGCGAAATGGATGAGGACATTGGCATGAAGAAAATGGGGTGGGAAGTCATATCCCCGGAGAAAATAACAAGGATAACTGCACAATAGGTACTGGATTGTGCAGTCTTCTAGCAAGTCTCATTGGTGACTATAAATGGGGAAATTCCTGATTCAACATCATGCAGAGGAGCACAGATAGCATGAGATTTGGGGGACCCTTGGAAAGGATCCAAAGAAGAGCAAGGTTCAAATAACCTACCGACAACCCCTTTAGACCCATCAGTGACAGAATGCAAGGATGAACTAACTACTGGTTAGCTGAGGGAGGTGACAGTGAAGATCTGGGCTTTGCAGGGCTCTAGGTCACACCCCTGTATAAACAGGATGACAGGCGTATTGCTGGTGAGGAGGAAGACCCAATCTTCCTAGCCTGGGTCTAGCAGCCATCAAGGCATTACACAAAGCAAGAACTGTGGGTTAAGGAACTGCAAACAAGCTTGGCATGTTGCAAAATGATTCAATCATGTGACAAAGAATGTGAAGAGAAGACGTTTTCCATTTGCTTTTATGTAGACATTAGGCGTCTGGGTAGTAGGCAAGAGGAATTGGAAATTCTCATTAGTGAGAAGAAATGTGATATAATCAGCATTACTCAAATCTGCTGGTTTTGTTTTGCATGATTGGAATGTTAAAATAACTGGTTATAACCTGCTTAGGAAAGATAGAGTTGGTGAAAATGGACCGTATGAATCATGCCATAAAATCAGACCATAGAATAGGAATTACTCCACAGCCTCCATGAGAAATGCACGGAAAGACAGACAGTGTTGCAGGGGACTTCCATATGCTGGAAGCTCCAGACAGCCACCGAGAAGGCATCCTCATTTGGGGAAAACTATAGGCCATTTTCTAACACAAGGAGCCATCATGTGGTAACTTTTCTGGACTTCGTTCTGACAAAGATGAATTAATTACTGGGCTGCGAGTTGATGGTTGTCAAGGGAACAGCAAGGATGACCTGATTATATTCAATATGGGCAAATAGAGGGCTGTCCCTAACAGTTGTATGTGCACTGGGACTTCAAAAGAGCTAATTTCTCAAATCCAAAGAAAATTAGGAATTAACTTGATAGTGAGGAAAAACTGGGACAGGAAATAATGTGAATGAAAGTAGGAATGTCCAGGAAAACTGTATTAGATGGCCAGTAACTGCAAGCCTACAAAAAAGAACTTCCATAACATTAAACAAAAGCTTTGTGGTAAAGATGAGAGTAGCAATAAGGAATAAAAAAAGAATTTTCATTAAACAGATGAGAGAAGAATGGATTTTTAAAACTTCAGAGTTTTAAAAAGGAAGATTTTAAATGGTACGAGTATCTAGGGGAATATACACAGCCAGTAGGACCCAAGGCAACAAGAAGGACATTTTCAAAAGGGTATTCAGAACAAAGGAAACTGCAATAATCACTTAGGCTCATTATTGGATGAGGATAGTAAAAGCAGTAATGATAACATGAAGAGGCAGAAGCGGTTCACTAAATATTTCTGCTTTGGTGTCAAACGTCTTTCGAAGTTAAACATCTGTTAAAGACAAAGCATTTCTAAATCAGCAGACCTAAATAATATGTATTTAGGAATCATAAAATTGTTAGCTGAGGCCAGTTGGGATTAATTTTGAAAGCGTCTTGTGAAATGGGAGATTCCAGAAAACGGAAGGAACATTAGCACGATGCCAGTTCAAACAGGGCAAGCTGGATGAGCAAGGTAACTATAGATCACTTACCCGAACCCCAGTCCAAGCAAAATGGAAAAACTGACATGGGACTGAACTGATAAAGAATAAAAGGACAAAAAAAAAAAAGCAAGCAATTAATTGCCATAACATGGCATTGTGGAAAGTATGTCTCATTGAATAAATATAATAGCACTTTTTTGATGACTTTACAGGAATGGCCAGTAAAGTCAACTGTGTGATAGTCCTTGATGAAGTGTCTGCCTTAGCACTGCATAACAGTCTGATTACAAATTAGCATAACCAAACATCAGGGAAGCGCAGGTGAAATGGCATGAAGAACAAAGTGACTGACAGATTTAAAGCAGCTGTCAACAGAGAGCTCTTGCTGAAGGAGGATGTGTTGCTGGTGAGAGTGGTAGAAGGCTCTGTGCTAGTCAACTTTTTCATCAGTGGGCCAGAAGCTTGAAATTACCACTGGTAATCATTTGTTGATGACACAAAGATTGGCAGATGAGTAAATAGTGTCGAAGGCATGGCAATCACACTGCCTGGCTGTATCACTTGATAAATTAGGCCCTTCAAACAACACATGTTTAATGAAACAAATGCTAATATATGCACCTAGGAACAGGGAACGCAAGCCACTCACACAGCTTGGCGATGACATTCTGGAAAGGGATTGTTCTGAAAATTATTAAAGGGGAGAAGAAGACAACTGAACTTACCAAGCCTAGGGTTCTCTTAGGGTTAATACAATCCCTTGAGATATAGAAAGGTTTATAGAAGAAGGCAACCTTTCCATGGCACTGCTGAAAAAATGCCAGAATGCTGCAGTCAATTCTGCTTGCAGTTTTCAGAAGATGCTTGAACTTTGAGGGAGGGTGCTCATAAAAGAGCCACATGGAAGTCTCTATGGATGTAGAACATGTTTTTGTATAGTGCAACTTATGAAAGAAAAAAACCTAGGCTGCAAGGAACTGCTTCAGGCCACTCAAAGCAGGACCAACTTCAAAGCTAGCAGGTTGCTCAAGGCCTTGTGTGCCAAAGTTTTGAAAATGACTGGCAATCTCCAGTGCTTTACCACTCTCCACGGTGAAAACTGCATGTCCAGTCAGAAAATGCCCTTGCTGCAACTTGTGGCAGATTGCTTCTCATCCTTCCATAGTGCCCCTCCATGAGAAGTCTGTCTTCACCAAACATTAGGCAGTGGAAAACAGCAACCAGCTCCCCCTTAGCCTTCGCTTCTCCAGGCTGAGCAATGCCAGTTCCCTCAGCCTTTCCTCACATGCTGTACATGTCCCAGCTGCCATCTATCTTAGTGGTCCTCTGCTGGACTCTCGCCAGTTTACCAGTATCTTTCTTATAGAAGTCTATTTGTTTTGCCTATCTAAAGCCAGAGTGAGAGAAGATTTAAAGACATGAAGCCTCTGTAAGCCAGAAGGAAAGGAAGATCAAGGATCTGCAACCGAAAGCTGAAGCCAGATAAATTGGATTACAGTGCGGGTGCTTAGCTACTAAGCAGCCAGTGCAGGTGCTGGATTCTCTATCTCTTGATGTCTTCAAATCAAGGCCAGATGCTTGTCTGGACATTATTCTTCAACCTAACAGCACAATCTTGCCTGGGCTCAAAACAAGGCTAACAAGACTTGAAATTGTGAGTTGGTGATATGCGGACTGCAGGACCCAACTGCCTCCAAACTATGAATTGTTTTAGGAATAGTGCATTCAGGGTCCTAATCACTGTAAATTCACCAAAAAAAGCCCAGACTGACTCATGGGAGAAATAAGATAAGCACAGAAGAAATCAAATATACTATATACTGGATAGGAGAAAGAAGTTTGTAATAGTGAATGTCCCTGATTGGTTGAGTTTTCCCTGGCTGGACACTCTCTGAACTTCTGGGATCTGTGTCTCAGGAGGCTTTCTTGACCTGTCAGGAGAAGATCCTACAGCTGAACAACCTTTGCCCCTAAGGACCAGATGTGCAAGACATTCCAGTTCCTTAAAAATACTATCTTCTCTAATCAGAAGCATGTGATTGACTTGAGGCCATAGTTTGTCTTTTCAGGGATATATAATAGATGTAAGTACACAGAGGTATGCTTTGCACAGAGATTTTGAACACCATTAGTCTTTATTCAAAAGGTAGAGGTGGTATATTCAGGTCTCAGAAGACAACTTCCTGAAAGGAGAACCTTCCCTTGTTGCTCACCCCAGGGCCATGAAGGGAATCTGTGTCAGGTTAGACTGTAATCTCAGATTTAGGAGATTTACAGACTCAGTCAGTGGAAGGGAGATTTGATGTGATTTACCTAAGCTTCTGTGACGCGTTTGGCTTGGTATCACACAATATTTTTATTAAGGAAATATGTAATACAAGGCACCCTTGAAATGATTAACAGTCAACTAATAGGTAGGGTTTCAAGTGTCACTCTAAATGAGGAGCTGTTTCGCACCCATTTCCTACAGAATTCCCCCAGACATCAGCTCTAGACCCTCTGCTATTTCACATTTTTATTGATGGCCTGGAAGAAGACATAACTCCATTAATAATAAAGTCTCATCCATCCTTAGAGAGGTGTGACATATGTGTTAGGCATGACAAATTACCCTCTGGAAAAGCCTGTACTTCTCCAAAACTTAGAGGGAGGCCAGAAAACTGGGTCAGACCAGAGGTGCAATTTCAGGAAGCTAGTTAAGCTAGATGGACCCCATGCTCAGACACTGTGTTGACACTTATAGTGAGCTCCACAAAAAAGAAATGGAAGTTTTGGTCAGCATCTTTAGGGGAAAAGAAATTTGACAATTATCCACTAGACTGAAAAGCCTGTGAAGACAAAGCAAGACCTTACATCTGACAAAGAAGAGGCAAACTAGAAGCGAGGTGGCAGTCAACTAGATACTAGGGCAATGCACTCTCTGCCATAGACAATCTTTCAGTCAAAGGCTGTCTGTTTTCTAAAAGCTCCTCTGTAACCCAAGCAAGTGCAAATTCAAGGTTTCTCAGTAGCTTGTGGTACGTGTGAGTTAAAACTAAATGATCCCCTTCTGACCTTAAAAACCTAAGAGTGTCTCTATGACATACCTGCAAGCTCTGTAGTTCTTAGGTTAGGAAGGTCTCTTTCTGCTGCAGTTCTTATTGAAGGGACTGCCTGGCTGTTTCTCATGATCTGGCAAGCAATGTCAACTCATGATGGCTCTGAAAAGGGCATCTTTTTGTCTGGTGATAGTGACTAGAAGGAGAGATGGCCATATACAAACACAACAGTTTGACATCGCCCCTAGTATGATTTTCTGTTTGACATTTTGAAGACAAAGTTGTATCTGCTTTGGCTGGCAGATTACTGTCTGTGAAAGGGGAATTGGAGGCTTCATCAAACTGCAGAGCAACAGGCACCCAGGCCAAAATGCAGGCTGCAGGCATGGTAAGAGGAAGCTGGGCATTTTATATGGAAGTTTAGAGCTCTGCTAATTGATTGTCTGGCCTTGCGCTTCCTACTCAACAAACAGGTGGCTCTAAGAGCTCTTGCAGTGAAGGCTTACTGCAGGGATTTGGTACAACTCTCCAAGAGAAAGGTTGAACATTACTGGAGTTTTATTTAACAAGTCCCTTGCTAGTGTAAAAGAGTACAGAAGGAGCCGTAGCTTACACCAGTCTTGCTTTCTTGTACTTTGTGTTTGTGGCTTTTGGTCCTTTTTTTTACATTAGTTACAGATCCTTTTCTAAAGCACTATTTTCAGGATGTTAGGAGGTGTCCCATAGTCATGCTACGTCTTATGTCTGGTGGTACACAGAATACATGTGTTCCTACTGGAGAAGGCAACAGTTGTCTAGCTGTTGAATTGTAGATTTGATGACCAGAAAGACGCTATTATGCTCCAGTGCTCTGGCAAGGCCCCCCCCTTCCCAGGGTTGGCATTCCAGGCTGCAATCTGATTTTGCTTGCCGAGACGGTTGCTGAACCAGCCCTTATCTCAAAGACACTCTGGTATGCCACAGAAGCAAATACATCAAGAGAAATTCAATCAGCTAGAACAATAGGTTTGCATTGCTAGCTCAAACCTGTGTGTCGGGAAGCAGTGATTCAAACACAGTATTATGGAGAATCAAGCAAGGAAACCAGTAGCCAGTGGTTTACACAGAACAGTACTAGCTACACACACCTTTTTCCCACTTCATGTTAAAATTCAATCTTTCTTCTATGAGAACAAGCACATGCATTATTAGTCTGTCATGGCCACTCCACTAGGCTATTCAGC
>NW_009647419.1:3629191-3646386 GCF_000708025.1 Charadrius vociferus | reverse complement strand
AATAGCTGGAAAATAACCATTATATCCCAAATTTGCACAAAACCCTAAGTTCACCCTGCAAAGAGGTGACTTTGTTTTCCCCTCAATCTGGTTTTGATGTTCTCTTTCTCCTTCCTTTTATGCAAAGCTCTCCACCCCAGAAGGCAGGCAAGCTGCCAATCCACCTCTCTGCCCCACTCCAAAATAAATGTTAGGTGCTAAAGAATGCACAAAAGGGAACTGTGAAAGAGTTTGCAGAAAGGGTTTGCAAAATGGATTGCTGTTTTGATTTTTTTTTCTAATTTTGAGAGTTTTTATGTGTTTTCCACTGTGCACTCTACTTTGTTCCACTCAAGTTCCTAAGCTGCAGCTCAGCCTGACCATCTGACAGGTCAGAGGACATCTGCCACACAGATAGACCCGGTACGCTAAAAGTGCCGCACGCCTTTCCTTTGCTAGATTCCTCCTCTGACAAAAACAACATACCATGGGCTGATAAAATGAGCACTGCGTTGAGAGATCCGTCCAAAATATTGGATACCTCTGCGGTAGATCTGAAACTTTGCTTGTTAGATCCATATCCAGGGTGATGCAAATATGGCATAGCTCCACCCAAGACCAGATTCTCAGCTGAAAAAAAAATCCCTTGACTGCAGCACAGCTAAAATGATTTACAGCAGCTGAGGATATAAGCCTACAGCACAAGGAACGGTGTGTGTACACATTGGATGCTCTGCTTGCCCTGCATGGTCCAGGGAGTCTTTGCTCGCTGGTGGTTATTCACTGACCACTTTTTCTTTCTCTGAACCGGTACATCTCACCGTTCCATGTCCCAGATTTATGCCATTATAAAAAGACTGGGAATTATTGGGCTTGGGCGGTGATTGTTCTTACTCTTACAGAGATGCAGCTCAAAAAGCCCACACTAGCAACACCAGCCTCTCAGCTATGCAGGCACCATCCCAGTGCACAGCCAGGAGAAGGGATGGGGTCCCTGTAGCACAACTTGTTTCCCAACACATTCTATGGAGGTGCCATAAAGGCTGTGGTGTGGAGCGTGCGGTTCGGGATGGGAGGTATGTGCTCCCCACAGCCCCTCAGTGCTCAGAGAGGCTCTTGCGACGCTGATGTTACAGTTGCATCTGTGGATGGTCAGTGTCTGGATGGCTCAGATCCAGGCTCCCTCACGAATAAAGCACGCGGAGATACTGAAACTCCAGCTGTTGTGCCCAAATTCCACTGTCTGCTGCAGGGAAAGACAGATTGCTCACAAAAGGGCAAGTGTGAGTGACTGGCCACAGAGATCCGTTCTCCCCAATCCATCAAATATTTCCATGTGCTCCATTCCAAAATATTGATGTGCCGAGCCTTGGGAGCTTTATATTTAGCAAAGAACATAAATCACGGATGCAGGGGGCAGCTTCTGTAATGTTTCCTGGCTTATCGACTGTACTACTAATAGCTCAGAGGGGCTTGTAAATTGGACTGTGAGCACCACAGTGCAAGCAAGGGGGGAAAAAATCCATTTACTTCTGGTGCAGGTAAAGCTGGGAAGTGTTTTCTGGTGACAGGTCCTCTGGTCCCTGTCAGGAACCTCCTGACAAGGCTCCCAGAGGACTGTAAGATGCTGGTGAAACAAATGGGACCCTGCTGACCCACAAAGCTGAGGGTGACACTGATGCATGGATTTCCTTGGATTTGCACTGGGGATCTATATGTGGACTCCCTGTTACTGCTGCGTCCAAGGGGGAGCCATCGGGTAGAAGAGGGGGGGTAGATGGAGCTGGCAAAAGGTGTTGATGGGGTGTCCTGGCATTATTTCACCTTCACTGGAGTCCCAGCAGATGCACAGGAGTGCTAAGACACCCCAGGGGTGCACAGACGTTTGCCACATCCTTTTAAAGACCACAGCATGTATCCCAAGGCAGAAAGTGATAAAGAAGTCAGAGAGCTAGTCTCTTTCTTCTTTTTCTTTCTTCTTTGTTTTGTTTGTTTTCTCAGCTAAGAAGCCTCATATAGGTCCCATTCTTTTAATTGGAAAATGGCTTGTAAATTTAGCATTTCAAATAAATTGCCTGAGAGCTCGGGAACCCTCATGTGAACTGCATCAGCCTTCCCCCGGCCGAGAAGGTCATCAACCTTCCCAGAACATTCAAAAGTGATGCACTGGTGTGCTGTTGCAAGGAAGGTTTGAGGCCTCCCCCTTTGTAATTCTTTGTTTTGTGCCTCTGAATAACTCAGTGTTTGGTTTAATAATAATGCCTTGTATTCCTATAGTTCCATCCATCTGAGGACCAAGAATTGGTTTACCAACATCAAAGCATCTGTCCTCCTGCATTGAATTTTGACATCAGCTGATTTTTTTAAAATCAACATTCTGACAGATTTTCCCTCTAGCAGTTCATCCTGGCCTTTAAAAATTCTTTTACGCAGAATCTGAGAACGGCTTTCTTGCTTTCCTCTTGAGTTCACAGCAAAACTTGCCAAAAGGGAGAAAGTGTGCATCCAAAAAGACGACAGTAATACGCATAAGGTCCTGCCAAATGCAAGGACTGAACAGCCTGAAGGAGATAACCAAATACTTGCTTATTCACAGGGCTTGTTCACTAGCAGCCAGATTATAATTTTAGCAATAGGAGGTACCCGGTTTTGGACAGATGGGATCTGTGAGCTGGCATGTCCCTCCCAGAGCTTCATTGTGACTCCATGCCGAGAAGCATTCGCATCACTGAAGCAAACACAACTGTACCCGGCCTGAGGATCCGCCCGCTGGGATGGCTTCACAGGAGCTGCACGGTGGGGATACACTGCCATGATGTTATTGCATTCAATTATCTCAGATTTAAGCGAAGGCTCAGTTCTCTTGATGTCCTTTGGGAAAACTGCCTTTCCATAATTTCCCAAGTCCCTGGAGTTTTTCTGACTTCTCCCTCTTGCCTAAGCTCTGTTTCACCCCATGGTCCGGCCAGGACCATCAGTGGAGCTTTTCTAGGTATTAATGCATGGATGTTCTTTTGCAACTGAGTGCAATAATCCCCCTGGACCTGAGAGAACTTGTCTGTGGTCTGTTACAATAAGGGTTTTGTCAAGCCCATTTCCCTTTGTTCCTTTAATTGTGCCCAGTCCTTACCTTATTTTAGAGCTGGCTACCCACACGGCAACAGCATCCGCAGTACAAATGTCTATAGGGCACGGCTTCTTTGTCTGTAACAAACCCAAATCTCACATCATTGGCAGGCTGACAGGATTGCACACTCTGGATACCCTTCTATTGTGCAATGGGATTTTACTCCATTTACTTTCCGTGAACTCTGTTAACATTGTGCAGGGCTCTGTTTGCACTCCTGTGTCTATTTTAAAATGACACACCTTGTGGACATCTGTCATTCAGAATTTTACAAATACTTCACCCTTTTTATGACATGTTGACTGTCAAAGCTAACAACAACACTTTGTCATGGTTTTCTCCTTCTCTGTTGCCTCTGGCGGAGTTTATTTAACTCTTTCTGCGGTAATTAATCTATCCCTTGCAAACTTTCCTTACCACAGATAAAGAAAGACATCTACCACACACCTATGATCTTATAAAACTTGCTGCTCTAATCCTTCTTCACTGCAGCCATATTTTTACCACCAATGTCTTTCCCACAGCCACCAGCTTTCCTGGATATTACACTCTCAGCCCGTTAGGCAGGGTTTCTTATCTGTATTATTGCTGTGAAAGGACCCTTAGGAGTTTGGATCCCACGGTGCTGAGAGCTGCATAAAAAGTCTAGAACAGTGGTCCCTGATCCAACAGAGCTAACAAATCGGGTTTTGGCTCATGTAATGTTTTAATGCCTTGACATTACTTAAAGAAATAAATTGCGGTGACCAGACCAAAAGCTTCCACTAGAGGCATTTCTCTGGGTACCTCCTGTCTCTGTATTCATTAGAGAGCACGGTTTCATACTCCTGAGTGTCTAGGGGCTGTCATAAGAACAACCTGTCATTCACAGCCTAACAAAAGGAAGCAACTGCTCCTCCTTCCCCATATTAAATGATGTTCTATGTTTACAATTATTTTCCAGGACAATCACATAATGAAGAAGGTTATCTTCTTTCTGTTGAGACTTCTTTCCTGGGAATCTATGCTCCTGCCACCCACAAACATCTAAAAAACACAGCTCAGTCACCCAAAAACATAAGTCTGGGCAGAAATCACAAGATTTCAAAAATATGTTTGGAAGGGAAGAATTTTTTTCTTTCTGAAGCTGATACCAAGCCTTCAGGCACATCGGTTTCAAAGTATCAAACTTCTGGAGCTTCGAGCACTAGAAACATGCATTTAAGTTGAGGTAATCTTATGATTTAGCAAAACCTTTCCCTGATAGTATACCTGTTGCCTTTTGATGATATGAAAGGAGCTGCTGGAGAGACGGAAGAGGGTGCTGTCGTCAGCCTCAGGTAAGATGCATTTAATAAAACTGATAATAGCCTAGACACTCTGTAGCCAAAACTTCTCTTGAGGGTTGGGGGAAAGGAAGCAGAACAAGTCAGTTTAGCCCCCAACAAGGCAGAAGGATTTCTTCCAATGCCTGCCCACAGCGACTTAGCTCTAGTGCCATGGTCACATTACCTCCCCAAGACAACCTTATCTCATGTGAAATTCTCTGAGGCAAAGGAAACAGTGGTCACTGGGCACAGCCATCAGTGTTCCTGTGTGGTGTTTAAAGGCCAGCGCTAACCCCATAGCTTCATGGAGGACCTTGTTTGGGTACACAGAGGAGCCCACAGGCAAGGCACAGCAGGAAACCCTTGGAGAGGGGAGGGGAGGTGGAGGAGAAGACAAGGCCAGGGCAGCTAGCCCCAGCCCCTTAGAGGCCTCTTGCCCTACTCTGGCTCCCCACTGAGAATTCTGCACTGTGCAGAACCCGGTCTTGGGCTGAAGGCCTTGCTTGGCATTAGATGCCCAGAGGCACTGCATGGCATATTAAGCATCATGTAGGCATGTGATCCTAAGTCACTGGCAGCATCCCAGCAGAGTCATATTCCCATTGCATTCCTCGGATATCTCCCAGCCGCTGGCTTGAGAAAGTCACTAACCTTAGTATGCTTCATTGTTCTGGCGGGGTGTCTCAGGCCAGAGGGTGTCTCGTGATCTCTACTGACCACTGCGTGTGCACTTGTGCAGGTCATCCCAGAAACAGCTGAGCAGATTGATAGGTCTGCGTGGCATGCACTGGTCCCTAGCATGCACCACCAGGAACCAGAGCTGTGGGTGGCCAAACAAGTCTTTCCAGCCATGGCATGCCATCATCGCTCCCACTAACACCTTCTTCTGGGAGTGAGGAGAAGGGTGGTGGGCACTCTAACAGGATTTGAGCTCTAGTGTGAGGAGAGTTTGGAGAGTGGATCACTCGGGGAACTAGAGCCATGGGAGCATGCTAGCAGGAGCTGGCTGACAGGCAAATCATCCTCTCCTCGGTGCAAGCAGAGTTTATTCCCCATGCTGCTCGCAGTCCTCCACCTCAGAAGGCACGAGGTGCCTGGGTACCATGGCGAGGGCAGTAACAATACAGCGGAGACATGATTTCTCCTCTTTGGCTCCCCTGCCAACGAGGCTGGCCTGGCAATGTGGACACATCAGCCAGAATGCTTTTTAGGGTCTGTTTGCCTTGGACTCAAAGCCACAAGCGCTCTTTGTAGGCTGCGGTTCTGCCACACAACAGCCCACATGCTTTTTCTCCCTGGGAATCTGGGCTGCTGATGTATCCAAGATCCTTCCCCAGCTGCCTTGCCAGCATCCACACCCTTATGCCAGAGCACTTATTCAAATAGGAAATAATCAGGCATGGGTCCTGGGCTGCTGCCGAGGCACAGGTCTGCCACTCTGCAGATAGGGCCTGAGTTTTTCCCTTAAACTCAGCTGCACAGGAACAAAACACCCAAATACTGTCCCACTTGTCTTTCCTCCTCCCTCTCTCTGGCTCTGAAAATAACAGGACCGATTCTTTCATCAGACCGAATAGGCCCAGGCAACCTGGCACTCTGTGCTAGGGGATATCTCTGGGGGTGGGAGAAAGGGAGCAGAACAAGCAAGCTCGGTCCCAAAGCAGGCAGCAGGGCTGAGGGGTGAGCGTGGCCAGGGTGTCCGTGCTCAGTGTCTCACCAGGCATGAGCCACTGTCAGGGCTTCTCTGCAGTGGGAGCCATGCAGCTGTGCTGGTAACTCCCCCTTTGAGGATTGCTTCTGAAGAGCAGCTCCATGTTCAAGGTCGAGTGATCCCATGTACTCGCCGGTGGCTGTGCAGGCTGTGCTGTCTGAGGGCAGTCTGTCACCTGCATGTCGTGCGGTCTTGCTGCAGCAAATGGACACCGTGCGCTGAGATGGCCAGAGACTGTGAAAGGGCACCTCCTGCCTTTGGTCACACCTGACAGACAGGGAACCTCTGAGCCCAGAAAATGGGAGAATGGGAGAAGGGGTTTTCTATTTACTTGAAGGATCGAGAAGAGGAGATTAAGACAGCAGCAGTGAGAAAACCCAAAGAGGTTCATTGACAATTAGGATGACACCATGAGCTGCCATGGAGAGAATGTTATCCTCAAATTTGACACAATAGCATGGCTGCTGCCATGAAATACCACCTTTCACAGCTCAGGGAAGAGGAGAGCTGTCAGCTAGAAATTCATACAACCAATACATAGGTCTGAAAGGAATGAAGGTGCTGTCCAGACAACACAAGATTTACAGATGTATACATCAAGACGAGGGTGAAGAACACCTGAAGAAAACACTGTGGAAAACACCAGCCAGTGGAGAAGGAAGAATAGGTTTGCCAGGGGGCAGGTGAGTACAGAGGATTTGACCAGTTGCTCACACAAGAACAGAAGCAATGGCAACAGAAAGGGACAGAAACCATCTAGTGCTGCAAGAACCAGAGCCAGGACAAGAACCAGATGATTTAGGTTGGGATGATGGACCACTTTTAGCTCTTCATCATTTCCTATTATCTAGCAATTTTATTTGTACTGACTTGGGTGAGGAAATCAGGAAATGCTTCTCTTTTTCAAGCATTATTACATTTTTACAAGTTATTAATGAAATGACTGTAGGCTCCCATGTGTCTGATACTATTAAACTACGCATAAGCTTGGAGAAGCAGGTCAAGGTTCAGTGACATTCAGACTACAGGGGGTAGCAGAGATTTCTCCCTTGCCTATGTTTTGACATACAGTGAGTAGATGTTACAATTACAACAGGAATGGAAAATATCCAGGACACTTGCAGAAAGCAGGTCCAGTTTAATTTTATCAAATTGTTTGGTACAAACTGAAACTCAAATATACTGATGATATATAATGCAAGATAATTCTCCAGCTTAAATGAAATTACTGATCTATCATGTTGAAGAGGCTCTGTGCTGTGTTTGAAAATATGCAGAGAGACTAGCATCTTCCATTTCCTGAAATACATGGATTGGAAGAGTCAGTATAAACTTCAGAGTCTGTTTCTTTCATGCAGTAAAACAGAGAGGCTGTGACAGCGGGAGCAAAGTAGGAAGTAGCCAACAAGCCAATCTGCAGGCACGAGGAGGGTTAGGACTAATTATTAAATACCAAACAGAGCATCTTCATTAGGGACTTTCAGTATGAAGCCATTTATTTGTTCTGTGAGTTAAATAACAGTAAATCACAAAGCATGTGAGATATAGAGGAGACATGGGGAAGATGTTCAGCTGGTGGGAAACGCCATGCTTTTCCAGCAATGAAAGTCTATCCTGCATCCACTTTGAGTTTTGCATACAGACAGCTACACTAAACAAACATGCATCCTATGAAGCCCACCGGTCAAAAGTTGGGGTCTACGGACTTTGTGTCGCCTCTGCAATCTACATTCACAACACTGAGCATATTGCACTGTACAGCACTTAATTCCACGAACACATAGTCTTTTTCCATAGGGCTCCTGCTGCTTTAACTGATGCATTGTTATTCAGATTAGCTATTTGCTCTTCTTACCCAGTGCGTGACCTGCAGGCCTGTTTTCCACACGCAGCCCTGTAAACATCATGACTGAATTTCCTCATGGTCTTACCCTCAAATCAGAGAGCTTCAGAAAATCAATGCATGTTTCTTCATAGCATGCATGGGAGGGGATGGAGCAGCCCCATAATAAAAGAGAGAGATCAAAGTTGCCAGAAGTTTCTCACTAATTGTGGGTGCCAAAACAACGGCACTCAGGGCTTAATTTTCCAAAGCTGTTGGCAGGCTTACAGCATTTTAGATACTCAGTGTGCAGCTCCCACCGATTTCCCCTCCAGGTGTGCGTGCTCAGCACTGCCACAAATACTGTCTACAGGAAAAACACAGCACACAGTGAGTGACAAACAGAGAAAGCCTGAATGAACCCCACTGCTGCCCAGACAGGGAGGAGAGCATCTGTTTCTCCAGCACAGCATCCCTTTGCCTCACCTATCAGAGGCTCTGCTGTGACAGCTACACCAGTGACATCGGTGGCACTCACAGGTGACCCAGAGCAGCTTCCTTCTCCACAGCCCGATTCCTTCCCAGATCAGGCAGCCCTGTGTGCTGAAGGAGGCAGAGGTCATACCAAAATACAGTATGTGCTCATGTAACCAGAGAGCAGCAGCATGTTTCTCCAGCACAAGGCAGTGACATGCCTTATGCTTGGCGTCTCCTAGCTGAGTGACCAACTCCACAACTTTAACATAAGGCACTGCAAGAAAAAACAAAATCTTTTAAATAAAAAATAGAAAAAAATATTTTTTCACACAGATTTGTATTGGTCACTCATTTTGGGTGCCACGGAAGAGTTATTCATTTCAATCAAGTAATAAAGGTCTGCACTGAAGATTTGCTGTGTTAAACAAGCTGTTCTTTTCTTCATAGACCAGACACTGGTTAAAGGAAAGGACGGGAGGGAGACACCCATTTTGGCTGGGAGTTTCACAGCTATTTGCAGACAACAGACAAATAGGAAGACTGAGGTCTTGTTGGTTCAGTTCCAGGGTGCTGGTAGCCATCAGGACGGGAACTTGCACACCATTCTGTTGCTACATCTTCCCACATTTCTTTGCTTCTGTAGACAAAAGAAAAGATTAAAAGCATTAATAACAATCAAGTCACCGCCTCCATATACATCCATAAATGATAAGAAATAGGACCAGTACAGTACCTCTCCTAGACAGCTTACATTATATATATTTTCAGTGGGAGTCTGGCTATTGAATCTTGGTCATGGTAACAAAAGCATCTGAAGAAAGGTCAGTTGCATATAAGTTTAAACAGTGGCTGATACTCTTGGCGTGACTTTGATGCATGGTCGTGGAAAGTAAAAATTGCAATTGATTTTGCTAAGTAGCTATTTCAAAGCGATAGAGGTCTTTCCCGCACTCTCTGGGCAGCATCCGTTTCAGAATGCCTCAGAGACGTTACCTCATTAATTTTAATGAGAAGCCCAGACGTGCGTCTGACACAACCATAAATTGTTCTTTCTGTGCGTGCATGTATGTGTGTGTTTAAAAGAGCTCCCTGTGTTACCCCGTGAAGGACCTGACTGTGTTACATGCTGACGTCCACTATTTAGGCACACGTCATCCTGGCTCCACCACACAGTTCTCTTTTCATGCTTTGGCCACCCTTTGAGAATTACCTTCGTGCCTCTCTCTTCCATGCCCTGCATGCATAGACCTTCTTCCGTCCTCTCAGAGAGGAGCGAGAGGTCCTCCCACTCCAGACGCCACTCTAGATCGAGGCCGTACCATCATCCCCCAAAATACCCTTGCTCAGACACAGTCCCGACAGCCATATATTCATATCAGTCCCACCCCATGCCCTGAGCTCTCCTGTTTAAGCCCTGCAGCCTCCAAGGAGCCCCCTCAAGCCCTCTTGCAAGGGACAAGCTTATGGTGGGCCCCACAGTGGAGGGCTGACAATGGGTGATGACCCCGTCAGCCCCAGGAAGGGGACAAGGGAGGTGAAATAAGACAGCTCACTCTCCTGTTTTCCCTATCTGACCACCCGCACCGCTCTGCAGCTGACCTTAGAGACACAAGCCACCGACAGAAACCATTGTCGAGGGAAAACCCCTCACTCAGAATACCCATCGTGGGAGGGACTGGGCTTTCTACCTCCTATTAAGGAGGATTGTGGAAAACTGGTGTCCTCAATGCAGCCCATTCACCAGTGACCATGAGCTCAAATCCCATGTGTCTGCTGTGGGCAGTGAGCCCTGGCTACGTAAGTGACGTTGCCACACAGTACAACAGCCGTTTGTCCCTGCGGTGATGCCACTTTATCTTACATAAGAAGCAAAATGAATAGCAAAAGGTCACCTCCCATGGTACCTGTGCTCCTTAAACGCCTTCCTCCCACATGCCTGCATTTCACAGTTGACCCATTTCCCCTTCCAGAAAGATCTTTTCTTCCTCCCTTTGCACAATAATCTCTCTTTGTGAGATGCTTACTCCTGCTGGGGAGCAGCTCTGCCTGCATTTCTCATTGAGGTTCTCTGCCATCACCTTTCCTCAGCTACTTGCTAGGCATTAGAGCAGCTATGGGCCGTTTTCAACACATCATTAACTTGTGACGCTACCCTGATCATCTCAGACTGGGGAGGAGACATTTGGTTTGTTTTTTGCAGGTTTCACTTTGACCAGCTGGTGTCCATTCACTCAGCAAATAACCAAAATTAAGGCAAACTTTATCATCTCTCTCTGTCCTTGTAGGACAATTCTTGCACACAGTTTGCCAGCCACTTGGGTATCCACATCAGTAAGTATATTGATGTTGGTTTTAATCCATCTCAAAGCATTAAAGGCTACCCACCAGCTCTTTAAAAAGAGATGCTACATCTGTTCAATGAACAAGTTGCATTTGTAAACTTTGATTCAACCCAGACACTTGTGTGACTTAGGCTTCCTCCATTCTCTGTGTCCTGATTAGCATCTGCCCTTCTGTAAACATCCCATGTAGTTTGGCAACATGGACTCTTTGGGTCCTGTGCAACTGTATATGCCATTTTGTCTTAATTATAAAAGAAGAAAGTCTCCTCTGATACTGACAGTATTTCAGAATTTGAGGGTGGCGGTCTCACCCCAATGTCACAAAGCAGCCTCCTCTCCAGCCTGACTGGGTGCATGTAAATGGAAAAGAAGAACCGCAGTTTTTGTCTCATCATCAAACCTATCAGTTCCAAGTCTTTGTCCCCTCAACCGTATGTGCATAAATGCGCTTTGGCTTCGTATGTCTTTGCCGTTTGCCAAAAGCAGCATACTTTTGTTAAATGGGATGCTTTCATTGAAAGTTTGTAACTAAATCTTTGTCGGACTCATTGTTTTCTGTTGCAATTGCTTCCACGTTTATTGCAAACTAATCTGTTCTCTCCTTTCTGTTTACCCTGGCACTGGGTTTTGTGCCCTGGTATGCATCTTTAAGTAGATTCACTACCACTGGCTCACTGCTTGTTAACACTTCCAAGTGCTGGTTTCACTAGTTTCCCAAATCTCTGGTGCTACTTCTTGACTCAAGTCCACTTCTAGCAGTAACCTCCCCTCGTCGTCAGTCACCATGAATCACCCGCTCTTGGATCAGCTGCCAAACAGCCATTAATGACCAAGGTTTCGTTGTAGCCAGCAAGCCAATAAAAATGGCTGACAGCACCTCGTGACAGAAGATCTCTTATACAATTCCCTCTGGGATGTTTCTGAAGGACCAGAGAGTAATCTCCATCATGCTGGAATGGGCTGCTGATTTCTCATGCCTCAGAGGTAAAACCTTCTTCCTTCTCTTTCTTTCAAATACCATTTGCTTCTAGGCAAGCTCAGACTCAATGCAACCCAATTCTTCTGATTTTTCACCAGGCTCTTTTTAAGGCTAAGGACTGAATCTAGGCTTAACAGGTTTGTTTCCTTCTGACACTGTACAAGACAGCTGCTGCTGCCGGGAGTCCTGGTGTGGAAGATCAGCCATTCATGCCTGGCACATGGTGTATGGCAGCAAGCAAAGAGTAAACACCATGTCCCGTTCAGGCTGGCCATAGCCAGGGAAGCAGTGGAAAAGCTTTTTGCCTAACAATTATTTTTCCTCTGGTCTTGTTTTTCATGTTTTCCTTTTTCTTCCATCCACCAGCTCTCTGCCCAATCCCTTTCTTCTTACAGCTTCCATTGTGGTCTCTTTTCTTTCCACCCTCAGCCTTGCATTTCTTTTTGTCTTTGGCTGACTGTGCAAAATTACTTCCCATTCTGGGAACAGCAATTCTCTACGCTTGGTGAGCCGCTAACAGGACTCTGTCAACAAAGCGCCCGTACGAGCGGCATGATCTTCGCCAGCCCAGCCTTTTGCATCAGAGGGAGGGAGCCACTTTTCACACAATGTGGACCTCCTCTGCGGCTGAGGTCTGTTGTTTGAGTTTCCATCCCTCGGGTGCAAGTGAATCTGAGCTTAAATGGGACATGTTCTCCAGTTCCTGCTTCTAAAAGTAGAACCCATTTAACTCAGCAGATTGCCCAGCTGGAACAGACTATTTACGGCTGTACCTGAAGCTCTGATAAGATAATGGATATGTTGTAAATACCTATCATATTATGTTGCCTTTGGTTAGTGTTTGGGATCACACGTGAAACAAATGACTCCAAGGATTGAATAACATCTCAGGGTTCCTTCTTGAAGTGAGTTGGGAACCTCATAGGATTTTAAAAGTTTGTTTATTTTACTGGAAATTTCCTAGGGACCTGGTAAAAATAATCTGATTGCATGGTAAAAAGCATGTGTTGCAGCTGGGTTTCAAGGCAGGGAGTCAGGGTGGGCTATTTTTCCACTTCATTCATTTAATAGGTGTACATTTCATTAAGTGAGATTGGACCTGACATTTATTGGAATTATTAAGGAGCGGGGAAAGGAGTGAAGTGGGAGAGCTTAGAATAAGGAAGTGAGCAGAAAACACGTGTGCACATCATGGGGTCAAAGATGATGTGTTTTTCCTTCCTCCCTCTGCCCCTCCCCTCCCCAAAATTTAGCCTGCTTTTGGAGCAGAGAGGAGACAGGTCTCTGTGTGGTCGCCCTGAGGTTGTCCCAAATTCTGCTGTTGGTGATGGATGTAAGAAGAAAGCGCAGGAAGAGAGTTTGTCCAGTCCAGATAGCTGCAATAGGCAAAATCTATGTAAAAGAGATGTAGGGCAGGCTGGTCAGGAAAGGAAAAGACTGGTATGGGTCATCTGTACTCTGCTGCTCTTCGAACACAAGGAGGATTTTCCAAGGAGATTGAGTGGGGTTAGGGTGGCTCTTGGCAAAGGGTCAAGGGAAAGACAGCAATCTCCAGATCTTGTTCGGGGATGGGCAATTAACCCCATCTCCTTCTCTGCACTGCAGCCCCCACAGTTTACCAAGAAATACTTGCAGACCCATGTTGTCCTGACAGCTGAGGTGCTGCTCTCCACAGACACTCAGCATGGCTGGTCTCATCTCCGCTGAAATGGTTCTCAGAAACCACCCCTTGAGTAGGAGTCCTTATGGGATCCACACATCGTTATGCTCATAGACCACACACGAGCTGCAGTCAACACTGGATGGTCCATTTGCTTCGTCTAGTTCCTCTTAGAGAGGAGGGAGATCCCATTAAATGTGAAAGCTGTACTGTGCAGTCTGCTCTGCTTTCCTGTCCATGTGAGTGCTGTAAAAGGCAGTCGGTGTCAACCTTTGGGGCACCATGCAGAGCTGATCAGCATCTGTTCTGAGGTCATTAATAAGGCGTACTTTTCTTTTTATTAATTTAAATAAGCAGATTTTTCTATTTAATGACCGGACCCATCCATCCTTTGGCTGTGTGCATCACTGTGGTTATATTCACTTGGGCATTTCCAACCTGAGGAGCTGGCAAAAAGCATCCCCTGAATCGTGCCTGAAGCACAGCAGAATATGCAGTTCTCTCCCCCTAGCAAACCATAATCAAGCTCATATGTGTATCCGCTGTCATCTGTGCATCCAATAACTGCTGCTTGACCCATTAGGTGAAACAACTGCAAAATGCTAGGCTCTTCTGGCACCAGAGCTAGAACCACAGCAGAACTGCTGGAAAGTCAGGAATATATTTATAAGGCAGCAAAGTCAGCAGCTGGGCTGTTGCTCCAGTATTCGGGGGACATCAGCTCTCTTCAAAGTTCAGCCGCCGTGCCTTCATTTTCACTCCCGCCTTTTGTCCATTCTCTCCAAGGTACAGACTCTCTCCCTCATTAAGAGCTTGTACAGTGTCTAGCGTAACGGGGCCTTGACCCTGTGCAGCCCCAGGCCCTGCCTTCATAAATCAAGTATAAGAATGGGATTACAGCACTGTCACCCGACAGTAATAACATATGCTCCAGGTCAGAGACACTGAAGGGCAAGAACTGCTCATTAAGGAAGAGAAAAATATGGGATTTTTCACTTGACATTATCAGGGAAGCATGTTCATTCATGTTTAGTGTTATTGTAAGAGCTTCCTGCGACACAGTTATCTTCTGATGGCAAAAGTGAAACTGTACATAGCTGCTCTAGGCTGACCTCCAAAACTGAACTAAGCCCCCAAGACAGAGGAAGGATTTGGGGCCCAGAGGAAAGCCCCAGGCAGTGCTAAGCTCTTTGGCTGACAGGAGGCTCCGTGCTATGCCAAACTGCCAAGCGGTCACACGTTCCTCAGCTAGACCAGAGCTGCTGGAAACAAGCCCTTGCCCTGCCGCAAGCCTCTCGGCTCTCCCGCACCGGCACGAGTGATTGAGGCCCTGAGGCTGGATTCACAGCCATTTTATCCTCACTGCAAAACAGATCTGACTTTTTCCCACTCGGCTCAAAATATAGTTCAGGGCCAGTGGCAAACTCTGCAGCCTCTGCCAGCCTTGAAGGAATTCTGGCCAGTACTGGCACCCCAGCATAGACCCCAAGTGTCTTGGTTGCAGAAGGAAGAGACTTTCTTCTGTAGGTTTGCAGCCTGGCTTTTGCTATCCTAGAGAAGAGATTTTCATTCGAGCAAAATAGCATTTCTTACCCGCTCCCAAAGATAACCCAGCTCTATGCTGCTCCTTCTTTTGCAAGAACTAATGTTTCTCTTGGGCTTGCAGAGAAACTTTGATTTATACAATGATTGGAGAGCCAAAAGAGGAGAGAAGGCAGCCCATGATGTAGTTCTGCAAGTCAAGTGTATTTAAATCTAATCCTGCTTGAGTACCTGGCATCCTGGTGATGCATCTGAATGGTGACAGGTATGGGTCAGGTGTGAGTTCTGCAGAAAAGGGCTGTGATACAGCTAAATCAGCCTGGCATCCTTGGAGGACTGGGGTCTGAGCCCTTCACCTCCTGAAATCTGGGAAATATTTTCCTATGTCTTGTTGGGAATTTGGTGACTCAAATAATCTGGGGTTTGAACTGGGAACACCTGGCTGCTCCCTCCCTTCACTGCCCTACTCGAAAGGAGGATCAAAATTTTTCAGGGCGGCAGGCAGGGCAGAGGCGAGGGCAAAAGCAGACTCCGAAGCTCCTGCTGACAGCATTAGTCAGGGACTTAAGGAGACCTGAGTTCAGCTTGGCCAGATCCACTGAATAGTCTGGGGCAGGTCATTTCATCCTTCTGTGACTTGGTTCCTTGGTTGTAAAAGAGAAGAAAATTTTTCCCTACCTCAGAGTAAATCCCTTGGTTCTTGTCAAGCACTTAACTACTACAGCAGTGAGGGCCATATAAATTATAATTACATTGAGTGCCTGGTGCTGCTGCCCGGAACTAGCACTTCATTCTTTAGTGCACAAAATTTCTTTTTGGTGGGGAAATTAGCTGCTGCTGCAACCCTAATTAGGTTCCCTGTCTTGAATGACTCATTCCAACATATAGAAATCAGTTTTCTTTGTCTCTAAAGGAAGCTTGAAATCATGTTTTGGAATTCAAACCAGATTATATTTGCCCATAACACACAGCCCCCAAAGTCTGGTTAGGACAGGGTGGGGAGCCAGGGGTGTTAAACTTAGAAATGGATTTAATTAACCTTTGCTGTTTATTACTTGCTTCCCGAGTTCAGCCAGGTTAGGAAAAGAACAAGGAATGGGTCACCTGGTGTTTACATGGGGCTTTTGAAGAATGGCCCAGACACTTACTTCCCCCCCTTGTTTCTTTAAACATTCTGAGTTTAAAGTTGTGGCTTAATTTTGGAGCCAAGGAAGGGGGATGTTTATTCAGAGAATGTTAAATAAGTGGTGGTAGGAGGCAATATTGAACTTCTCTGTGCTACCTTTAACGCCACCATATCCTTCTACCTTCTCAGCTTGCTGGGTGCAGGAGGTGGTAGGAGAGCTTCAGCACAAGGGTGACAATTCATTTCCATGCTGTGTAGCATTTCGGTCATTGGTCTCCATACTGTTCCTCTGTGAAGGGCGTTTTTCACTCACTGTGTGAGCTGGGAGTATAACAAATTCCCATCTCCTGAAGGTTTCGGTAAATCCCGGAGGTACCTTTCTCTGCCAGGTGCCTCTCTGCCCCCGCCTTCCATGCAGAGCCTCCATGCCCTGATCATATGTTCATTTCCAACAGGAATGGAGAGATCTGCCACATCTTGGGTGAGAAGGGAAAGAAACGTATTAAAGCAGCAGGCCACTTTTTTTGGTCCTAACAAAGTCCTGCTGCTTCTCCATGCTGCATCTGCACCCGCACACACGTCAGTACAAGCAGAGTCAGAGAGGTGAAGAGGGACCTGCTGGAGAGGCAGGCTTTACAGCCCCAGTGTCCTTTGGGGTTTTCATGGGCTCAGGAAAGGGGAGGAGCAGTCAGCCTAACTGAAGGAAGATGCTGTTTACTTCTCTGCTCCCAAATGAGTCATTCCCAAATCAGCTTTTCATTGAAAATAAAGTTACTGTGCACACTGTTGCAAAGTGAAAAATTGTTTTTCAGGATTTGATGAGCCTGTCCGATGGTATGGAGCAAGAAGCCACACAATTTAAATAGCTGTCATCAGACTGGCATAACTGTGACAGGAAGCTCCAACAGTGGGTCTGAAACTCAGGAGTGACACAGAAAGGTTTGGGAAATGATTAAGCCAGCAAATTGCACTGTGGGTGGGAAAAAAGAGACACAGCACTTTTTCAGCCATTGATTTTTACTTTTTTTTTTTTCCTTGTTACATAAAGAGGAGAGGAGAGGAGAGGAGAGGAGATATGAAGATAAAACACACATAGAAAGAAACAAAGAGGAGTTTTACACAC
>NW_009647419.1:3616656-3629145 GCF_000708025.1 Charadrius vociferus | reverse complement strand
AGAGGAGAGGAGAGGAGAGGAGAGGAGAGGAGAGGAGAGGAGAGGAGAGGAAGTATGAAAATAAAACACACATAGAAAGAAACAAAGAGGAGTTTTACACACGTCAAAAAGCAGTGTTTTGAGTTCAATATGTGACAGATTCCTTCCCTGAAGACCTTATATTAGACTGTTGGATGGTATAAACTCACACTTATTTACATCAGTTGGGAATCTTGTCCAATAAACTAGTGAAACAAAAGAAGTAAAAAAGAACAAGGAGGTCACTTTGAGGTATGGAGATAACACAAGAAAAGGTTTTAACTCAAAAGTTGTTTGTAGCGACAGCAGTGTCAGTCTGCAATAACTCCATTGGCTTCCACCAGGAGTTTGAACAACTACAAGAGAAGATCTTAGGCTGGGAACTCAGTAGGTTATAGGCACAAACATTGTTGTAAAGAAAGAAATGCCCTGCAAACAGAAGGGAAATGGCTATAGCAAACAGAAAGGAGAAGAATATAAATATCAGAGCTTCCACATGCCTTTCACAGGCTGCCAGAATGTAATTCCTTCTAATAATCACCCAGGAGATACCCCATCGTTTTGTAACGATTGCAAGTTGTGCATTGAGCTTGAAGTAGAGAACAGAGGGTCCTCCAGTACGGTGGGTGTGATGTTTGTAGTCATGCTTTGCCTTTTAATCTGAAAGAAAGAAGGAAAGAAGAAAAAAAGAAGAAAAGAATAAAAGGAAGAAAGAGAGAAAGAAAAGAAAGAAGGAAAGAAGGAAGGAAGGAAGGAAGGAAGGAAGGAAGGAAGGAAGGAAGGAAGAAAGAAAGAAAGAAAGAAAGAAAGAAAGAAAGAAAGAAAGAAAGAAAGAAAGAAAGAAAGAAAGAAAGAAAGAAAGAAAGAAAGAAAGAAAGAAAGAAAGAAAGAAAGAAAGAAAGAAAGAAAGAAAGAAAGAAAGAAAGAAAGAAAGAAAGAAAGAAAGAAAGAAAGAAAGAAAGGAAGAAAGGAAGGAAGAAAGGAAGGAAGGAAGGAAGGATGACCTTTGTGACAACCCTGAGCCATGAAATGCTGATGCTGATTGACTTAAAGAAGGAAAGAACAGTTTTCTGGTAAGGTAAGCTCAATGAAACAGGGTGGAAATACGACTTTATGGTTATGGTTACAGGACAACTCAGGAGACAGTGAGCCAACACCTGCTCCTTCCACAGAAACAGAAACAGGAATAGTTCATTTCTCTTTGTTGATCTATAATGTAACAGGAGTCGAGATAGTCTCTCATTACGCTTTTGGACAGTGTCTGGGAGAGTGAAACCTCAGTCATGGCAAAGAACTTCTGGAATCCAAGTGAAGATGAAGATGTCATGGAAACTTGGACCCGGACAATCCAAAACATTCCTCCAGCCTTTGCAGTGGAAGGCCACGGAGATACTGCATGACAGTAAGTGGCAGTATTCGCAAAACAGAAGGGGATGCAAGCAAGCTTGCTCCTTTCTAATTATGGAGGAGAGCATAGTTGATTCAGCCTTAAATGGCCCCTAGAACAGGAACACGCAAAGAGAAAATTTCCACTTGGACTGAAATATTGACTCAGTTGGTGGAAGCCAAATTCTTCAGCAGATTAGATGGACTGATAAGGTTTTTCAGATCTCCTTTGGCATGGAAAGCCCAAGGTTGAACACCTTCAATATACTTATTGGGCAGGTTCCAAAACATTTCACTGCACAGATGCTACAAACCCTGTAAAAATTCAAGTATCTACTGATGATATAATTGTCTGGGACAGAGCTGTCACTGAGTATCAGGAATTATTTCAGCATGTGCTTACTGAAGTTGCAAGTGGGGAAAGGTTTCAATTAAACCAAATGAAAAAAAAAAAAAGAAAGAAGAAAGAGAAAGAAAGAAATATCCTAATTATTACAGATGCTGACCTTTAAAAAGATAAATTTAAAGTTCTAGCTCTCGTACATATTGTGTCCATAACTTCATGACGAGATTTTCACAACCTGTGTGAAATGACTTCCCAGACAATGCCATGGCAAAGTAACAACACATAAAGTTTAACCATTTGTAGTATGTACTGATATTAATCTAGGTTGCATTTTTGAGGGCCTATTCAAAGCAACCAAGTTCTGCACAGATGCTTCAAGTGGTGACTCAGGAGCTCTACTTCCCCCAACATGTTGCACGACTGAGTAGATGCCTGTAGTGCATGCAGAGAGAAATGGAGGTAAAGCAATTGCTTGCACAGATTAAGAAAAACAGTGTTAGGTCTTGTACATGGTTGTCCTGATTTGCCCAAGTCTCCCAAGGGTTATAAACAATGCAAGGAGACAACAGTTCCCTCTGAAAATGGAAGAGCACGTTGTAAGCCTTGAATTGATGACCCAGGATATGATTTAGTCACAGCAGACATGCTGTTGAGAGCATATGCTCCACTTGTCAGCACATAACCTGATGATGTGGAACAAGCAGGAACATCTCATGCAAATAGAATAAAAGCATTGTGTGCTGCATCTCCTGAGACAGGGGAATCCTCCAAGAACGAAATAGAGTAAGCATCAGTGCACACAACAACTGAAAACTCATGTACACACTTAGTCCCTGTATGTGCACGTGCTTCTGGGATGAAAGAAGCAGAAAGCAGGTGAAAAGGACGAGGAGGGCATGCACAGCTGTGTCTAGCTATTTCTGCATTCATTTGGAGTCAGGGGTCGGCTCACCCTCCGACACCGATCAGCCCAGCCACACTGAAACCTAAGCCAACATGACAGATTTTCTGCTGGTGCAAGTTGGCATCAGTC
Source organism: Charadrius vociferus (assembly GCF_000708025.1). Lineage (NCBI taxonomy): Eukaryota > Metazoa > Chordata > Aves > Charadriiformes > Charadriidae > Charadrius > Charadrius vociferus. The sequence goes on along the minus strand of NW_009647419.1, from coordinate 3,626,362 downwards.
CACCGACAAAAGCAGGTTTCACCTCTGAGCGATGTGAAGTAGTGGCATCCTACTAGAGTCAGTAGACCAATAACCCAGCCTCAGTTCCAGAGAAAGTCAACAGAATAGCAGCAGTCGTCAGGAGCTGAGATTTTGGCCCCCTCCCTTTTGCTTTACAGTAGATTAGGAAGACAGAGATTTCTCCAAAAGACCAGTGACGCGCACTGACAGCAGAGGGGAGGGGAAGGGGAGGCAGGGAGCCAAGGTAAGGAGCTTTGCCGGGCTTATTAGCGTGGGCTCCAAGCTGATGCTGCCAGAGCCAGCAGTGGGACAGACAAGGAGGAGGCAGCTCGGGAGGCTGAGCGGGCAGCTGTCTCAAGGGGGAAGAGACAGGCACCGAGGGACTGGCCGCAGGCTGGGTGAGAAGACAGCGGGCCCAGGGGATGGGGCCAAGAGGAGGAGAAGGGAATGGGACCCGGCAGCAGGACGAGTGGTGGAAAGACGTCCACTGTCCTCTGACACATTCATGATGTAACGGCAACAGCTACACCATGGGGCTTCTGTCGCTCCATCATTGTGCTTCTTCAGCAAATTTGCTGATGTGCCAGATTTAGAAAAGACGTCTTTAAAAAGAGAAAGAGGGAAATGGGGTTTCAGTAGAGGTGGTACCACCTAATGCTGAAGTTGCCTAATACTTCTGATTAAAAGGCTGTTTTCAGTTACTTATAACTTTGTCACACTAACCATCTGGCCTGCAATTCCTCATGCTGGGTGCCTGCCTCAAGCTGAATTTGTTTTGTTCATTTGTTTTTGCATTTCTGCTTAAGTGGTGCGGCTGTTTCTGAGAACAAGGAGAAGAAAAATGCATTGTTTCCTTCGTGGTGAAACATTCTTACTGGTCTGTGACTCCCATTCCTCAGAGCAGGCACTCAAATACATGGCTGCCCTCATATCAAGGATGTGTTCTTGGCAGCCTTGTTACAATCTACACCACTTTGGCCACCTCAAAAGCGTCAGAAAAGCCAATATGTCCATACTGTCTGCAGAGGAGGCAAGCCAAACACTTGTTTTCCCTGAAGGTTTCCTGGATATCTCACCTGGGTTTGTGCCCCATCTCTTCCAGCTCCTCTGTGTCACCATGCAGGAGATGTAGGTGCACACACATGTCCCTGCATGGGGACATGAGGATCAAGCAGGATTGCCTCTGCCACCACTCCTGCTGAGATCTCTGGCTGTGAGAGGACTGTAACCACTCTGCCTTTGAAGGCAGAAGTAAGTGGAGACACAAACTGGAAGGCAGTGGAGGGTAGGAATGAAAAAAAGCATGAGGCACCAGCCAGAACTGAGAGGAGACGGGGTATGAGTGAGAGAAGGAGCAAGACGGAGGCAGGGAGTATCATGGTATGTGGGGGTACATCACTCGGGATCTAAGTAATAGAGTAAGAGCACTACAGCCATAGAAAGTTCTCCTCGGGACAGTCTGCGTCTGTACACCTCAATGTCCCTTGGCAGCCCAGTCCCCAACACCAAGCCCAATACAATCCTGTCTCTGCAGCCTGTGGAGCCAATGGGCTGCTAACCTCCTGTCACCTCTGGTGGCAGAAGGCTGCAGATCTCCAGCTCCCTATCCCCTGGTGACCTGTGCGAGGGTCAGCCTGTCTCCACACTGCCCACTCTCTAAGGGGTAAGAGATAAAGCACTGAAACTTTGTTGTGGGTCCCCCCCCGCCCCCCCCCGGCCACCCCGCCAAGTCTATGCAATAGCACATGGAGAACTATGTTAAAGGAACATTATGACCGCACAGCAGAGTGAGGAAATGCTTGTCCAGAGGCTTTCCATACAGCATTAATTCATCTGCTTTGTGCCTGTGTGTTATATTACAGCCTTTAATTACATGATCACGTAGCGTTTTGTTGGGTTTTTCCCACAGGACCCCTGCATTCTTTATTGCCAAGCTGGAGGGGTGTGTAGGAAATGAGGAAGGGGATTGGAGGTGGAGAAGAGATGATCTGGTCATTAATGCAGCTGAATGCTGCCTAGCCCTGCTCCTACCACTGAGTCCTTGTGTGCTACTGGCAAGTCACTTAAGTAAGCGTTTTCTAAGTTGGCCACGGAGTCCTGTTCTGCTTTCCAAGCTACGGACACCTGGGGCCAGACTGGCAAAAGTGCTGAGCGTTCTGCATTGCAAGCAAAGTTGCTGGGAGCTGTGCCTTCACCATGAAATTATGGGAGTCCCTGGCACTAAAGATTCAAGAAATCCTGGCCACTCTTAGAAATTCCCTGCCCCACACTCCCACTCTTCAGCCAAGGAGGTGGTTTGCCCCTGGAGGTAGTTCACAGCAGGCTGTCATAGGTTTGCCAGTAATTCCTTTTGGGTGGCTTCGGTATCAAAACCTGCTAACAAGGGTATTCTGGGGCTGCTCAGTTCATGTTTCTTCTGTCATCTCAGCTCCGTGTACTGCCCAAAGAGGTTCTCAAGTGCTCATTTTATTTATTCACAAACCTTCCACAATATTAGACTTTCCTTGTCCACACAGCATTCTCCCTCCCTGTTGTCCTCCCCAGTCCTCAATACTTTTTTTAAATATTTTTATTGTTCTTTTCTCTCAGTAAGTGCCCAGCTCTCACATTCACAGAAAACAATTGGGTTTATTACATATCTGCAACTTTGCCTTTCGCAATAGTCACTTGGAGGGTAAATTCTCTGCAGATTTAAGTAACATGCCAACATCTTAACATATACTGCACACACACACACAAATCCTCAAAAAGGAAACTTGTGTAGCTGTACAGTGGACAGCCAGAGTTAGCGGTTCCAACCCTAATGTCTTTATCTTCATTCCACTTTGCTAAAATGGAAGCGGTACTAGCTCCTTCCTCTTTTCATAAGGGCTGTGGTAAGGGGAAATCTGTTCATGTTTGTGAACTGCGCAGATTTAGAGTGAAAGTGTCACAGGAAAGCCCATGAGGAAATGTAATCAGTTTGTGTTCTAGGCAGAGTTTAAGTGGTGTTTAGTAAATAAGGTCTGAGGTCAAGTGATGAGGGTAAGAAGAAATTCTGAGCAGTTACCCAGTGAGCACAGTGACGATCTGTCCTATACAGGGATGATCCTGTGGCTGTGACACAATGCAGATACATAGAGAAGTCTGAATTAAGGCATGAAGAGCAATCATTACTTTAGCATTTCTTATTTCTGAGCATTTCATATTTCCAACCTTAGTCATTTTTAATGCCACTATTAAGAGATAATAAGGACATAGATAATATTAAAATATGTGCCAGTCTAGCTGAAATACTACGCAGATAACACATTTAGAAAATAATTACTTGGTTATCCATTTGTCCTCTGCAACAGTGTAGAACTGGACTTTATAGGACACATGCCACTACCTACTTTTGAGATACCAGAGAAGTTGTGGAAGTTCCATCCCTGGAGGTGTTCAAGGCCAGGCTGGATGGGGCTTTGAGCAACCTGGTCTAGTGGGAGGTGTCCCTGCCCATGGCAGGGGGGTTGGAACTCGATGATGTTTAAGGTCCCTTCCAACCTAAACCATTCTATGATTCTTGTGCATTTCACTGTTTATTTTTTCTCCATGATATTGAGGTTACTTCTTTCCCTCAACCCCATTTCTTCCCCTTTTACACCTTTACATACAAGCAAGCACTGTGTTAAAGACTCGTTGTCCTGCCTGCTCAAAAACCAGTAAGTGCGAACAGGTACCAACATGCCCCGGCAAACACAGCCAGCCAATACATAACTAAACCATGCAGGTTCGGGTTGTTCTCCCATTGCACTCTTCAAAACCCCAAACAGGCTTGGGTGATTCCTTCAGGCCCTCAGTCCCTGCTATTGCTTTGCTTTGAAGACTATCCAGGTTATCACCATCTCCCTTGTTCAGCAAGATCATAACTTCCAGGTAACTTTCAGAGCATGTTTATAACTTCCTGGTCCTGTTTTGTGTGCTCTTTGTGCCAGCACAGCCAAACTCCACTGACCGTCCTTGTGGCCATATGGCATGCCAACACCTTATCAAATCTGCTCCGTGTATTGGCCCACCTATTACCTTCCATTTGTTGAGCCCCACATCTGGCTTTAACCAACACACTCACAAGTTCTTTCAATATCACATCTGTCAAGGTTTTTCCTCCCTTCTCATAGGCTATGTGTTTTGGGTTGATTAATAGATGTTTGTTTTGCGGGGTTTTTTTCAAGATGAAATGGCTTTTTTTTTGGCTGGCTTTCTGCTCCTCCAAAGTCACATTGTGTTTGTTCTCTGCCTAAACTTGCATTTGCAATTCAGCCCAGTTAAATAGCATTTGTTAATGCCATTAATGGGCTTTTAACTCCCCGCAACGCGATTAATAGTGGAGATATTAAGCACTCTCAGAAGTAATTGTTTACAAAAGCATCCACGTGATTTAGAAGCATGAGTCCTGTCAAATGTCTCCGCGTCAGCTTTGCCTTTGAAAGTGAACTTCACAGTCTGGCATGGACCCAGAGAGCTGGGAGCATGCTCCATTTCTTTTTTTGGGGGGGAGATTTGCAAGCTTATCCCTCTGTAGCAGGACATTGGAGTAAGCATCAAATCAAAGCTGATTTGCGTACATTGACATTTTTCCTTCCCTCCCTGACTGCTAGCAGTTTTTACTAGATCTTGTTTTCTGCCTTACATCCAGTTCAGTCACCCTTTGTTTTGTCCTTGTGTTTTTAAAGAAGCAATGGGGACTCTCCGTCACTTCAGACTTCATCTCATTTATGCATGGATAAGCTCTCCAGTACTACTTGTTTTCACAACCTCTCTTTCTAAAATCCTTTCATCTTTCCTTGGCAGCAAGAACTCCCTTCAAATTCCTCTTGCATGTACCCTTTCCCTGCAGCAGGTATGACTGAGCATTCAGATTTGGTTGCTTTCCCTACAGTAATGTGTATTAACATACATAAATAAATGCATCTATTTATGCAGGAGCCAGACAGGTATTCACAGCAGACAGCGCTTGCCATGTCCCTCTAATGCTCTCTTTTCTAATCAGCTTCACAAATGTCTTATCTCAATTGAGCCACCCTCAGTTTGCTTTCAGATCCCTGTATTGGCCAGTCCTAATTCTGAGGGAAGAACAAGACTAGACACCTAGCTTCTTTCCTGGGCTCCTCCTTCAGGAAGAGATTGTTTACACCTCAGTACTGCTGAATAATTTCCCCGAAAGGCGGCTAGCTACTTGGTGCTAATTCATCACAGCAGGAGCTGCACAGCTCCATCTCTCTCATTGCACAAAAGCGCTGAAGCTCCAGAGTCCCACATCCTGCTCCAGCTGTGAGTTCTTCCCAAACATTCATCAAAGGATGAGGGCCTACCTTTCCGGCCAGTCTCCACAGAATTAAACTGCTGCAAAGTTCTCCATTGGCACTCTCTGGCCTTGGGTCAGCCCTGACCGCTTTAAAGAACAAACATGACTTTTGCATCCATCCCCTTGTTGATGCCCTGCAGAACCTTACTCAATTACATTGTGTTCACCATCTGAAATAGAGGGATGGAGCTAGTGGGACATCCGCTGTGCTGACATACAGAGGCGGTTCCTGTACCAGCTCTCAACAGCCAGCTTGTCTTGCTCCAGACACTGTGTTAAGCTTGAATGACATTCATCAATGATTCAGCAGAGACTTGATGGCTTTTGGCTGCTGCTTTCTTGTTGTTTGCATGGCAAACGAATGCCATCTATCATCGTTTGGGGGCCTTGCCCACGCTGGCTTGCTCCGAGGTTTGCTATTTGACACAAATTGAACTTTCAAGGGATGATGATGATGCTAGATGAGCGCATGCTTTTGGCTCCTCATACAGCAGGAGAGGAGTGGTTCTCTGTCTGTAGGCAAATGCACAATGTCCTAGCAGAGCTGCTTCCCTCTCCTGCTGGCAGCTTTTAGTCACCAGACCGCTTGCAAAGGCCAAGGTACAGGGATGAAAGGAGAGGAGCCTCCAAAGTTTCTCCACAGAGCAGGGGAAGGATGGGATGTGAGTGGACCCTGCCTCTGCCTTTCCCTACTACATATAACTAGATGTTGCAGAAGAAGTATACTATTTAGAAGTCACAAGAATTCTCATCAGCTGTTTACACAGATGGCAAGGATTGCCTTATTAAAATATATATATTTTATATATCTAAAGCCCATTGTGAGAGGGGCTGATCTCGTTCAGATCAGGACCCTCTGCGTGCAACGTGGCTATGAGCTCTATCTCAGACACTGTTTTACAGTAAGTTGGCACATCCTGTGGCCCTGCAGAGAGGGAGACAACTTCAGTGAATCCTGCTCAGTGGAAACTTAATGCCCTCAAAGAAGCCTGAGGGGATGGTGATCTGGAGTGGCCTGTTAACACATGATTAGAGTGTGGAATTAGACCCGCACCCATCTCATGGCAGCTGGCATGACAGAGAGGGGCAGAATTAGCCGGGGGGGGAGGGCAAATGTCTTTTGGTACCTGGTGAATGTGAAACATGGACTAGTCAAAGAGGGGATGGAGAACCACAGAATATACCGAGGAGCAGCCCTGCTGGACTCCATGCTGCTTCCCCGTGGGCGTCTGCCAAGCACGGCCCTGCCTGATTTTGGACACCCTGCTGGGAGTGTGTTTTCAATAAAACAAAAGAGAAAAGGGTTTTATTTCAAGAAAAAAACACCCACAAAGAAATTGAATAAATGCTATTTAAATCCCCTCTCTCCTTTTCATGAGCTTAATACAGAACACAGGTCCATCTCAAAGTCCCAGCACACCACAGAGGGCCTCTGAGACCACCTCTGTGGGAGACCTGTCTCTGATGTGGCCCTGTCCACAAACCCCTCTGAAGCAGTCCATGCAAAGGAAAAACAGCAGCTCCATCCACTGAGCAAGCAGCTGGTTTTGCAGGGAACAAAAAGTCCATGTTTCTCTTGCTCATTAAAAGCCCTTGGGTTTTACTGAAAACAGACTTCCGGATTTAGCCAGGGAGGGAAGCATCACCTGTTCTCCTGCACAAATGCTATAGTTCTGTGAGGAAGCAGAAACCAGTTAACAGGAATAGGATTGCTCATGGAGGGCCTGGCCTTCCTCTGCCCAAGGGCATCAAGGGCATGCTGATGCATTGCAAACATGAGCCATGGTTGGGTAACCTGAAAGCTCCAGTGCCCCCAGCTTCCCTGTCAGATTATGGTCTGACACTTTAGAGGTTGGTTCAAGGAGGGTGGAGTGTAGTGTGGGAGCTCCAAGGAGGCTCTCCGTCTTCTTGAAGCACTGGGGAACCTCAAGCAAGAAGTGTGATGGATCAGAGAGAGGTGTCAGTGAGGCACTTGACAACGGAGAGCATGACTTCCTCCATAACCACCACCATCCTTTCTAGGGCAGGTTTATAAACTGCAAGGACCTATCTAACTCTACATCCTTCCAATTGCTATGAAGTTTATTAGCATGATCATTATTACTTTTCAGGAGTACTTTGCAAACATGAGGTGAAGATTAAGCTCTGGTTGTAATAAACTCTGCATTAGCTGTACAAACCTGTCTCAAAGAACAGATAGACACAATGGAGCAAGGGCATAAATCACTGCATGGGGACTGAGAGTGAGAGGGGGAGAATCAGAAGGTCAGAGTGGCTGGATGATAAAAGAGTAGGCATATTGGTCTCAGGGGCACAGTTTGTCGCTGATGGTGCATAACTCACGTGTGAGCTGTCCCTATGAATAACAGTCAAGTTTCACCACTGTTGTCTTCTCCTTTCTTCACCTCTCACCATGACTTCTACTAGAATTGAAACTCAGATCACACTAAGATCAAGGGGAAAAGGAAACCGGGACGTGGGTGTTTACAGCTTATCATGTTCACATCTATGTCAATGTCCTAACCAATGTTTAAGAGGACATCTGCCAATGTGTGTAAACATATGTTGAAGAAATTGGTCTTGCAAGTTGAGAGATGGTTAAAAAAAAACACAGAGAGGTCTGTCAGCAGGAGAGCTCAGGCTGAGCCATTAAGAGTTGGCTAGTCATTAGGAATGCAGCATCACCCTAATGGCCACAGGCAGGAGATCATTAGCTCTTCAGTTCATCAGAGTGCGGTGAGGGGGGACATCACCTGAAAGTCAGCGCTGAAGTTAGTGGACCAGGGAAGTCTGCAGAATGGCATTACTACCAAGGCTTGATATCCTCAAGTGGTGCAAATTACGGCAGCTTCACTAAAAAGTTAGGTGATTGTCTGTCCCAAAATTTCTTTTTTTTTTTTCTGGTTCAGTGTGGTGAACTTTTACCACAAGCAGAACTCTACCCTGTTGTTGTTTCGATAAGAGACAGAGGATGTTTCGCAAAACTTTGTGGCGGAACACGTAACGCTGGCCAGAGGGCTGTCAGATTTGCAAAACTGGGTTAAATGTTGCAAACAGGCAGACTGGCGCCATTGGAGAGCAATTCCGAAAAACGAACTCCCGGACATTTCCCACTTTCTGCCAGGCGCCCAAACACCCTCCAGATATGCTTTTAACAAATGCTCCTGCATCTCAAATGCTGTCTAGCCTCCAGGACCTCAAAGCGTTGCCCCAGCATCTGCAAAAGGATATAAATAGTGAATATAGAAAGTTTATAAAAAAATAAAAAAAAAAAAGCCAGAGGTTTGACTATAAGCATTTAAAAAAAGTATTGGCTTTGCCCTCAGTAGATTTGCAGGAAACTTGCCATCCCACGATGCCAATGACCGAAAATGCCACCAATATGTCCCTCTTAGGGGCCACCCAAAATGTCTGAGTAGATGGCCATGCCATTGTGTGATTCCTTAAAATAAAATGACTATAATTGTGGTTAGGCTTTAGCTATCCAGGAGCCACATGAAAGAACATAAAAGCCACAGAATAACTTAGCTACATTGTCTACTGGGGTTTTGCCAGGGCTATTTCTGAGATGATGAAATCTCTATCTCTGCAGAACTTATCCTCAATTTCAGGTTCCCAGTTCTCTGATTTGCCTCATCTGGAAATCGGCTCTATCACCTTGAATTCACGGGTGCTTGTTCTTCTGCAGCTGAATCCTATCGTGGAAATGTAATTAAGGATAAGCTGTTCTCTGGCACCAACCTCACTCTGGAGGCCCAAGTCCCACCCCAAACCCAGCGCAGTCTAAAGACGAGGCGGTCTGTTCCAGGACATTGCATAGGAATGCACGGCTGTCCTGCTGAGTCACGCTGATAGAAGGAACCTCTGCCATGCAAAGGTATGCAGTTATTTTTGCTTGATACCTCATCACGTGCAAAGCCAAGCCAGCTCACCCAAGTATAGGAAGGGGAGGCAGGGAAGAGCTACAGTTTGTGATGGGAGCAGCACAAGGCTGTCTCCACTGGCTATGCCAGTAAAACTGTTTCAAAGTCTTTAATTATCTGCCACTGCATGGCTGATGCTCTTGACTGCTTTTCAAATAACGGAGCTGCAGCAGCAGAATAATTAAGAATTATGACCTACAACCACAATCTACACACTAGGAGACGCGCCTAATGCTGAGAGACCCAGAAATAAGGATAAATGTTTTGTCTTGCAAGCGGACTGGTGGAATCCCTGCATTTGGGAGGAAACTCAGGAAAAAGAGGGACGGTACAAAAAATCTTGGGTATATATACAGGGCATTTGAAAACTTTCTTTCCATCCTTCCTTCCGAGAGGGAATGCAAGCAACTGTGAAAAAGAAGCCATTTCCAGGAATGACAAAGTAACTTAGGACCCT
>NW_009647419.1:3611561-3616601 GCF_000708025.1 Charadrius vociferus | reverse complement strand
GAGGCTTCAGGCTTTGAAAATAAGTCTTGGATGCTCAAAGATTTAAATCTATTAAGTGTTTAAACATCCCGACGACCACTTTTTAAAGCTGTGGAAGTTCCCGCTCCCGCCTCCATGTTCATACCCTGCTCCATTCCTCCGCAGAGCTATGCTGGCACTGTGGTCCCGCCGGGCAGCTGCAGCAGCTTTTGTGCCCTGCTCTTTGCATATCGTTCCAAAGTTATTAGAGGGAAACCGGCCAGTGAGCAGAGTCTAAGTTATTAGGTTCAGAGTCGGCACGTACAGTAGCAGCGTAAACAGCAGATACGTTCAGAAGCTCCGGTGCCATCCCCTCTGTCTCTAAGGCTCAAGCGTCTTTGCCGTCCTGAATTTCTGAATAGCTTCAAAGCTGATGCCAGTCCTGCACTACCCCAGCAGAGCAGCTACAACCCTTTGCATTAGCCTAAGAGTTTTGGCAGCTGGGGAAGGAACAGCCTGCATACATCACATGCCTGTATCGGTAGTAAAACCTTCTCGAGCTGCCCCACTGATACATGGCCAGTGATTAGATGGAGCAGGAGAGAGAGGCACTATATGCCCTACCCCACAGAGAGCACGTTTTCCACTGTTTAGCCGTGATACTCCTCAGATAGCAAATCCCCAAGGTGCTGCTCAGGTGAGCTCGAGTAGGAGAGACCATGTCCCAAAAGGAGCTGTTGGGATTTCTAAGCCATTCAAAGAGCCTGATCATATGTTCATCTCCTCTTCTCTTCCCTCTTTGTCACTTGAGTTGTGCTTTCATTCCACGGTGTTTGGGTTGCAGGTGCTTGCGTGCTGCTGCTGTTTAAGCCTGTCATACTGCCTGTCTCTGCTAAAGTCATCTGCCTCATGAAACCCCCTTGGAAAAATGTGTTGATCTTCTGACACGTTTCAGCATGGACCGCACACGCTCACCAGGAGTGCCTGGTGGGACTGTGACCTGACACACTGTTCCAGGCCCAGAAGGGTAAGGGGGCAGGACCCTCTTAGTTCATGCTGCCCTGATTGGGAATTACACACCCAGGCAGGCAACCAGGTGACGCAGCTGCACAGCTTTGCCCACCGCTGTCCAGGGGGGTGTCTTTCTGCTTCCATCTCCCCTCTGCAGTTGCAGATAAATGTGTCACAGAGCAGCTGAGGAGGGACCTTGCTAGCGCTCCCCTATCTGGGTGGAAGGGAGATGGGTTTCCTGCCAACTCCAGCTGCAGAAGTCCTGCTATAGTGCAGCAATTTTAAGTTTTACGTAAAGCCAGTTTCCAGATGCCTGTGCTGATGAGAAAAACTTGACAACGTGAAAGGTAACGACTTGAAAACTGAAAGGCAAATAAATCCCCCGGCCCCCATTACCTTTCCTCTCAGTCCGTGTGCTCTTTAAGGCAAACCTCCAGGAGTCTGTCCTGGGGACATGGGACAGCTGAGGCTGGCAATAGCACGTAAGTGGCACTCAGGCATTGTGCTGTCCTGCACAGAGGTGAACGTGCTGGCAAATAGGAAGTCAATGCATAATGTGCTGTGCTAATTATGTATACGCCTGTAACTAGGGAAGGGCCTGTGTACATGACAGTGGCTGGAAAAGCCTGGAAAGATAGGCATGATATGCAAAACTGCTCTTCCTCCTTTCCCCTCTCTTTCCATTCAAGGCACTTACACAGAACACAATTAAGGACGGTGTTTATTTATTTCTTTGAATGAAAAAGAAAAATTGTGCTTGTGATTTGGGAGGAGAGCTGCCAGAAGAGGAACTGGAGCCCTTCCAATACCTCACAGTCTAGTAGTCAAGCATTGCCTGAATTGGGCACCGGGGAATCTTGAGTCCCGCTTTCTTCCACTCACTGGTTTATAACTCTTGGCATTTAAAAAGGCACCTTGTAAACATTTATTTCATTATTCTTCGGTATATAATTGAGTCATTTGTTGGCTTACCTTGTTAGAGGGAGGAAAGCACCCTGCAAGGGGAAGTTTTCTGTTTTCCCAGCTCTTCCTTGCCTGCTGGGGTGCCATGGCACCAGCAGCTTCGTGCCTTCCGCTTCCCGCCAGCTTCTTTCCAGATGCCTCTGAAGTGGGGGAGGTCACCTTGGAGAGGGTCTTCTCTCCGCGTTGCCAGATCTTCCCCCCACCTGCATGGCACCTGCTTTGTCTTCTCGCATCAGTGGTGCTCAGCCGGCTGCTGTGCCAGCCCGAGCCCCAGTCCCACCTCCCGAGCGAGCCAAGCCAAGACCTTCCACACAGCTGGTTCATGTGGGGCTAGCATGGAGGGGTAGTTGCCTCCTCCCAGCCCTCCCTGCTGGGACATGCCGTTGCTGGTCTCAGTGATGGTGCTCTGAAGTTTGCCCAGCTGTGTCCCTGCTATCCATGTGAGGGTGGCATATGCACAATGCCGTCCCCAGCGTGCCTGGGGTTGGCTGGCTCCTTACTCAAGTCAATGTGATTTAATGTTTTTTTAATGTTTCCCTATTATTACTTGCATTTAATGCATAGACCAAGGCTTGTTTGATGCTGTGGCAGAAGCCCTGCCTCTCTGTTACACCTTATGTACAAAGTTAGTGGAGATCTTTGCATTCCAGTAAGAGACTGAGCAACAAATCTGCTGGTTAATAATTTATTTCTGTGTGAACCTGCTGAATAGCAAATATGCTAGAAAGGGGAAAGGAAAGGGCATGGCAAGAGATTAACTGAGGACAGTCAAAAGTCAACCAGAAAGCGGCAGGGATGAGGCTGGGAAGGTCATGTGGCAGAGGAAGGCTACTGTCGTGCAAACGCTGCCCCTCAGCAGCACAGGGGCCAGATGCGCTGTCCCGCTCCCAGTTCAGCTCTTTCCCCTCCATAACCATAGGTACTGCAGGTTGAATGACCAGCTGCCACCTCCAGCTGAATTTGATGGCTTGTCTGCCTCAGAGAGCCCTCTGGTTTCACTAAATTTCTTTCACCTTTGCAAGACTCAGGTCTCAGCTGTTCCCAAAGCGTGTACTTCTCGCAAGGAGAGAGCTGTCATCATCCTTGCAGCCATCAGAAACACACTTCCCCATGCAGAGTGCTGTTCTCATCAGTGCCTCTGACTGCTGGTCCTAGTGGCGCTGGGGTGGATGGTGGGGAAGGGGAATCAACTTGAGTCAGAAAATGAACTTTCTGGGGATGGATTTCTTCAATGGACTGCTGCTTCTGCAGTGTGGTGGGGCAGAGCACAACATGCATCTGGTAGGACCATAAGTAGAGCTTGAGCAGAACAAAGGTCCCTCTCCTAGGAGCCTGTAGGGTATTCACTTTAGCCTTCCGACAGCTGAAAACCAGCAGGCTGGGACAGTGAATATGGCCTCTGCCACCTAGGCTCTAGGTGCCCCTGACCACCCCAGTTAAAAGGTCGTTAGCTAGGTAAGTACCAAAATAGGTTGTAAGCATGACCATATAGGCACTGGCAGGATTTATGGTGTGTTTTTAGTCAGTGGATGGTGGGATGCTCGGCCCCATGGCAGCAGTGTCTGGATAGGCAGCAGTCCCATGCAGGCTGGGACAGGGTCTACCCCATGCTAAGCACACCTCCAGCAGGGAAGGCAGATGGGAACAGCACCCCAAAGCCGAGGAAAGGGCTCCATTTTGTTGCCTGTTGACATAGCAACGGTATGACATTGCCAGCATGCTCAGACCATGGCAGTAAAACATTGTACCATGGGATATCTGCCCAGAAAGTGGGGTGTTTGTTTTGAGAAAAGCACAATACTGGGTGAATGCCACAATTCAGAGAAGGAAGTACTTTGGCCAACATAAACAAAGCAGTTATTGATATATTTACACGACTGAGGTTCCTGACTTGAATTGTCACCATCCATCGGACTCAATTGCCTTTTCTTTGCTCTCTACCTCAAGCTTCAGTGTTGACCCAGACACAGGAACAGCTCTGAGAAGTCTGGTTGATCATCATACAGCTTTGTCCATGTTGACGGGGGAGACTCTGGAGAGCCCATGGTGCCGGCATGCTTGAGTCTACTGCCTCCAGCAGTCCCACTTCTGTTTTGGGGAGGGCTGTGAGCACCATTGCCCTTGCTCCAGCCATTCTGGGATATGCCCATGAGCTTTGGCTTCATCTGGGGTCATCACTGGTGGGAAGGCTGTGGTGAGCCTTGGTGTCTTGGATGAAAAAGGTGGAGCCTGCCCCCAATAGCTGGGGGTCTCCCCAGAGCTCCTGTCCTCCTGGGGTGAGGGGCAGAGACCAGTTGTGTTCCCCTTAGCCAAGGAGAAGAAGGATGCACCCACAGTCCCAGGGGTCAGCCGAAACAGCAAATACCCTCTAGCAGAGGAGTCTGTCTCCAGCTCATCACTTGCACTGCACTGCCTGGCCATTGCTTTGTTCATGAATTCCTTGAAGATGTCTTGGGCTGTTCCCAGCCCACCACCATTGCCTGTTTGACTCTGCTGGGATGCAGTTCAGTCCTCCCTTCCTTCCATATCTTGTAACAGGCACGTGCCAGATACTCATAGAAGAATAACACTCCCATCTATGGGGCCATAGTACATGTAGAAATAGGGCAACAGGGACACAGCTCAGCCTTTACCGTCTCAGTACCAGTCTTAATGCCAGCTGCAGGAAAATAGTTCTTTTTCCTCCATCCACTCATGCCAGACTGGTGCAAGCTTAGCAGCACTGAGAGATTTGCCACACTTTCTCCCTCCCTTTTAGAAGAACATGGTCCATTTTTCAGCTGGCTGGGAAGGATGATAAGTTAGGAAGGGCAACAGGAACCCACTTACCAACTATCTGGTAGGACTCAGCAGGCTGGTCCTTCAAAGGCAGAGAGGAGTTTGTTACTCTTCCTGCTTTTTAAAATAGTAAGAAATGAAAGAACGAAATAAGCTATTGCCTATTTGATGGCCTCAGCAAGATTATATTGCTTCACAGTGTGCATGATAAAACCAAACAAATATGTCTACCAGAAACTCTCCTGTATTTGCCTGCACACAAACACAAATTGCACTGCAAAATATTTTTGCAGTCAGTGTTCTCATTAACACCAATTAAAATAAGCAGGA
>NW_009647419.1:3559178-3611548 GCF_000708025.1 Charadrius vociferus | reverse complement strand
AGGAATGCTTTGCCAAAGCTGAAGCTATCACTGTCAATTTGATTTGGGCAATTTACCTTGCAGCAGCTAAATATCAGCTGAAAATGAGGGCATTGATCAAACAGGGAACCAGTATCTCCCTTCTCTTTTTTAAGGCTCTGCCAAACTACAGCAGGGCGTGAGCATTGGGGTGGGGGAGAAGTGGGAAAAGAGAAGAAGGAAGGGAGAACGAGAGGAATGGAAGTGGCATTACTGGCCAGTGGTTATATGATTTGATGCCAAACAGAAATAAACGTTCTGGCATTTGTTTTTCCATGGAGCCAGCAGCCAAGTAAGGGAGGCATCAGCACAGTCCAGAAGCCCAGGCTCCTTACCACCAAGGCCGGCAGCAGTGGGGCAACATAGCACAGCATCCTTCTAGGAAGGGGATTGCTCCCAGCATGTACAGGTT
Source organism: Charadrius vociferus (assembly GCF_000708025.1). Taxonomy (NCBI): domain Eukaryota; kingdom Metazoa; phylum Chordata; class Aves; order Charadriiformes; family Charadriidae; genus Charadrius; species Charadrius vociferus. The sequence continues at coordinate 3,611,118 of NW_009647419.1, read as the reverse complement.
GTCTCTGGCTGGGTTTGAGGACCATTTCCACAGTTCTCTTTGCATGTGGCATGTCAGAGAAACGTAAATGTACCAAAGAGTCTTCTCTTGGCCAGGTCCAAGCTCTGTTGACCACCATGTCCAGGATGTGGCTGCCCATCTGGAAAACTTCCAGCCTAGCTCTCCACAGGGCTTTGTTGGATATCTTTAATTCCTCCATTTCTTTTTACCTGACAGGCCTCAGCAATCCAGCAGCTGCTGTTATGTTACACCCAGACATGCTTCTGTCTGCAGAACCCCAAAAATACTGGACTTCCCATCAAAGCACAAGTCAGCCAGAGCTGTCAGTGTTCAAACCTGGGCTCATCACAAAACAGGGCTGCAATCTGAAGGATGCAATGCCAAATGAGAGTCAATTGTCTCCCAAGCGAAATAGTGAATGGGATGCCACATAACTGAGAGTAGGTAGGGGAGGGAGGCAACCACCCGTGTGTGAGACAGCAGGGCAGTTTTGTCCCCAAAAATACTGATGTTAATCCCCACCTAAAATATTCTTATGCAGACAGGGCCAAAGAGAGAGTTTTTTTTGCAAATTGTACAAGAAATGTGAGGGTAATTGTGAATACAGTAATGAAAAGGTGAATGCCACCTCATGGCAGAGCCAAACCCTCTGCTCCCCCATGCCAATTCAGACCAGAGGTCTGTGCATCACGCAGACTCTGAACAGGCTTTCAGCTCCACCGCTGCACAGGGCGGGGGAATCTCAGCCATCCCATTCTTCAGAGCTGGCAGCTGAGCCATAGAAAATATGAGGATCTCTTCCTCAGGGACTTTCTAGGAACTCACTTCAGGAAGATTCCTGTTGCTGAAAAGGACATGCTTCAAAGCGCTATATATCCTGTGGGAGGAGAAGGGGAATTCTTTCGCAGGCATCATCTCTTCCTTATGTAATTAAAAAAGTCAATGGGAAACGAATCCAGACATGAATATTTATCTTTGGCTTCCTGGTAAGCGTTTCGCGGCACTAATTTCCTTGGCCTCCTTCCAGTTCGCTTATAGAGAGAACCCAGATACAGTGGCTCCCCATAAGGACTTGGGCACCTGGGGACATGTAGCCTGAGAACCTGTTGACCCTCAAGTTGTCTGACTGGGCTGACACATGCATCTTCATCTAACGCATCCCCTGAAGACTCCCCCCTCAAAGTAGTATTTTCCATAAAGGGTAAAGCTGTAGTAATTCTATTAACAAGCAGTGCTGTGAAACTGCCTGCTGGTCCCTTCCCACACACCACCCTCTTCCCGGGGAGATGTCCGAGGGGGTAAGAGGGAAAGGGATCTGTCAGCCCAGCTGCATCAGTTTTACACATCAGCAAGGCACAGGCCTCCTGTGGGCCCGCTGCACAAGGGTGACTTTCATTGCATGAGGCCAAACCATCAGGGCTTGGGAAGGAACCACAGACACACCCCAAGGCAGCATTAAAGATGGTATCCTACTGTGTCTCCTGCTTCCCGACGCGCAGTCACCACACAGAGCTCTCCAATGCAGTTCTTTCCATGGTCTGGGGGAAGAGACAAACACGGCCAAGGTCTCCATCTTAACATGAGGAGGAACTTCTTTACTTTGAGGGTAGTGGAGCAATGGAACAGGCTGCCCAGAGAGGTTGTGGAGCCTCCCAGTCTGGAGACATTCAAAACTCGCCTGGACGCCATCCTGTGCAACCTGCTGTAGGTGACCCTGCTCTGGCAGGGAGGTCGCACTAGATGATCGCCAGAGGTCCCTTCCAACCCTGACCATTCTGTGATTCCCTAAGCAGACCTCATGTCCCCGCTGCCAGTGCTCCCCTGCTCAAGGATGCTACTACCTACTCTGACTTCTTATGTGCGAGGGAGCCCCAGCCCCCTACAACAGAGCCCTCAGCCCACATTTTTTGCACAAAAAGCTCTACTTAGAGCCAAGTAAATTCGCAAATTCAAGGACCAGCAGGTTAGGAAGGGCATAAGTTAAATTTCTCTGTATAGCTACTTTTCCTCCCCCCAGGTACAAACACTATGATACAGACTTTACATGCAAAAGACAGTCTACTTTTAACCCCACGGGTTTCCTGTCCACACAGAACAAAGTATAATATGTAATCTACACAGGTTCATCATTCTATCCTGCTTTCCCCATGTTTAGTTACCACTCTCTACCCAATCTCTGCCCCGGACGTACTATTATTCATTTCCTGCTGTGGTACTTTTCCCATTGCACCTGCTCCTTCACAAACATTAATGAGATTGAGGCTAACATGATGAGATTAAGCTTCAAACTTTTGGATCATCTGCCAGTCTGGGCTTCTGCTTAATCTGGATTCCCTCCCATGTCACCTGGGGTCCCTATGCTGGGAAACTGACTGCCTGATTGCATCTATATAGTTAGTGAGCAGAGTTAGAAACCTCTCAGTGCGTGACTCCAGCCACCTTGTTGACTGCAGGTGAAGACTCTCCCTTTTGAGCCTCTTTTGGGATGGTTGCTCCTTGCCATGCATCAGTGGTTTCCTGCCATCTCTCAGTGGTTTCCCTTTCTGAGGGAGCGTTGCTCAGCAGCTCAGGTAGCACCTTCAGCCTCCAGCCTGGTGCAGGAAGGTGAAGTGGCACAGGCTTGTACGCAGCAGTAGTTCACCAGCAGTGCACCAGAGCTGTCCCTGCTGTAGGAAGGGGAAAGCAGCACAGCAGCAAGCAGGGGCATGAGCTCTGCTAGGGTAATCCCTTCCCACCTGTGAGTCAGAGACTTTAACCTGCTCATGTTACCTCACACAGAGCTAATGTGACTCAGATGCTACCTGATCACTTGACAGCTGTGGTGATGCATGTCTAATTGTGAGCAACATTGTCCTAGTGTTCCCCGAAAGTGAAAATTTTGCATGGAGTGTGATGGAGAAGCAGGATGAGTCCAGCTGATCCCCCTTCTCTCCTCAGCTCCTGGACAGGCTGAGCTGGTATCTGGCCAATAGGGAAGGGAGACCCACATGTCAGAAAATGAGGAGAAGCGAGGGGAGAAAGGAAGAGATTAGAAGATACACGTCCAAATGATATGAGTTGTTTAGCCTAGGGGAGACAGAACTGATGGGAAACAAGGTTATCGCCCTTGCATGTGCAAAAGTCTGCCACAGAGAAGAAGGGAATAAATTGCCCACTTGGACAGGACAAAAGAAATGGGATGAGGCTGTAGTGAGGGACAGTTGGTGCTAGATAGTTGGGGGGAGACTGCCTCTTGGGGAAGCTGTGATCTACAGTGCATAGGGATGCCGCGGGAGGTTGTGAAACACATGTTGGTGACATCTGGTTTAGGCAGCTCTGACCCCGTCTTGGGACAAGGGGATGGAGCTGGTGACCAGGAGGGCCCTTCCAAGCAAGGCCCCTACTTTGACACTGGCTTTCCCAGCTAACTGGGATAGAAGAGCTCAGGCATCTCCTGTCTGCTCAAGGCTGGGGAACAGCCCCTTGCTATAGGGCTATCAGTTACTCTGTTCCAGTTGCCTTTTCCTCTCATATCTCCCTCACCTCAACCAGCTCCTCGTTTTCACTGTCCTTTTCTGCTTGTCATCCCTAGTTCCTGTTATGTTCGCTTTCTTCCCACCTTCTCATCAGCTTCTGACTTCTTTCCCCAGCCCCTTCCTACTGTCCTCTCTGCAGCCTCCACCAACCAGCCCCCTAATTCTTCTCCTCTCCTCCTACCTCCTATCTTTCTACATTAACACTCAGGATGCTCCTCCCCTACATCGTCTGAAGTCACATCTAGCTGTGACGGTGTGGAAAAGAGACTCGCCACAAGTTCCCACATGTCCAAGGCTCAGCGCCAGTGGTGCAACTGCAGAGAAAGCCTTGCTCAGCGAGGAGGGATCCCTGAGACAGCAGCACAGGCTCTCCTGCTCCCCAGGGCTGGCGAAAGCCCTGGGAGGGGCTGGAGCAGAGGTGAGGGAGGCGGAGCCCTGGGAGAATTTAGCAGCCGAACTCTTACGAACCTGTGCCAAGCAGATGCACACCACAGCTTTCAGGAGCTTAAAGCCTGGTTAGCTCTGGGTAGCAACCAGTAACGCATTGAACCCTTCATGGGAAAATGTCAAGGCCCTCCTCCAAAGCGCTCAGTGAAAATACCGTAAAAAAGAAAAGATTATTACAGGGCAAAGCAGTGTCATTTTCCCAAACTTATTCTTAGAAACCAATGAATCATTTTAGCCAAACTTTTTTTAAAATTAATTAATTAATTAATTGTGCTGAAGCAAGAGACCTAGCATGGAAAATTTTAAGCAAAATAGTGACTAGCAATGTTATGAGCAACTACCAGGAAAAAAAAAAAAAAAAGCAGAATAAACCAAAGTGCTGGCTAACTTTACCCGTCGCTGCCCATAATATACAGATGGCATTCGCACAACAGCAATACCCCTCCCCTCAAATTTATCAACATGGTCATGCTAGTACCAACTTAGTAGGAGTTTTGCCTGAATAAAGGCTAAGAAAAATATTGAGTAAGGACTTGGGATGTTGCCTGCTAAAATCATGGTGCAAATAAGAAAGTGCAATAGCACAGAGTCTTGTATCTTACCAGGGCTGTACTTCCTTGTCAGTCAGGAAGCCCAGGTAGTTTACAGAGCACACGAGATCAGGAAGTCCATCAAGATGTTCCTGGCACAGATTAGTCACAGGACTATCTATCCAAGGGTCAGTCACATGTGTGGAAAATAAAAAAATAAAAAAGTAGCAGCTGACAATCTGTTGGTCTGTGAGCATAATCGATGTGCGCTGTAAAGATCCATGGATCACACGGTACACGCACGCATGCCTCTTCTCAGACCGAACATCCTTTGCGTCAAGAAGAGGATTTTTGTGTAAATCTAAACAGCAAAGTACAGCTCTGAATTACAAAACAGAGAGGCAGGACCTCACTGCAGAACTGCCAACATCCTCCCCTTTACTGGCAGATGGCAAAATTACCATAAAAAGATGCTTGAGGAGGAATTCGCCAGTAACACTTGGAGGGGTGTAAAGAGACCATACCTCCAAATTGAGGAAGGAAACATCAAGCCCAGATTGTTTAGATTTATCCCCAGAGAGGGGATAACAGTCTTTGCATTAGAAAATCAGGAGTTCTGGGATATGTCATTGCAGAGTCATGTCTAGTAACCCAACTGTTCAGTCAGCGGAAGCAGGGGAAGACAGCACCTTATCTACCAGACCATCAGCAGGAGTTGTAGCAGCCTCCTGGGTGGACATGTGCAGAGTACCCATGCTAAGCATGATAAAAGAGGGACAGACATTTGGCACTTGTGACTGCCATTACATTTGCTGCCTCTACCAAGTGTTGGTGACTAAGAAAGTGCTATCTATGTCAACTGGTTTCTACAAGAGAGAACATTTGTGTCCTGCTCCTACAGAATTGGCTTTTATTTATTTCCCTACCTACTTTTACATCTTAAAGGCAAGCCATCTAAATTACATTTGCCCCTTTGCAGCAAAACCCAGAGCACTGGGTCATTGCCATGAGGAAGACTCAGAGAATTGTGCCATGGGAAAGAACAGGCCATGTGGGGAGGAAGGATAAAGAGGAGAGCTTTTCATGAGCAGTCACAGAAGACAAACCCAACAGAGGCATCTGAACCCCAAACCTGAAAGCTTGGGCCCAGCAGTTCAGTCAGGTGTTGCCAAAGCCTATGGCAAGGTTCCCATCCCTCTCACTAAACCCACAGTCATGCTCCTCTGTCCACAGCAGCCCTTACCAGGGTAAGACAGTACGGGAGGGAGGTTCAGGACGTAACCCACAGTGAACAGCAGGTTCCAGTGACTTTCTCACCACGCTGCATGGTATTTTTTGCTTTCTTCAAGACTCCTTCTGCTTCAGACTCTCAGCAGAAAACCAGGCATAGAAATAGGGAGTGTGAGTGGCGCCTTCCCCAGATACATTTCACACTTCTGAGGCACAAAGAAGGAAACCAGCGTCACTTTGATCAAGTGCTATGCGCTGTGTACGGTTAATGACGATACACCACTCCCTCCAGTGCTTGACACCTTGTCAGTCTGGCATACTCGCTCCTGATCTCTGAGTGATACCCCTTTTCAATGAAGGAAAATATTTTCAAAAGTGTGCAAGTGACTTAGGAGCCCAAGCCCCATCACTGCTTCAGAAGGCATTACATCCACCTGACAACAGGCATTTAACAGAAGTACTTAACAGGTCAGTCACCCAGATGTGGAGTGAGACAGCTGCTACCACAGGGAATTTGAATCTGAATCAGATGCTCTCTGGAGGTGCCCATCTCCCCTCAAAGAGACCTGAGGCTCAGTCTAACATGAACTCCGGCCCTTCAGGCTGCATTGGAGATGCAGATAACAGAATCACAGAATCACAGAATGGTTTGGGTTGGAAGGGACCTTAAAGATCCCTGAGTTCCCCCCCCTCCTGCCATGGGCAGGGACACCTCCCACTAGACCAGGTTGCTCAAAGCCCCATCCAGCCTGGCCTTAAACACCTCCAAGGATGGAGCTTCCACAACTTCTCCGGGCAACCTGTGCCAGTGCCTTACATCCCTTAAAGTGAAAAAATTCTTCCTAATATTTAATCTAAATCTACCCTCTTCCATTTTAAAGCCATTTCCCCTCATCCTATTGCTACATGCCCTAGTAAAAAGTCCTTCCCCAGCTCTCCTGTAGGCCCCCTTTAGGTACTGGAAGGCCACAATAAGGTCTCCCAGGAGCCTTCTCATCACAACAGCAAGACCCTGCTCCTCTGTCCCAGTCCACAGCCCAGCCACATCCTGCCTCTAGTTCAGCTCACAACTGAGGTGTCCCCATGAAAACATTTCATCATTGTGTGGGCATCTGATCACCTAATTCCAGCTGAGGAACACTCCCCTCCAGAAATGAGCCCATGACTTGGATGGGCTACTCAAGGACTGCAGCTGCTTCCTGGGAAGAGATGTTTACAGGGGCTCTTCCACAGCCAGCTCACTGCTTTTCTTCCCAAGTAATGCTTCTCATGAAGGTGCTGCCTCTGCCCCTCCATTGCTCAGAGCGCACATGAGACCTGGGGTCAATACTGCCTGCAGGCTGAGGGGGTGTCAGTTCACGCCCCCTAGGAAGGATGGAGCAATAGGGCCTGCAGAGGTGAAGGTGTTCTCCTTTCTGTCACAGGGGCTCAGTGAGCCTGAGAGCAAGAGGTCTAAAGCCTCTCTATAGCCAGAAATGCACTCTGCAACCTAGAGCATCGAGGTCCTGTGCTGCGACACCTCATGTTCCTCCAGCACCGCAGCCTCACAACAGTTACCCTTATACCAGCTCCACTCCCAGAGCCCTATCTCACCACACTGCTGCTTAGGCTGCTGAATGCAGATGATGCAAGGGATATTTATGTCACTGTCACCACAGAAGGATGCTCCTGCATGGGATGAATTCTCCACCAGTGTTACCTAGATGGTGCACCTGTGCCTTGCACTGTGAAGCAGAGATCTCAGTCTCATAAACCTTGTGGGCATTGACCACTACCACATCAAACATTGTCCCTGCTATTTCCTATGTGATCCATATGATCTGTCAGGAGCAGAAGCCATGTGAGGGCATGCATAAACGTGAGCAGCAGGTTCCCTTAGGACAAGAGATGAAATATTCACTACGACATATTAAAATAAACCAACCCTTCCTTCTTTGGAGACAGCTTGTGAACGTGTAGGGTGTGTGTAGTCAGATGAATGTCATTGCCAGATAACAACATCTCGCACAATAATACAGTGTGGAGAGCCCAAGTGAATGCCAGTTACTGATCTCTGTCACATCCGTATGTTGCAAGATAGCGACTGCTCTGTTTGCTGTTGCCACATTGTGATTTTGCAGAACCTCAATGCTCATCCATGAGCAGCCTTTGAGACTGTCCACAGGGAATGTCTCTCTGCTTTTCCTTTGTCCATGACCGTACCTTTCTACCTGGTGATTGCAAGTACAATCGCGTGCAGGGAAGGAATGGAACTGAAGTCACACACTAAAACAAGTCTGGCTTAGAAAATGCTGTCTGAGGCATACAAAGAGAAAATCTGTGACCAAAACTTTCATAAAGTGTGGCTAAACAGAGCAAAGGGCAATACTGTGGGCTTTTCTTCCCTGGGATAAGGTGGACACAGTGGGAACCTTCTGAGCTCTTCAGTTTTCCCAGAGTTTTCCCATCTGTACTCTGTATAACCCTACCTCGGGCAGACTCAGACGAACGTAGAAGTGACCACAAAGAGTTAAAACTGCCAACATAAACGGATTTATTTCTGAGGGAGAGTCCTATTTCCCACCCTGTTTTTCACCCTCATTTCTACATAGAGGAAAATACCTTTCATTTCATACAAGTGCAAATAAATGTCCAGTGACAGACACAGCCACCATGACTGAGCAATGGAAGAGGAGATTTAGCCCTTTCAAAGCATGGAAGCAGTCATAGGAAAAGAGACAGTTTCACAACATATGGGAGGCTGTCAGATGCTTCCTCTGACTGGGAAAGACACGGCCTTTCCAGAGTAGATTTAAATCCAAGAGAAATATTTATTTTAAAAGATAACAAAGGATTCACAGTTGCACTGTCGATAACAAGATGTTAACAAGCAGGGCCATGCAATAGGAACGTCTCACCCATTACCCACGTAGGTTCAGGGAGTGTCTCATCCAGATCCAGCATCTGCCCAGGTATTTGAGCAATGACTTCAGCGGAGATCAGCACTTGGTAAACATCTCCTACCTGAGCTGGGGCAGTATGGCCAGACCTATGGGTGGCATAGAAAGCGTGGGCTTAGGTTGCACCCACACTATGGTAGGAGGTCTGAGAGCAGCAGCCTCCAGCCAGCTTTTGGCCAGCCAATTTGGGTATGCAGAGCAGCGTTGGCATGCTGGTGAGGACCCCAGCAGAGACTGCCTTCCCCTGTAGGACCCTGGCCTCCATCAAGCACTTGCTGCCTCACGGTTGTGTCTTTGCTGCTGCTGCTGTCACTTGAGCCACTGAGAAAAAAAACCCACACGCTTAGACAGTCTGCTGTGTCCACTTGTGCTGGAGTCTGCCAGGTGTCCTTAGCATCTAAAATGAAGGAGGAACCCTTTTTGGTATGACATATAAGACTTTCTAAAGAGGCTTCTTTAGAAAAGGAATCTAATACTACTAGGGCTCTGCTTTTTTGTCTTCCACAGCTGAAGACATGGAACATCAGCTCATCAAGTGATGAGGGGGGAAAGGCAGAAAAGCAGGAGAGATGTGTCATGGGCCAGGCAGCGGCTGGAGGAGTGTCTTACGGAGAAGTCAGCAGACTGGTGCTGGGAAGATAGGGGCTTAATTCCCATTGCAGATGCCCTGTATGACACTGAGACACACATTTCCTCCATGACACATAGGAAACAATTTCAGCTGCCTGTGCTCCAATTCCCCCTCTGGAAATGGGATCATCTGGTGCTCACTGTTCTACACCGTAAGGACCAATCCCATTGGCATTTAGGTGCTTGCCCAGGTGCTCTCATCATGGACACCAGCTAACCAAACCCTCAGGAAAGGGACATCCCAGCATGCTGTGGCAGCCGGTGTCTAATGAGAAAGCAGGCTGTGTTGGAGAAGCCTCAATTCCATGAAAACAGAGCTGGTGCCATGCTCAGCGCTCCTGGGGCTGGCCTGAGGAAAGCAGTGGGTACAGCGAGGAAGCAATGGGTGGGCTGGTGCCTGCAGCTTCTCTGGTGGCAATTGGGAGGGATTCTGTTGCAGTTGCTACCCTGGCAGCCAGAGTTGTTATCTGATGCGGGTGGGACTCTCATCCCCCTTTTCACTTCTGATGGTGGATGTGAACAGCCTGCCAACCTTAGACTTCTGTCCCCTGATTGGCTCCAAATGCTGGGTTGTGCTTCCCTGTATGGCAGATAGAAAACACTCCAGAAAGATTTGTTCCATATACGTACAAAACAGTTCACTGTGAAGTTCCTGTTTCACAGAGACTCCTTGAAGAAGGCCTTTCTCATTGAGAGCACCAAGCAATGGTGTCCCCGAGACATCCTGCTTTTCTGCTAAGGATCTGGTTAAACACCCACTCAGCTGCCAAACTGCATGTTATAAATTGTGGAGATGACTCTCCTGCCTTCAGTTGTGCACCCTCCATCCCTGAGCACCCCCCTGCCAGCAACCAGGCACCCCTTCCCTCATTTCTGCGAAGCAAAGAGAAACACATTTGCCAAAAACGTGGGTGCGCGTGGGAGAGTGAGGGCTTCTGCTGGGTACAGGATGGGGTGGGAGCACGAAGCAAGGACCCAGGGAGAAATCATCAGAGCAATATCCTCCGCTAGAGCAAATCGAGGTGGCCTCATTGACTTTGCCTTGCCCTGGCTGGGTTACGCCTCCTGTGCCATGTTTCCTGAAATAGGGATCCGCATGTCTGGCTCGATGAGAGCAGGCTGTCCTAGCAGTGTTTAGAAGCTGTGTAAGTGGAAAGCATTTTTACACAGGCTAATTTGACATGTAGCATTTCAGGAACTTACAATTTATTCCATTCACATTTCTAGCCAGAGACAGCATCTTTATTTTTATGGTTTGTGGGGGGAAAAAAAAAAAAAAAAAGCCCAGCAGAAAAAAAAGAGAACACAGCAAATAATAACATGTGTGGGTGGGCTGGTGTGTAATACCCCAACTACAGGGCTACAGCAACATTTGGTCCCATTGACCTTTTTGCTCAAATTAAGGTAATTACTCAACTACTGACAATAGTCTGCTGTGTTACGTCTGTGGATTAGCCCATAGAGAGGGACATGACAAATACTTTATAGTTTGACACATGCAGGTGACTTCAGACTTGATCCAAAGTCTAAGGACAAACTGTTCTTACGTGCAGAATTATTAAACCTTGATTAAACCCCAAGATATAGAAAGACAGAAAGATGGAAAGATAGATAGATAGATAGATAAATAGATAGACAGACAGACAGTCAGACTCTACGTACATTAAAATAAATCTAGTCAGGAAATTTCTGCTGTAATCTCTTTTTAAGGGTAACAGACTTTCTACAAACATCAGCAGGTTTTGTTTCCCCAGGGCTTTTTTTTTTTTTCTTAAAGTTTTCCACTAGGAAAATGAAAACTGTATATTTTAAATCAGATAATTCAGTGTGACTGACTATATGTTATGTTGTTGATCTGGCCCAAAATACTCTCAAGTGCATTTACATACTGTGATGCACTGTCTCCTAAGTGTTTGCATTTCTTTCCAATAATACAACAGTCTTCTGGTTCACATGAGGAAATGGGGCTACCATTCAACCTAGGTCATGTGCCTCCACACAAATATTCTTTGTAATACTGAACAGATTTGAAAGGAAGCATTCTGGTAAACTGAATAAACTGACTCAGAATGTTGCCACCTGGAAAAGCCAAACAATCCATTCCCCTCAGAAATGTCAATAAAAGCAATTTACGGATGAAAACATTTTAAAATTTTTCATTCAAAAAACCTCTGTATTTCAAATATACATTCCATGTTTGTCATAAAACAAATGCTGAAGCATCTATTTCATTAAATCGAGATTCTGATTTTTATTCTGCTTTCCTGATGCACAGCAACACACACACACAAAAAAAAGGTAATAGTCACTTAGCTCAAGTTATGTTGCTATTATGTAAAATAAATGATGTCTCTGACACGGAGACTTCATAACTTACATACTCACAGAGTGCTGACTACCTTTAAATGAGCCTTAGAAAATTTTGCTGCTTGAGGTTGAACATTGCATCTGCGCACTATTTCCGCTTACAAAGGCAGAAGTTCTCACTGAACGCTACTAATACAAATTTTCTCTTTACAATGAATGAAACACCTGGGATGAGACACAGAAGACCTCAGGTCATAATATTTGTGTCATAACAGAATGATATTAAACTTTGGAGTTTAGTATCGTTGAGATCAAGCCCTGGGAGCTCACTTGCCAAGCAGCAAGGTTCATCCGCGAGGCCAAGCTGCCTGTGAACCCTTCTGGTGCTGAGCCATCTGGTCCCAAGGCTCAGTTCATGTTTGCAGTTTCCCACTGTAATTTGCACACCCACAATTTGATATCTCTTGGGGAAACAGGGCTAGTATTTTTGTAAAGATTTGAGAGTTCATATTTTTACATCTGACTCTTCTTATTAAGGATTAAGAGCACCTTCAAATCCAAAAGAGAGATTTGGAAATATTCACCAACTCCAGTGCAGTTTAGACTGAAAGGTGGACGTTTAACCTACCCACTAATTTTAAGCCATGTGTGGAACAGGCCTGACGTTATTTGTTGTCCTCCAGGGAGAAGCATGAGCTGGAAGGAGACCTACAAACGTGAGGGTGAGAAAGTGCAGAAAGCATTGACACTCTGAGCAGACGGGTGGAAGATTGGAGGTAGCTGAGGGAGGAAGCTGGCATTTATGTCTTGTTCACAGTGTTTTCATATCAGCCTTATCATCCCGATCCTCAGCTGAGGGATATTTTGGGCCAAACCTTCAGCTGGTGTTAAGCAGTGCATCTCCATGTCACAAGCCCTGACTTAGCAACAGAAGGGTCACAAAAAACAGAAAATTAGTCCTTCCCTGCAGATTGCTTAATCAGACTTTAGCTACCCCTGAGCCACGTTTGCCCTAACCTCTTTCTAGATATCCACTGCCTTTCTGGTCAATCTAAGGCAAGCTAGGAGACCAAATCCATGGTTTAAGTTGGTAAATCCATACATCAGCACTGCAGTAGCACCAGTTGATTGTTTGCTCCTTGAAAACACATCCTAAAAATATCTGTAGGGTTCTCATTTCCCTGGTGGTTCTGGAGGTCTCACCTAAAAACCCAGAAGGCAACGAGTCCCTGACACCGCAAAACTGCCTCCGTCTTTCCCTCTCAACATCACCAGACTGAGCAGAGCAAGCAGAAGAATCCAACAAAGCAAAGCCAAACAGCTTCCCGCTGTTATTTTAAGCCAGGAGAGGGGATGGAGGGAGGGGGCGGGGGGAATGAACCGCCCGGCGTACACTGGAAAATCATTTCATTTTGGCCGATGGCCTCTTGTGGCTGTGGTTTCCACAACATCTCTGTATTCTATCTGTGTCAAGATGGAACCCGCCTCCTGAAATAGACTGAACAAGCTAGACGGGAGCTATTTTAATACCTGGAGCTTGTTCCCTTTAGACTTTGTTGAGTGAGGGGAGAGGGTGGAAGAGGAGAGACAACAAGCCAGGGTGATGTTATTTTAACACGTGCAGCAGAGCTGTCAGAGCGTAGCAGTTTGGCTGTCTCAGCACACACCCCCGTCCGCCCCATCGCTACTACGTGCAAGGATGCACAGCCTGAGCTAGCACCCGCGTAGACCAGAATTAGCCTGGTTTGTGTATGTGCACGCACACATCTTATTGGAAAAGCATCACAGTTTCCTTCGTGTCACACCAAGAGGGAAAAGTGAGTTAATGTCTCCAGATGGGTGTGCGCAAGGCATGACGGACGAGCTGACAAAAAGCAAGATGGACCTTCATTGCCCAAGATACACACAAATCACTCCCCCGTTGTGCCACTATAATAAGTTGGCCACTGCAACTCTGCTCGGAAGAAGAAGGCAGTTCCTTCTTGGTATCCAATGTTGGAAAGCTGGGAAGGGTGGTAAGATGCAAAGCAAAGTCCCTAGAATACCAGGTGCTTTTTCCACTTGCAGCCAGGGTTTTGATACTATCATCTGGTGCCGTGTGGTAGACTTTCAGAGACTTCATCTGCTGAAGCAGTACAGACCAGTCCTTTCCCCAGGCTTGCGTGGATCCTGGTTTCATGATGGTTCAGACCACAACTTCCCCTCAGTTCTTCACTGATTTTGCAGCAATAAACAGTATGCCTCAAAAATGTTCTCTCAGGTTGCCAGTGTTGCCCTTTCAAATCTCAGTGCAGGAGGAGGCTTTAACATTGGCACCTGAAGCGTTTTCCTACATTTCTGTACAGGAGGATGACATTAAGTTTATCCTGGATGACATTAATTTTTTCTTTCTCATGGCACACTGTGCTGAGGGCTCAGCCCCTCTGTGGTAATCTCAAACGGAGTTATCCTGATTTATACTGGGCCCACTGTGGCCTGATATGATGTCACAAAACAGTGTGTCAGCTGTACCCCTGACAGATGACAGCTCCACTTTCTCTAACGGAAAAGAGCAAGGCCAGATAGCACCTTATATCACCTCTAGGTTGGTCAGAGAACAACTTGATCCGAGGAGTATACTCCCCAGGAGCAGATGAAGCCCCTTTGGCAGCCTCTTCCTATTGCTAAAGTCCAAGGGGAAAAATCTTTTGCTGCCCCAGTATCTGGATTCCTCTTCATCCTTGCACACCCTCTGTGTTGTACTAATGCCTGAATCCTCTGTGACACCCCTACATTACAGCAAATCAGCCTAAAAACATATGTGAGGCATTCTGCTGCTTCTTTCAAGGTTAAGTCTAATTTCTTTGCCCTTGCAACCAGACCTCCCCGACACAGTCAGCCAGTGAGGTCATCTTCTCTATCAGATGGAAAGAGCTAAAACGTGACACAGGAGATCTCAGCTCCATTGGCTGCTTATCTCAGTACCTGCGGCCAAAACAGAAAGCTTACTCAGGCTGCCAAATAAAAATACCTCTTGTGGGCACATTCCTTGCAGAGTACGTGAGAGAGCAAGCTGAGAAGACAGCGAGGGAGGGCAGCAAGCAGCAGTCAGAAACAGAAGAAATGATAGATAGATAGATAGATAGATAGGTAGATAGATAGAGACAAGATAGATAGATGGAGACAAGACAGTAGGTGAGGGGGAAAAAGCACAGGTGAAGAGCCATAAAGATAGAGACAAGGAGACAAGTGGGACAGGGGGTACACTGGTTTCACTAGCAGTAAATGTCATGGCAGACAACACAACTGTATGCTACAGTGCTTTCTTAGGCATGCTTAGCGAAATCCTAGCCCTGTTGAAGACTATGGCCAAAATCCCATTGACTTCAGTAATGCCAAGACAAATGGAGCTGCCCCGTGTCTCCCAGCAGCCAGCTCCGGCCTCCTGCAACCTGACCCTGCTTCTCCAGTTTCACCCATCACACTGCCAGAGCCAGGCTCAAAGGGGCAAGCAGGGGATAGCGATGCACCAATGGCCAATTTGTGGTTTTCCCACTTTCCATGTGTGGCAACAAGCAAAGCAGGCAGCTTAGGGCAGAATTTAGCCCCTGCAGCCCATCACCCTTCAGAACGGTCTGTAGCCCCGGCACGATTTCCTTCTCAATGTCACTGTCCCTTGTCTCTGCCTAGAGAAAAGGAGCAACTTCTAATTACTACAAAGGATAGCTATTAGGTTCCAGTTAGCTCAGACCTTTATCCAAAATCACTGAAAAGATTTCCACTCCCTTTGGAGAGCAAAGTGTGCAGTGACATTGGACTGATGTAGAGTGGCAGCCACGTTGCAGCCAGCAGAGCCAGCTCTCACGACGGGCAGGACTGTAAGAGTTTGCTCTGTCTTATTTCCCACCGTGATTTGATTACACAGTGATCAAACCTATGCAATGTGGCAGGGCATAAAACCTTCAAAGCGTTAAGAACTCCTTGCAGTGCAGAGCCACCACAGGACAGGCTGTCCCCAGGACAGCTGAGATCTCTTGCATGGCTTTCCATACTATATCCAGCTAAGTTCAAGGTCAAAGCCATTAACTACGAGCTGTCCCACTGCAAGGGCCAGGATAACTGAAGGACCAGCTACCACTTGAGATGAACATCGTGGCTGACAGCTTGACTTCTCCAGCATTCGGGAAATCTCAACTGCAAGATGAACCTTGCTCCAGCTGGCTGGAACAGTCACAGGCTCATGCATGAAGTGAGCTTCTACAAGAAGACATCATATGTCTTTCTACTCCAAGTGTAAGGGCATTTCTTCAGAGACCCTTTTTCGTCTTTCAAAGATACAAACCAAAAGTGAAAGAAAAAATAATCCTCCCCAAACTTCAGCATAGCAAGGCGTTCCACCTTTTCTCTGACATCAACCATACATGCCCTTATGCTGCTCAGATGTTCAGAAACCGGTTTGTAAAGGTCCCTGCACAGAACTAGCCCAAAGCTTCTCAACATGGTAGAGAAAAATGAACTTTGTTTCCCTGGAACAAACTGCTGGGACAAATGGGTGAGAGGAGTCAATCTTGCTGCTCTTGCTGCATCTAGAGTGGGGGGAAAACATACTCTCCAACTCTTCTCAACAGCTGCCCACCTCAGCAACCCAAATCTACCCTCAGCAACAGTTAACATCTTGGGGGGGTATTTGTGCTGTGGCTTTGGGAAGGTAGGCAATAGTTTATGGTGATTTTGCTGCCTCTGCACACCAGCTGCCCTCGGTGTTTGTCTGCTTTTTCAATGTTTAGTGTGAGTCAGATCTTCGATTAGGAGAAAAGAAAGGGAAGGGAAATCTATAACACATGCAAGATGAAGCGCTGGTTTACACCCCTGTGGCTCTGGCACTTTGGTTTCAGTGGATGCACATGCGCTCTCACCAAGTGATCTGTTGACTCAAATGCCGTCAGGGACATAAGTGGCATAAACATTGCCTAATCACAAACAGCTGTCACCTTGTGAGGCACATGTGCTCAGAACCAGGTGCGTGTCACTTCAGTAACGCGCTGGAGGATATTGCTCTGACTTGGCTATAAAAGGAAGGAGGGGGAGGACCTGGGGAAGATATGGACACTGCAGCAGGTACTGGAAATTGTTCTTGGCTCCTGGCAGCATTGTTTGATCTATTCAGTGGGTCATGTGCCAGCCAGCCGCCTCTCTACGTGTGTTTAGGCAGCTCTTGCATGTCTGAATTCTCCTGGCTGGTTGCTTTAACTCCTTCAGCTGCCCTGACCTCCAGGACGCAGGCAGTATTGGAAGCAGCAGAGTAAAACCCAGCAGGGCTGGAAAGCGGCACAGGGCTTCAGTTAAGCGAAGATGCTTTTTGGTAATGGCAAAGGAAATGGGGAATTTGCTGGGGCACTTGAATTAATAGTCGCCAGGGCTGTTGCTGTTGATAAAGTCATGACCATCATTCTCCTGAGAGGTGTTTCCTACTGTGTCTTTGATGGAAAATTGAACAGGGCAGCCTCTGCTCTCAAGCTTTGAAATCCTGCCATAGAAATCTGTAGAATAGAGTGAAAAAACAAAAGCATCAGCAGCATATAGCACAACCTGGTATCAAGAATAACCGGCAGGGAGAGGTTTGTGTGCTCGTCATGCCATGCATCTTCAGTTGCATGCGCCCCTCACAAAAGCAAATGCTAAACCTAGAAAGCCTGGAAAAGTGGTACTGTTCACCAAAGTTTGTGGCAAACCTGTGACACTGAACCTCCCCTCCTACGCCTTACTCCACTGTCACCCAACAGTTGTTAGAGTACGGTCTCTGCATTACTGCCATATGTTTCCCCTAACATAAGCTTACATGGGCACCCAGGCAGTGCATTGCCTGGGGGAAGGTTTTCTAGACCTCCTGCCTCTCTGTGAACCCTTCCTTTAGAAATATTCACTAACAGATCTGAGACAGGTTTTGATGTGATGACCTGTTGCCCCTGTCGCATACTGAAGCCCTTATATCAGCAACCCATCTCTCTGTTTGCCCCTTCTGCTGTGCTGATCCAAATTCTCCAGTCGCTGGTAGAGATCCAGAATCATTCCCCAAGGCTTATTCCAGCCTGTCAACAGCACTGCTGAGAGCTGAGCGCACCCTGCTATTTCCCGTCCCTCCGTCCAGGCTGACAGGCTGGTTGCGAGGTGGACTGTGACATCTCACACTTCGGGCATTGCACTGGTGTTTGCCATGTTGCAGCCTGAGAAGACCCAGATGGCATCCTGGGAATTTCAAACAGCATCCGTGAAGACTTCTTTGTTCCACTCCCTCCTTGCTTCTCCCATGTGGGTGATCTGTTGCCCTTTTGTGCAGTTCAATAAAAGGAAGGGCAGAATCCCGATCATGGAAGATGAGCTGGGAAAATCCCACAGAGAATGGGAATAAAGGAGGGGTGGGAACATCCTTCCACTCCGCAAACAGGCCTGGGGCCACCGTGATCATGCAGTGCCTGGAGAACACCCATAACATGGGGAAACCATTCCAGACTATTTGCTGGTAAAACCACAACACATTCCCATTGGTGTTTTCACAAGCTAAATGTTTTTTGCCTTGCTGACAAGGAGGCTGTTCCCATCCAGGGTGCCACTGAAGTTAGGAGAGTCACACTGGTGTATAAATGACAACTGTGAGAGCAGAATAAGGCTGTAATTTTCCAGCAACGGTGAGAAGAGCAGCCTTTTGCCTTTCACCATCTCAGCCACGACTCCCAGGGAGGCAGACTCTCCTCCTTACTCCTATTATTCCATAGACCTTCCTTGCCAAAAGGAGGTTGGTCAGGCTCCCAGACAGAATGGGGACCCAGGCTAACGATGGAGGAGGTTATGGGCTTGTTTCTGTGATGCCTACTCTTTCTTCAAGAGGGAATGTTTTGGTGTATGCAACTGGTATGGAAAGTGAAGCTGGGAAGAGGAAGGCAGTGACATGTCCTCTAGCCATCTGCTATGACAAGACTTCCCCTCATCTTTGCCTGCTTGAGAATATGCTGCTAATGGTGCCCTTCACACAAGTCTCAAGCAGGGTTGTCAACACGTATTCTTGCCTTGCTTCTCTGCATCTACCCCTGCCCCAGCAAGCTGGACACCTGCCAGGGGGGCTCACAGAAGCTGGTCTTGTTCACTTTCAGTCGAGTTTTTACTGTTTTACAGCAGCAGCTGTAAATGCCATGTATGTCTCAGCCCCCATTTACTATGATCAGTGAGCACTGCTGGTTCCACCAGGGTGGAAGATTAGTAACCATCCCATTGACTGGGGAGTTCTGGTGTGTAGGAGTGACAAAACAAGCACCACTGCAACCTTCATCTTCTCCGAGACAAGCACCGACAGATTCTTCAGGCCTCTGCCACCTCCAGGCCAGCTCTCTCTATCTTTAGGTCAACCAAAGGCAATGACACCTCCTCCCTGCACTGCTTGTCTCCAAAAGTAGATCCTAGCTATGAGGATAAGTCCTGTCAGCTTTGAGAAGCAACCTTTATCTCCGTGTCTTCCCAAAATCATAGATGTCTGCATTGATTTTTTTGCCAGCAGAGAATAGGACTGAACTTCTGTGGGACTGGAAGCATGTCTGAATTCCCATTTAGGCTCTGAACCTGTGGAAAATGCAAAACTGTTGGCTTTTTGTAGCCAGGGCTTAGGGAGTTCTGAGCCCTACAAAGAAAGGCTCCAGGTGTTGCTGTAAAGGTATCTATCCGCATGAAGAAAAGGACCTTCCCAGAAGGTTGTACTTTGAGGTAAAACAAGCCCAGATGAGCTGGGATGCCAACCTCCCTGGTAGGCATTAAATCAGCAATGAGAAGCTCACCTGGATATCAGAGAACAGAGCAGAGCAGTGGAAAGACCCTTTCGCATCCAGTCCTCTGTTATGGCAAACAACCACGACACATGAATGTGCTCAAAAGCACCTTTGTAAATCAGGCTGACAGGTGCAGTCTATCAAAATACCCTACTGGGGTGGGAACTCTGCAGGCCACTTGTCCTGCAGCAATGAAGCGCAGTGGCAGGGCAAATCACACTGCAGTCAGCTTCAGCAACTAAAATGGATTTGTGAGATCAGGACATCAGCATGGTTCCTGATAAGTGTCTGGATAAAATAGCAGAAGCATTATGTTCAGACTGGTTTTACCATTGATAAACTGCTTTTATAAAATTGTAGCTTTAAAAACTTGAGGAGCTTCTATCCTTAACTTTTCATGCCCTAGCCCATGTGCTACTTGCAGAAGAGACAAGAACCACTCCCTTGCTCAAGCTTTCTACTGTCCACACATGCCACTTTAAAAAAAAAAAAATTGGTTTTTTGCTGAGGGAGACAGGGGGAGAACTTTTAAACACCAAGAGCTGAGAATTTATCTACCATATGAAAGTCGCTTTAGGCTTGACAAAATTCCCCTTGTTAATTGGGAGCAGCCTGCAAGGAATTACAAGGCAAAATCAAATATTTGAAATGCTTATTCCTATTGTCACGCTGCTCTGTTTAACTGCTCTGGCAAACCTGCTGTCAGTTATAAATTTCTTCCCTGTGCCAAGCCAACCCAGCAATAACGAAACGTGCGTGCTCCTGAGTTACCCCGGGTTCCCCGGCCTCCTGGCAACTATTACTCTTTCCTACCTGTGCCTGTGGCCGGGCAGTGCTTTGAAATGAGTACATGTTCACAGAGGCTGCAGCCTGTGAAGAAGACACCTGGCCACATGCGGGTTCCTCACCCGTGCTCCACCAGCACACGGCACGCTTGGGCTGAGCATCCCAGGTGTCTTCACACTCAGCAGCCAGGGCACATCTCCCCTGGTGCCTCTGTCTCATCCTTTGCCACACCTCATCCCTCTCCACCCCAACCTGCCTGACCACCTAGGTCCCCCCACCTAGCCCTAGGTGAACATTTACGTCCGAGCTAGTGAGGCCATCACTACGTTCTTATGCGCTGTGTATGATCCGACAGGTCTTTTTTATTCTTTTATGTGAACATAAGTTCACCAGAAACTCAAATACATCTCACATGTCAAGCGATGACAGACCTCCCAAGACGAAATGCCTTATGCACAGCCTGGCCCCAGAGTGATCCTACATTTGTCAAGATCACACGTGGCCCTGTGACTTCATCGTCGGGAACATCCCCAAGTGTTAGGGCAGTCTGTTACATTTGGGGAATAACAAAATGTCCACAGCACCCCACGAGTACCACCACCACAGGGAGACCCTAGCCCCCGCTTGCATGCCGCCAGCAACTAAGCAGACCAGCATGTCCCCGGCTTTCACCAGCATGCCCATGACACGATTGAGAACGTGCGAGGAGCCCCGCGTGTGTGCACCCGTGCCCTATGGACTCTGCCTGGAAACCCTGCGCAGCCCCGTGATCTGCCTGCCTTGGCAGAGGTGGCATTCAGTGAGCCACACCTGGGGAGTAAACATGTGTCGCAGTGAGCCATCCTTCTGTCGTATTGGCTGCCAGGAGAAATCACACCAGGATAGAAAGACCCACTATCCTCCTTGCTTATCGCTTGCAGCAGGCCTGAGTCAGCGAGCGAGGCGATGTGGGTGCCCCGTGTCAGCAAGCAGCAGCTGGCTGCCTAACGTATATGGCAGCAGCCGGCAAAGTGGCATGCAGATCCCCTGAGAAAGGTACCCAGGTCTCCTGCATCCCTACACTGAAGATCACCTGCTGCTTGCAAGCGGTGTCCAGTGGAGCATGGGAATCTCTGCTTCCTGTCTCTGTGCTCTGCAAGAAGGCATCTCAGCGTGGTTTCACCCTGAAATCCTGAAAGGTGTAAGACTCATATAAGATGGTCCTAAATGCTTCTCCGTCAAAACCAAACCAGTGGGTAGGATTTGGGATGTACGCAGTTTTTGAAGATACCCTCTACATATCAATGTGGGTTTTGTTTGGTACATTAATCCATACACAAGGGGAATGGTTCCACCCGCACAGTCAGAGAGACTCAGTGATGCCCTTGTCCTGCAGCTTTCAGACAGACCCACATTGCCCAATGTCCTATTGGAAAGTTCTCAAAAGTGATAATGTTACAGGTAGGATAAAAATCTCCAGAGATGAGTCCTGTGCACAGCTTATCCCTGACTATGTACATCTTTCAAAACAAAACTAATTCTAATTTTTCTTTAGCCAAGACGGGTGTCGCTACCATAAAATTCTGGAATAGACATTTGTTTCATGTCAGGGGAGAGGAAAGCAAAGTCTGGCCTTTGCACTGAACTATGTTGTACTTATGTGGCAGCATGTCACCAGCGCTGCAAGCTGGCAGGTCTGTTGGTGGACTCAGTGCTGCACTTGCATCCCGGATTTGGATTCTGAGCTCTATCCCTTTGCCTCTGGCCCGAGCAGCACATGTTGTAGCTGGGACGTCCCATTGGGCCTTTTCAGGAACAGAGCATGCCCAAAGCTCATTAGCAACCCCTTGAGATCAAGTGATGACGTAACATTCAGTAGCTGCAGAAAGAGAGATACAGTCCTCAGAGGGAGTGCATGCAAGCCCTGTGGATGCCCTAAGAATTGCACACACCTTTGGATGAGCTCGTCTGGGGGCATAATGCAGCGCAGTTGCCATCTCCAGTGTACGCTGTCAAGTCTACATACTCTGCCTGGGTTTTGCTTGGTTGAGTGACTTTGAGTTTCTTTCATGGGTCAGGATGTTTCCTGTGTGTTCCCTCTGCTGGTACTTTGTTAGAAGGGTCAGGCATTAATTTTTGCGGTTTTATAATTGATGTGCCTGCACCTGGAGGTCACAATAGCAATTTGCACCAGGAAGAATGAAGCACTTAGAGGAAAGCCTTGCTCATTTTCTGCACCACAAGGGAAGTCTCTAGACCCTGCACATGACTCAGACATGGTCTGCAGCAACTGCAGGATTCTGGCATCAGCCTGGTGCTTTTGCAGGGCTGCCTGTTGTGCCCTAATCACCTGCTCCCGTCGGGCAGCTGCACCAGCGTGACGGGTTTTCCTGCCTCTTCAAAACACAGCATTGGCCAATGGCATGGGCATAGTTTACTGTTGTCATTTTTCTGCATGGCGGACGTGTCCTGTTTGTCTGTGGAAACCACTGCTTGGGAGGAAGCGGAGACTTCCCTGTACGCCCTGCGTGTTACCTTTTCATTCCGTCTTTGCTCTCAATCTCAGGACTTAGATCTTCAAATTGCCCAAAAGGCTTTGAAATTCACATCTCCAGCACTTTCATGCAAGAACCACAAGATAAAATGCTCCTCAGTGCTTCAAACACACTCAGTTGCTTCAAAGAATCCTTCAGAGCATGCTGAGTGGGGGTCACATCTGACAGCAGTGATCAGAAAAGCCAATGTTTGCAGCAGGAAGAACCCAGAGAATTGCTCCCTTCACCCACCTTTCTGTAAGGCAGGTCCCAAGAACAAGAAATCCTAATGCCTATGTGCAGCCCTTGGAGACCCAGACGGCCAAGCAAACCTCAGTGCCAAGTGGTGACTAGACCTGGTCATTCCCTTCTCTGTCGCTGAACTTGGGAGTGAGGCCCAAAGAGAGGTAGGTTGGTTTCATGGCAACTTTAGCCTTCGCTCACCAAGGTCAGCAGATGAACACACTGCAGGGGCAGCACCATGAGCAAAGCAATGAGCCAGTCAGCCTCCTGTCAAATACATGGTGGTAAATGAAATTACTCTGGTCCAAAAGCCAGCCTCATTTGATTGAGGGCTGACATCAGGATTTAATGCTGATGCCAAAAAGCATGGTGCAAGAGATGAAAAGTCCCTCACAGCTCCCAGGGAAGCCCTATCCTCCTAGCCTAGATCCTGAGCTTCTCTGGGCCTGGATACAAATGCATAACCTGCCCACCCGACTAGAGAAGTTGTGGAGCATGATGTGCTTCTACAAAAGCACTACTTTTGTAGAAGGAGGACACACAAATGAAGACAAAGGTTATGGGTGTCTGATGTTTTCCTGCACCAGGTGGAATGTGGAGAGGGGATTGGCAGCCCTCTGGGGACTGCACAGCCAAGGAGGTTGTTTCACTCACTTGGCATCTGCAAGGATACAAAATGAGAGTGATAGCATCAACACAGCCTCTAATTAATGTTTTGTCTGCTGGACAAAGCCCCTCTGGAACTGAAAAGAGTGACCTGGGAACTTCAAATGAGGAGGGTGATACAGGGTGACAGCCAGAGAGGGGGAGAGAAAAGTCCAGCATAACATTGATTTGTACAGTCCTGATTTGTACAAGAATTGTACACATTCCCTACCTGTCTCCAACCAAGGAATGTGAGATTGTACGGGCTGCCTGGCTCACCCAGCCTGGTCCTCAGTTCTCACAGGCGCTACATTTCAGAAATATATTGAATTCCATCTTGAAAGCAGACGGGTATTTGCCTGGAGTAGAAGGCTGTTTCAGAGCCCAGTTGCTGAACACAACCCCTCCAGGGTCATGGCATGTTTAACAGAGGTCGTGAGCTCACTGGAAAAGTGATTGCAGAAGTGGAGCTTTGGCTAGAGGTTGGGTAACCATCAGAAGCAGTATTGAGCCTCCTTTGAGTTTCCCTCCTAATTTGCTGTCCTTGCCCTCATGTGCACGGCCTTCGTGCCTTCTAAGATGGAAGAGGCAGCATGCATGCTTCAGTAGCTACCCGTTGTTTGTTTATTTTTTTATTACCTGTTTGCCTTAAGATGATCTCGGTCTATTCTGCAATTTCCAGGCTCCTTCGCAGAGCAGCCTTAAAGTTACCGTGTAAATCACAACTCTCCTCATTCTATATACACAGACAGGGAGCAATAAAGAAGCTATAAAAAGAAATTTGGCACTTTTTCAGCTTATCGTCTAAGTGTAATGTGGTTGTTCTTTACACAGGAAAGAAGCTGACCTCTTGCCTATATTATTGGCCTGGAAGAGGAGAAGAAAGATGAGATTTTAAGGTGGAAAATTCCTGCAAAAGCAACAAGTGAATGGCATAGAGAGGTCTGTTGGCCCAGTTGCCAGGTCTAGGTTTCACCCTGGCTCACCCCTGCATGGAAAGGAAAAACATGTCTCTTCTCTCTATGGTGCCGGGTGAAGGAAAGAGTTCAGAGCAGCAGGGACCCTGATTTACAGCCCAGCTGTCCTCACTCAGAGGACATGATCAAAGCATCCTGCAAGCCCCCACTGGAGTGATGGGAAGAAACGGCTGACTGGCTATCTGCTTGGCATGTTCAGCTCTAGCATGAGGCCAAGGCAAGCGCTTTGTTTTCATGGACCAGAGCTTCTCAGAGTGGCTGCTGAGGGGAAGTGACTGAAAACTAATTCTCAATTAAGTTGGGGAACCAGTAGGTGGGAAGTTCCACTCAGGCCAAAGGCCCATAACCTCATCTAGAGGTGACCTTGTGTTAAAAAAGAAAAGGGTGTGATATGTCCTGTCCCCAAATTTCCTGGTGTGCCCTGGAGAAGGTCATGACCCCTGAAAATGTGCTACTCGGCCACTAAGGATTGATGCACCCATGTGGAGACCCAGCTACCAGAACATGTGCAGATCGCCCACTAGATAACATAGCAACAGAGCAACACAGGATGCAGCCCTCCATGTTGGAGCATAGGACCAGGCCACAGTCCTTGTGTGGCTATGTGATATGTATGCATCCTCCAAGGCCACAAGTCATGAGCCAAGGCTGAGTTCAGAGCAAGGATGACTGTGGTCTCCTCACTCCTTGACCACAGCATGGAGAATGAGGACATCTCTGGAGACATGGCTCCACAGGGACAGGCAGCTTAGCCTCCTGGAGAAAAAGCATTAAGGCATAGAGTGTGCCTGGTGCTGTGCAGTTTCAAGAGCATGGGAACGAAGGGTTTCTTTGGGATTTGAGGGCAGGGCTTGCAAATCCATGTAATTGTACTGCCAACCTGAGTTACATGGCACGATGCCATGGACCCCCTCACAAACATTGGTGATGGTTGGCTCACCATGCCTGGCTCACTGCTTGATGCGTGCTTGGAAAGGGAAGGGTTTCTACCCATAGTAAGCAGACAGGAAAACTGGCTGAAGTGACCTTTGTGAGAGCAATTCCACTCCCTCCCTGCAACTAGCGTTGTGTGTGTTGGATTATTTCATCTTTGGGACTGTCTTGAGGGGAAAAGCAAAGAACGGTCTTTGTGGAAATGTCACACAGCTTGCCACCAAAGGGACGGCTCAGGGGCAGCCTCAGGAGGTGTCATTCACTGCCTACGTAGGGCTGGCAGGGCCACAGAGCACATGGGCTGTGTAAGTATACTAGGTCCCCTCCCTGGGGAAGGCTGCCAAGAAAGCTGATTAATGCCTGGAGAGGTGATTGACCTTCGCTGGTGAGCCTGGGGAGGGAGTGGTTAGTGGGGAAAGGGGATGTGATTTCAGGAAATAAATATGGGCTATGGGAAATAAGGGAATCCCTGGGTCACCAAAATGACAGACCCTGCCAGGAGGGACATGGGGCGGACAGTTCCTGTGGTAAGTAAGTACTCCTTGGGTATATGAGGGATGGAGGTGGTCCTTCTGGGCAGGGGTAGCTTTCACTTAGGGCCAGTCCTGCAACCCCAACTGTGATTCCTCAAACTCTCAAGCTGGAAATAGAGCAAAATGCATAATTCCACCTCCAGTGTGTTTATTCATTTGGTTCCTCTAGCCACCTCCTCAACTCAGCCTCTCAGCTCTAATCCTCCATGTTTACATCACACTGTCTACCAAGGGGAGTAGCTCTTAACTTGCATGGGAGCTTGCTTCTTTAGACCTGCTCTTGCCACAGGAGTCACAACGTGAGACCTGAGCCACCTGCAAGGCCATCCTTCCCTCACCACCAGCCTGAGGGAAGTAGTTGAAACACAACACCCATGCCTGGTCTTGACACCTGGCATTGTTGCCGTTTCCAGTGTTATTCAGTATGGTTTCCTGTATAAATAGCTGGATTTTTGTCTCCTGACCCTTCGTAAATATTATTTCAAGAGTTCCTTTGAAATTGTATAAACAATCACCTGTTTGTTTTCCACCTTCACACAATATTTTTGCTGTCCTTTAATATGCAGATGGGTCATCTTAGTCCCTGCCTAAGGTAGCCTTCTCCTCCAGTGGCTCCCACTTCTGTTTACTTCTGAAGCAACAGGTTATTGCCTTTCACTCACAGCCTTGATTTTCTTGCATCCCAAATAATTTCATAGTATTTCAGTCGCAACAGTGACTGAGGGATTCTTACAGAGCCGGAGGCCTGTGCCTACCTCGCGTAGATATCAAGGATCCTGTCAAAAAGGCCCAGCCTGCCAAGGTTTTCTTCTCTGATGAACTAAAATGCTAAATCTTGATGTCTTATGTTACTGTAGGATATGAGCAAGTGAGGGGAAACCTGCCTTTAGGTACCTGAAAGCTTGTCTTTTTTCCTAACTGTGATTTGGTCCAAGTAAAAGGCATACTTTCTCCCCATGACACTTTATTTATATTCTTTGATCTACCACAGCTGTAACACGACTATGGGAGACTGTAAATGTGAAGGGCTGGGGTAAGGTGGCAAAAGCAGTCACTCCATCTATATTTCCAAATTTAGTGCAACCATAAAAACCATTCCTGATAAAATACCAGAAGTAAAATTGGCAATGAATGCATCATCATCGTCATCAAAGCACTGAGAAATCAACCAAAAACGACAACAAAGGGGAGTCTCAGAGGCCTCCAAATTTTGCCTACATACTGCTACTGCAATCTATTCTTGTACATATTAGCTGCCAGCCCGTCTTGAGCAACCTCTCTGAAGCAAGCCATGGACAAGTGTGGCAGCCAGAGACTGTTTTTCCTCTGCTCTCATCTTCTGCTTGAAGACCTTTGCTCCCTCAGCAAATCCTGACAAACTATATGGCACTTGAATGAACAGCTTAACTGTAAACACAGAGCAGGACCAAAGGTGAGATAAACAGGAGGCCGTGAAAAGCAAGCAGCATAGCCCAGCAGCTCTCAGTGATCCGGGAACAAGGGGCAGAGTTGACGTCCAAGAATTGGACTGAGACTGATGTTTGCTTGCCCCCGAGATCATAGGACGCTGTTTTGAGGACCCTTTCCATGGGGTTCCTGTAGGAAATTCACTGGCTGTTAACAGCAAGGTGGAAGGGAAGAATAAAACGGACTCCGCGGCTCAGACCATTGATTGACCCTCTGACATGCTCACCCACTGCCTGATCATCCATCACCCTGGCCTCATTAGCAGAAATGGAGTCCCTCTGTGGTTTATGTTGCCTCCTCTAGCCTAGCTACCTGGGACAGGAGTTTCCCTTCACCAGGTTTGCACAACACGCAGACCTGGGGAGAATCAGTGGAAATACTTACTAATAGATAACCGCTGTTTTTCTAAGAGCAGACTTGCCTTGCTCTTGGCAATATTTGACACAGCCAGCTTCAAAAAACTTGCCCTGGCCCAGGAATGTGGAAAAGCTCAGCAGGACCACACCGAGAGGGCGCCTCATTCCTTGCAGAGAAGGCTGGGATCAGTCGCTGCCGCCCAACAGCCAGCGCTACCTGCAAGACCCACGCTCACATGCCTTCCCCCCAACACCTCCATGAACGCGT
The DNA here is from genome assembly GCF_000708025.1 of Charadrius vociferus. Taxonomy (NCBI): domain Eukaryota; kingdom Metazoa; phylum Chordata; class Aves; order Charadriiformes; family Charadriidae; genus Charadrius; species Charadrius vociferus. The sequence continues at coordinate 3,583,006 of NW_009647419.1, read as the reverse complement.
GTGGCTTCATGGTGCAGTGGAGAGAGGGCCCAGCAGTAAGTCCAGAACGACCCAACCAGGTGATATGTGCTTGGAGTGCTGCATCTATATCACACCCTCTGCAGACGTGCCAGCAACGTGTCAGTGAAGCCGCTTCTGTATTATATTGTTATTTACCTCCATACCCCACCCAGTGGGGCCACAGCTGAAACCAGTGTCTGCAGACACACAGGCTCGAATGTTTTTAAACACAGCTTTTCGTCCTAAAAGGCATTTTGTTTGAATGCATTGTTTTTAATAACCAGATATTGATGTCAATGGAAATTTCCCCTGGCAAAATATGTCAGCACGGGCATCTTCTTTGTTCTGGGTTGAGAAATACATTTTCATAAATTTATAAATTTCAAAATTTGATCCCAATTTTCATTGTAATGCTTTTTGACTTTATGAGAGCGCCTCGGTGTGCACATCACCATATGAAAGACTTGAAATATTGGAGTTTTATTTCCTTTCTTAAATCATGATGGACAGCTGTTATTTAGTACCAATTAAAACACCTTATCTTTTTTCACAGATCAAAGTGTCTCCTGTTTGTTTTGTAATGAAGTAGTTTGACACTTTTTGTGTTTGCCTTTCTGTCAGACTGTTTCACTACAAAACAAACAAAAGTCACTTTGATCTGTAAAGAAAGATAAGAATTTTTAATTAGTACTATGTAACAGCTGCCCTTAATTGTATTTAAAAATAAAAGAATGGAAGGCTTCAAATCTCTTGTCATATTATGCACGAAAACTTTATCCTAAACAGTCAGTAATCATTGTAAAACGTGAAAAGGACATGAATTAGGATTTCTAACTGATGCTTTGAAATTCCAGAGTGTGAATGAAATACAAATTGCAAAATCCCAAACTGGAAATTCTGTGAGAACCCATTTTGTAAGAAAATTCCAAAAATATGTTATTTGGCTTGAAAATACCTTTCAGAATTTCTTTTCCCATGGAAAAGTTGAGGGTCTCGCCCTGAAAATCAGTGAGCAAGGGCTAAAAAGAACTTACATCATCAGCCTTATTTTTCGGCATGTTGGGACAACCCACGGCCTTGACATTCCCCTGGCTCCTCATCACTTCTAGGCACTGAAATAGCCACATCTGTTAGATTCCTATCTGCTGCTCTGTATGAACATTGCCTCGAGCAGAAGAGTCCCATTCTTGGCTGGCACCTAACCGTGCTGCAGATGAATAGTAATAAAACATCTTTTGGCAAGGAGACAACACCTCTTTCCCGTTGGGTTCACATTTTGATGCAGACTTTTCAGAGACAACCGCCTCCGAATTTATTCCCCTTAACTCTGGCTTGGGCACCGGCTTCAAACACCAGATCCTTTAGTTCTCTGCAGCAGCTCCGTACCAAATTTTGGGCCAAATCCAGACTTTCAGCCCTCCACTCCAAACCAATTCACGGTCTGGGCGCTGGCTGCCTAAGGGAACTGCTTCATGCTTTCTGATCGCCGCCACTCACAGCAGCAGTGATTCACCTTCCCAGCTGCTAGCTTCTACCCCTGGAGTTTGCTCCTGAAGGGAGCCAGGTTCCTAAAGGACCTGCTCCAGAAGAAAGGATGCACGTGGAGAGGGGAGGGATAGCAACGGGAAACGGCAGTGTACCCCCCCCAGCAGCCCTTCTCCGCCAGCAGCCACATAGAATCATAGAATGGTTAGAGCTGGAAGGGACCTTAACGATCATCCAGTTCCAACCCCCCTGCCATGCTTCATGGGAGGTAGTACAACCCTCGTAGTGGACAGTTATGCAATAGGCTTCCTCGTCTAGCTCGCAGCAATTATTGTCGTGCAAGATGAAGATTTATATCCCGTGTAGGTTTTTATCCCAGCTGGTGTAGGGGTGGATGATATTTTTATTGCTCCTGTATGGAAAATGTGAGAGTAATGTCTTCCCAAGCTCTTGGCCCTGGTTGTATTTTCAAACAGTGAATTCCACAGGTTACGTATTGCGTAACGCAGTGTGTTCCTTTATTACTATTTCAGGTGCAGTATTTTAAGTCATGAGCTTTTTTTTTCTCATTCTGGTATTTTAATAAAGGATAAATAGCAGGGTCTCATGTGCCTTCTCCCTGCCATTGTTCTTTTCATTCCCGTGTCACATCCCTCTCACTAAATTAATGGTCCGAATCTTTTCTTTGTGAAATTCTTCTAGGCCTTCTAATAATGTGCATCCTCTATCTTTAGATAGTTCTATTTCTGATATGTCTTTCAGAAAAGTGACAAAATCTGAGCACATCGTTTCAAATGTAGACATAATTTTGATTCACAGGAAGGTATTATAATATAACCTTTTCAGCGCTAGCTAGCTATTGTGATCACTATTGCTCAAGGAGATGTTTTCCTGAGTAAGAATTAATTTAGGGCCTGACGTGTTACATAAGTAGTTTAAATTGATCTTTCATGTTGTATTACCTTTTACCTCCCCATGCTGAAATTAAACTGCCAGCTGCCTACTCTGGAGATCCTCACGCTCTCCCCTTTTTGAGTTCTCTAAGCAACACATACAGCCCTAGAGCCCAGGGTCCATGTTGAGTCTTGCAAAACCAATACCCAGAGCCTGAAGAAGAGCAGCAGGTGCCGCGCAGCCCTCTGGCAATCTTGCAATGAAGCGCAGTGGGTAATGTATCGGCCATCCTCCACCCACTGCTGGGGAAACAGCCGCTGAGTGTGGCTCCTACACCACAAGCAGGTCTGCGGGAACGGTGATGTGAGCCCACAAATGACGGTTGCTATCTGAGTGGCTAAACCCTTACCTCTGCATGCCCACAGGGATCCTCGGGCACTTTTCATCCAGCTTCCCACTTAATACCTGCTCAGTACCAGCCATGATATTTCTGCCAGTTCTCTCTTCCTCAAACCTTGGTGGTTGCCGATAGAGATAAAGAGTATCTCTCGGAAAGTCAGCCAAGCTCAACTTGGGAGTGCAAGTCTTGGTGGTCCCATTCCATTGCTATATATTTCTCCATGGGTCAAGCTCAAATTCGCCACGTGAACCCAGCTCCATACATTGCCTCCCACCTGATGCAGTTGCTTGTGGGGCTGCTCATCTCATTAGGTTTGCTGGTTGTTTTTAATTGTGATCAGTGACTCAGCACAGGCTGGAGGAGTGGCATCAGCAAAGCAGGGAGAGGTGGGAAGTGAGCTGGCTGAACCTGGATCATGAAAGCTCCATACGCTCTTTGCAGTGACAAGAAAGAGCAGATTTTGGAAGACAACTGGCAAAGACCTATAGCTCATCAAGATTTATCTGTTGGTACTAATTCTTGCTGCCTTGAAAGGAGCTTAATTATAGTTGTGTTTATAGACGTGGCCAAATCCTCCATAGTTATAAATCAGCATAGCTCCAATTTATTCAATGAAACTGTCAATTGACACCAGATAAGCATCTAGCTTGTAGTACATTCTTGATTCCAACCAGATCACCTCCTTTTCATAAATACCTGGCTGGCAGTTTTCCCTCCAGGATCCCTGAAGACCTTTCCTTCTGGAATTCAGCAGACTCCATGTTCTTGCTGTCTTGCTGGGCATGAAGTAACATCTGAGTGTTAGTCCCATAACAAAAAAGAAGAAGCACACACATTTTTTTTTTTTACAACAGAGACCTATTAGCAAGTCAAAGCAACAGCTTGGAATGGTAGAGGCACAAATGTAAGGAATCTGTGGTATTTGTAAGAAATGCAGATAGCAGAGGATTTTACTTATTTCCAAATACTACGGCAACTTTTCCTTTTAATGCACAGGGCTTGCTCAGCCTATTGCATTGCCTGCAACAGCAGTGCACTTATGGATGGCCAGAAGCAAATACACAAACCTTCTTGTAAGTTCTTGCCCCATAAGGCGAAGAGATGATCATTGTTCCTCCAAACTACCTTTTACCAGCAGATTCCTGGGCACTTTGCAAACGGCAACTTCAGCATCAGGGAAACCCTCTGTGAGGCAATTAATTGGTGTCGCTGTACTAAGAGAGTGATTCAGTAGGTTGCTGTAGGACAGTGGGAAAGACAGAAATTAAACTCCGCTGACCCACTTTTCACTTCCAGGCTGCAGTCAGTCACTTCTCAAACCTGGAAGTAGAAGCCAAAATCCCGAGTCCCATCACCAGCTGCAATCTCTAAAATACTTCTCTTTTCATTGGAAGAATAATACCTACACCTCTCAAGCTGCTAGTCCATACTGTAAACCCTCCACTCTTTGTCAAAAGTCACCCAAAAAGGCTCCTTCGTTTGCTTTACAATTATACAAAACCAAGGTTCCCCTGGTTGTCTGGTCGAGAGCAGCTCTCTGCTCTTTGGTTGACTTTGGAAGTCTCCAGGGGAGACTCTCAAGGAGAGGAAGAAGCCCAAGTTCTCAGTGAGAAAATACTCAACTATCCTGTTTGGGCAAAAGTTGGATAAATTAGTTGCAGTTCAATCTGAAACTCTGGTTCAATCTGAATCTGCTGGGTTTCTCGAGATGACATTTCAACTCAGTTCCTTATTTAAAAATAGTGATTCTTATTCCAGGTGACTTCTCCTTTGCCTGTCTTCCTCTTTCCTGTTCTCTACATTACATAGATATTTTTGCAATTTTTCTACTACCCTTCATACTATATCCCCCACATCTTTTACCAGGTTTTATCCATCCTTGTCCTACCTTTACCCATTTCTTTCTAATTCTTTCTTTAAGTTCAGTCTGAATTCAATGTAAACTCTCTTGCCTGATTTCAGGGTATCCAGATATTTTGTCTTTTGTTTTCCCTGATGCTGTTTGCTGCATCTTTCCTGTCCTCACGATTCGTATGGAAAGCTCCAGGTGGCATTAGCAGTCTCTGTTCTCTGAGGTGTAAGGGTATTTTTTACTTTACCTGCCTTTCCATATCCATATCCGTAATCCATTCTGATTTCCTGGTGGGACAAAACCTGGATATACTCGATTCTCAGTCTCTCTCCATGCTACCCCATGCCTTAATGTCCACAGGAAAAAGACGAAGTTGCCGGGGCAGCAAGAAACATCTCAGTCACACCTCTGCTCTGGACACTCACAGGGCGCAGGACCAGAGTCTATACCATAGTGTACATCTATCCATAGTGTAAACCAGGTTTTCCTGACTGTACCTGAACAACGCCGCAAAAACTTCACCTATTCAAATATCTACACCATATCTTCTTACAACAACTTCAACCAGATACTGCATATGAGAAGTACTCAGCACCTCTAAACTTAAGATCGGATAGTTCCTGAGCCAAGCAATGAGATAAGAGATAAGAGAAGGCCCCCACAACCAAAAAGAGGTACAAAGATGGAGCCTATAATCACACAGCAGGTCGCTATTAGATTAGGTAGAGCACCAGGTCTCCCGATTGTCCCCACTGGTGCCCTAACCACAGACTATATGACATTTCTCTCTCTTCACTCCCTTCTCATCCCTCTCTCCTTCCCCCCCCCCAAGCCACTCCTCTCCTTTTATTTTAAGAGCTGACTCTGCCATTTCCCATCTATAAGGTGACATATGAAAACTTTCTTAGAAAACAGTCATAAAAAGAAGAACAAAATGAAAAAGAAAGACCCAATGGAGAGCAGAAAATTACAGTGTCTGGGCCGTATTTACAATAATTATAATTATTATAAAGCACAATAGGGTGTAGAAACCCGTAATTCTCCTGGTGCTTTCTGATTTTTAGATCTATGTTTAGAAAGCACATGGCAGAGAAACAGTCAGAAAAGGAATGCCATGAAGTCACTTTCCTCTCTGTGTTGTAAAAGCATTGGGGGGAATATTTGTGTCTACAGAAACATGGGGACGAGCATCTTCAGAAATGAGTCCATCATTGCCCATCCCAGGGTGACGTATCACCTGCTAAAGGGAAAAACGAAGCCCTTTGCTGACACTGCTTCACAAGAAGAGGCCCTCCTTTCTCTACACCAGTCTATGTGTCATTTTTATAGGACCAGACATTTCTCCCAATTCTGATGCTTTGCTGACTCTTGCCCAAATGTCAGACTCCCCACCAGCAGCCATGGCTCCAGCCCACAGTAACGCAACCTCGGAGTTGCTCCCTTCCTTACATGAATGTATCGTGGTGGCATCTGAAGACCTCCCAATAGCACCTAAGGCAGTCTGACTAACATCTGCCCCATGGGACTTCTTCTTTCCTCATTCCTCTCCCACAGGCAGAAGTATACAGGTAATGCAAGTGGTTTATTTTGCTTACCAGGTATTGTAGCTAGAGAAAGAATCTTTGAATAAGTGCTTTCACGTGAAAGACAGAAAGTGGTAAGGCTTGCAATAGTCCATTGCTCCTTCAGAAGGTTACCTAGCCCACCAGAAAGCTCTCCTCTCTGCACAGAGGAGCTTTCCCCAATTGGCAGCAAATTGTACTGCTCATTTCTGCAGCTTCACTCTTAAATCCCATGCAATCTCTTCAAGAAAAGGGGCTGAGATCTTCAGTTGTGATCAGAGGACCTTCATAAGGAAAAGAGCTCATATTCCTACCTAATCCTGCATGGCTACCCACCTTGGAGCCAAACCAGTTCTGATCTCTCAGTCGAGGTGCTCGTATAAGACTTCTCTGTCCTAAAAGAAAGAGAGAGAACTCTCTGCACAGTTCAATTATGTCCCCAGTAGTCTGTGTTGTTGGACATTATGTGCTTCAGCATCCAGCACAAGCTGGATTAGTTTACCTTCACAGATCTCCCTACTCTTTCCCGCCTGGGTTCAGACCCTGTCCTCCACACCCTGAGTCCCCAGCTCTGCTGTCCTGTCCTAAACAACACCTGCTATGATATACACCAACATCTCCTGCAGGGCCACTTCACAGCCAGTACCATAAGTGGTATTTGAAGTGCTATGGAAGTGCCCACAACCTTTGCAGAGCTACCCCAAGAGCTTGGGACACCTTAGGCTGTTGGGCTGGAAGCAACCACTGGGCCATAACATGGCTATTGTGCCAATGGACACTGAGGACTTTCTAACCAGCAAGATGGATTAGAGGCATCTTCACTGGAAAGAGGTTTCTTTCTAAAACCAGGCCTTCAATTGTCTTTATTAATACATGAATGGGTGATAACAGCACCCGCATGTGAAAACCCACAATGAGTTATGACCAGGAAACATGTCTGAGTAAGAGAACGATGCTTAGTGACATCTGGGTAAATAGGTAGGAAATCAACGAGGACCACCTGTGAAGGAAGAGACAGTCTGTGGTTTTTGACAGGAGTGAATACACGAGTACAGTTCTGTGCATTGCACATGTATGTATATATGTACATACATACATGCTTATGTTTGTGTGTGTTTTTCTTTGAATGTTACATTTTTGCCCAGATAAGGGGGAGTGGGACTGCAGCATTGAACATTCTTAACCAGAAGAGCATAATCCTTGCAATATTAACACCTATCTGCAAAACCCCTCCCAACCCTGTAGTACATGCCAAGCTCAGGCTCGGGTAAAAAGTCATGGGATTACCTCAAAAATGGGGTGTTTTATGTGCCTTCCCCAGACATCCCCTCTTCTGTGGTCCAGGCCCAACACAGGCACGGTGGAGAAGGATGGAGAAGCCCAGAAGCACTCAGAGGAGTGCTTCTCCTCAACCCTTGTTGTTTCCTAAGGGGCAGGTGGAGAGTTTTGCATGGTGCCCTGAGCAACTAAGATGAGCTCTCTCCCTGAGAGCTAGGAAGGTTGCCAAACCAAAGAGGTTTTCCCCAAGGAGGGCTGGCCAGGTGTTCTTGCTCTCTCATGAGACCAACTCCCACCACACCTCAAATTAGACAGCCTGAAGTGTGGAGAGGGGGTGATCAGATAGATGCACCTATAGGTATCTCAGATATGCACCTGCCACTCAGCCAGCGCCAGGGAGACGCCAGGGAGAGAAAGAAATGTTTTCTTTCTTTGACATTTTTAGCATGGATAACAGAGTTCAAGCAGAGCAGAGGAGCCCAGCGATAATGGCTTCTGTTGCCTTAAGCAAAGCTGCTTAATTGCATGGGACTGGCTCATCTAATCAAGGAGAAAGGTGAAACACCTCGTTGCTTGCCCCAGCTGAGTTTCCTCAATGAATAAAGCCTGTGAGCAAAATGCCAGGTGATCCCCAACATCAGAAATAGCTGGATGGGGCAAAAACAGTCCCACTAACGTAATCCTGTGAGCAGTACCATGTGAGCATGCACGCACTGAAATGGCTCGCAGACCAGGCTGAACCTGAAGCCCAGTAGGTCCTCCCAGCAGGTCCTCCCAGCTCGCTGGAAGCACACTGCTCATAACTTACCTCCTCTCCCATTCATGCTTCAGGGCTCTGGGGAGCTGCAAGCAGCTCCCAAATGGTTGTTGGCATCTAGAGGAAACTGTCTGCTGAAACAGCTGAAATAAGGATCTTTCTTCCACTCAGTGTCTCACAGTTCAGGGCCACTTTCTCTCACCCCTGCCCTTCCCCTCCTTTGCAAGACCTTGGCTTGCTGTTTAAAGAACTTGCAATCACCATAAGATATAAAGTGTTCTGCCAGGATGTATAACTATAGATCTTGATGTACCCCAAATAATCATGGGTAGCAGAATAAAACAGCTCAGCAAGAAGGGCCATGGTCTTTTTGAGTGTCCTGTCACTCAAACCCCTCAGCTCTGCAGCAAAACTGGATGATATGGGGTAGAGCCTTGGTCAGCATGAGATCAGGGTGGGGCTGAGGGGTCTCGCTGTCCTGGAAGGAAGGATGAGTCCCGCTGCATACAGAGAAGTGTAGGTAGTATGTCTGGTTTAATTTTACTTTGGAGCCATGCTCAAGGCAAGGCGGGCATGAGGGGGGGTGGTTTTGGTGCCAGTCCAGACCCCATGACCCTGAGGACAGAGTATGATGGGACCAGTGCCCTGTGCGGAGCCTGACCTGTGGTCTTCTCTCTCCAATGACTGGCACAGCATCAGACACTGCATCCTCACAGCGGTGGCCCCAGGCTTAGTGGTCAATGCTGTGGTCTCTCTGGGGAAGGGGAACCCACTGCAGGTACACAAGAATGGCACACCACGTCACTCTCATGGCTGCACATTTTTACCACTGGCATCAACCACGACAACTGCCTGCCTCTGGACCACATACCCCTCATTCGCCCAGCTGTCACCACCCATTGCAGACAGTGCCCCAAACCCTCTATCTGCTCTTGGTGCTGCCGGCTGGCCAGTGCTTGCCTCCCCGTTCTCCCACCCACACCCCTGGCCAGGCCAGGCTTTCTCTGCCGAGCTATGGTCTGTGCCAGGAGAGGAAAGCCCATGGGCAAAGGGGAAGGATAGGCTGGAGGGTGCCTGGCCCTGGGACGGGTCAGGTACCATGCTGTGCTGGAGCCCATCCATGAAGGCAACGTGTACCTGTGGCACCAGCACCACGAGACCTGGCTTCATGTCCTGCTGCTGAGACTCACCCCACACGTGGCCCTGGGCAACCCATTTTGCCACTTCCTTCTTTCTGTCTCCCTCCCTATCTGTCTTGTCTAATTAGGTAAAAGCTTTCCAGGGTAGAGATTGCCTATCCCTGGGCAGTGACACGGGGTGGCTGGGAGCACTCCTAGACACAATTAACACCCGAGCAGAGCCGGCCCACTGGATATGACGGTGTCAGCAAGAGCAGGCGTCCCTGACGCAAACTTTTATCTTGTTTCAATTAGCAGGCAGCAAAATCTCAGACCTTCTGTGGTTTGGTCGGAAAGCCAAGGCTCTCCCCTGGAGAACCAGTCCCCAGTCAGAGCAGCTCCTTGGCCTCAACACGCCAAGCAAAGCGTGGCTTTTGCAGCAGCTGCAGGATGCGTCTCCCCTCCAAAAAGCCTCGCAGGCTTGCCTCAAGCGTAGAGCAGAGAGGCTTAAGCTTTGGTGCTGCTAATGGAAAGGCTGTGCCCATTGGCTGAAGATGGCTGGAAGAGTCCTGGAGCTCAGCCTATCTCGTAGGCAGCAGGGAGAGAGTGACCCTGGCATGGCTATTACAAGGGCTGCTCGGCTGCGTCATGGTGGAGATAACATCAGCCTACTGAAGACAGCCTTGCAGCAGCCTAATTGCTCCTGCAGGAGAAGGAAAACGTGGGCCCCAGGAGCCACTCTGGCTCTCGGCTAATTGCCGGGCAGTTGCGCTGAGGGAATCATATATCTCGGAAGAACGGCTGCTGAGGAGGGGCACTGTGGGCAGCCAGCATGGAGATGAGCTCTGTTCAAACACCATGAGGGTTGGGTAGATGGAGCAGTATTGAGAGGAGGAGGCTCAGTTCTCTGTCTCCTGCTCCTCCCTGGGAACGTGGTTGCACGTTGGGCTCCTACGCTGAGGACAGTGGTCACCATCCGAGAAGCACAGGGCAAGGGCTTTGTTAGGAGGCCAAATGAGAGTAGAGAGGAGGAGTGTGAGGGCTGCTAGGAGTTTAAACAGGAGCAAGGCAAGGGATCCCGAAGCACACAAGGTCTCCCTCAGTCCTTTGCTACCCACCTTTATAATTCATTGCTGTTTGCCAGTAGATTTGAAGATGTTAAAGAAGATAATGTCATAAGACTAGCGCAGCTACAGACATTGCTGACCTCAAATGCAATCACCACAGCCGGCACTGCAGAATGGCAAAGCCGAGGTGTGCGGACATACCAAACCCAGACTCTCCTCACTAAAAATCCACATGCTCAGGATGTTTCCGACATGGCTTATAAATAACATATTGGCCTTAAATATTCGGAAACCCACAGTTATGTCCTCTAGGATTCAGGCCAAACAAAACAAGCGAACATTTTGAGATGATATAGATCTATGCATTTGAGAGCTGCGTACTAAAAGTAGTAGCGGCAACAAATGTAGTGTTCTTCGTCTGCCCGGTGGATGTACAAGAAGTAAAGTGTGTGTCAGGTAGTGTCCCTGCTAGCACTGAAACTGGAACTGGCTTGAGCATGTGGGTTTTGGGCATCTGCCCTTCCTCTTCTCCTGCATTGAGTCATCTTCTCCCTGCTCTGAGCAGCCCAAAAGCTCGGCTCGTGTCCCTGGCAAGAAACACAACAGAACCCATCTACACTAACTAGGACCCACACAGTCCTGCCGATTGCAGAACAGGGTGCCGAGCTTTGTGGAGTTTGTGAGGCAGCAAGAGCTCAAGCAGTCTTCCCAGCAAGCCCTTGAGCTCATTCACAAAACAGGAGCTCAGATCCCCGCGAACCCACACGCTCACCAAAAGGAGCCTGGAAATGATCTGAGGGAGAGCACAGATGGAAATCGTTGTCATCAGGGAGGCAAAGAGCTTTGCAGGAAGCACGAAAGGATCAGATGTTTCAATGGATAAAAAAGAACATCCAGAGCTACACCAGATAGAATAAAAACGTAAGAGTTCTAAGCCCTCTTGCTCCAGGATACAAGCCAGCCCTGACTGACAGGGATTAAGACAAAACGACACATCTGAGCAGGTTGTTGTTTCGTAATTACCTGCAGCCGCGTTTCCTGCCCCTCTTCCCTGCAGTGTCTGGCACTGGCCCCATCCCAGATGCAACTCTGGATTAGACCACTGGGAAACTGGCAGGCGTGGAAGGAGGCTCTGTGGAGGGGAGACAAGGAGACAAACTGAGAAACCTCAACTGTGGTAGAGTGCACACATCCCCCTTTTGCTCTCCCCCTTAACTCCACCTTCTCCCCCACCACTTCTGCCAAGGAAAGATCTAGCCTAAGCAAAGCTGTGATGACAGAACAGCCTGCTTTGGATATTTAGGTAGGCAAGGGAAAAAAATAATTTTCAGACCATCTATCCTGTCCAAAGAAGAGCAGTCTTTCCCAAACCAAGCTAACTCCATGCAATGGCAACAGTAAGCAACATGATATTAAACAATAATAAATCAAAGCTGACATCATTTGGAGCATGTCCGGACCCTCCCCTGTGGGGGTATCACTCTTCTGTGTGTTACAGAGGGAAGAGAAAAGCAGACAGAAACCTAATCTGAATCAGATAAAAGACAGCAGGTTTAGGGTGGTGTTTCTGAGAGAGAAGACCACTCCTAAAGACTTGCTGTGAGCACCATGAGGGCAGGAGAGACGGGCACAGGGAGGAAGGATGGGGCAGGATGATCCACCTCCTTTGCAGCAGATAATTGCCTAGAAGAGCAAAGCCAGCCTTGGCGCAGAGGGCTTGGACAATCCGTCCCCAGTGCAGCATGCAGCACACCTCTGCAAGCCCCTGCCTTTGCAGAGACATTCTTTCTTCCAGACTGCAAGAGGGCTGTGCACCTCGGTCCCAACCAGCAAGCTGAAGAGCTCAGACATCTGTGAGGAACGGCGGGGCAGAAAGGCAGCAGTGGCAGTGGCTCTGGGCTGGAGGATGTGGTGGGACTTTGACAGTAGCATAAAGTGCCAAAACAGTAGTCCAAAATCATGAGGATGTCTCGGGGAGACATCCTTGAGCCAGCTTTAAACTAGCTGAGGACTAACAGGAGAGCGTGAGCGGCAGCAGATAGCCAAGTTTGGCCTAGGAGAGGTCTGTAATCCAGACATCTCGGTGACACACCACTACTGGTACCGCTGCTAACAGGCAGAAAACTAGGTTAAAACTCAGATTAAAACCCAAGCTCGTTAGGCTGTGTTTACCAAGCTGTGATCCCACCTCTGGAATGCAAGGCAGACATACCCAAGGGATGACTGGATTTAGCTATCTCCTTGTAAAATACTAATGGAGAAGTGACTTAAGGGAGTTTTACTTCAAGGCCAGTCCTACAGCTGTATACTGCTTAGTATACTGAGCACCTCACAGTAAACCTACATTTTGGTGTCTTTAATGGGAGCGGAAAAATGAAGCCATTTTCCCAGTGATGTACCAGAAAGGGACACCAGTGTCAGGGAGGTGTGCTGCAGAGATGCTTTTTGCTCATGTCTCCAGTCTGCACACCCCAGGTCAGGGTATTTATACCTAGACACATAGAAGTCCCCTCTCTCTTGCTAGTTTGGTGCTTTTTTCAGGGGCATGTCCAAGAAACCAGCCAGAGGGCAAGGGAAAACTGGCAGGGGGGTGGTGTTCAGCTTCACCTTAAAAGCTGAAGGCATCTGCCAGGTGCAGACCTACAATGGCACTACAGATACTGCCATCCCAGAGTGGGGCAGTACACAGGGCACAAGGCCAGTGCTGTCCCTTGGATGCTTCAGCCTTTCCAAGAGGTTGCAGACATCAGGGTGGATGGCTCTGCAGAAACCAGAGTCCAAAGCAGTGGTTGAAAAATGAGTTTTGGATCACCTCACTGCCAAGCCCATCAGGCTGGAGGGAGCTATTAGGGGCTAGGCTGGCTGGGGCCATGGGGCAGGAGAGAGGGGCAGAGGCAGAGCTGGGTGTCTGGGACCAGGCTTGAGGGGAATTTAAAGGGGGGGTTAAAGTGACAGGGTAAGGAATTATCTCTGTTACTTTGTTCTCCCACCTCCCTTTCCTCTGGCCAAGTGCACTCCATTATAAAGACTTGTTTCCAGTGATGCTGGAAGCTCTTCAAACCAGGGACTAATTCTCCAGAAATGCTGTGGAGCTCCAAGAACCAGGGATTACCATCCACAGCACTTCTCCCTCCGCTGCCATCACTGCAGACACTGAGATGTGCACATGGGAAAAGAGACAGTTTAGAGCAAAGAGAAGAAATAAGGTGCTTGATCTTCTTCCTTTCAGTTTTAATGGGCTTCTCTCGTAGGTGTGCCACTGCTAATGAGTGTTGAGTCATGTTGGCCGGAGCTTCCTCTTGCACAACCTCTCCCTGCCTGCCCAGGTTGCTCTGTGTCTGCCCTCTGATAGCGCTATACCTGATGACTAGGGCAAGCACCACTGCCAGCAGCAGGTTTTACGCAGTATTTGCTGAGCTTTACCAGAACGGGACCTGATTGTTTCACTTTGGCAGCTGTTTGCTCGGCCAGCTCACTGTTTGCTCGGCCGTTCCTCCAATTCTCCCCCTCCCCGGCTCAGCAGCCACCCTTGCCACGCTGACAGCAGCCGAGGGTGAAGCACCCCCGGGGTGCAGCCCCGGGCAGCCCCATGTCTGTGTGTGTGTGTGTGTCCCCCTCTGACATCACCCGCACCCCACCCCGGCTCGACAGCGCCCACAGCCCCACTCCCTGCCCCTGGGCATGGGAGGAGCCACCCGCTCGCCACCCGAGATTTGCCACTTCCAGGGCCAAAGGCTGAGGCTGCAGGTGAAACCGGCTCTTGCCCCCTTGCCCCGGACCCTCTCCCACGCAGACCCCCTCGAGGCAGCACACCAGCTCCCTTTGGCCCTGCCTGGGCGAGGACTAACCCCAGCAGAGAACAGACCAGCTCGTTGCAGGGATGGCTCACACCCCAGCCAGGTGGAAGCAGCCGGGAGCTTCAGGACAACATGACCGGCTCCCACACACGCTTCTTTTTCCTTCCTATTTCTCTTCCAGGCTGTCAGCGGAGGAGTCGCACGTGGGTGGCAGGATCCAGGTGCCCCGTTCAGAGGCATTGGTCCCATCAGGACGTTCTCGATGACCTCTGTGCACAGGAGAGCACATCTAAGGCTGGTGCTTGAAACCTCCTATACCAGGACTGTGAGTCCAAAGACACTGTGTCAGTAGGCAGTGTTCCCTTGCTGATTCAGCTAAACGTACTGGCACATCATAGGGAAAAAGCTGAATTATTTTCACTGACTCACACGAGTCCAGAGATCCTGTTAGATCTATCCCAGGCTACGAGAGTGGGTAGAGCCTGTCTCTGGGTCTCGGTGCCTTGGGATTGCAACAGGCGGGAGAGGAAATCCCTTGTGGGGAGGAACTTGGATCCTGTCTAATACAGCAAGGAGAGCAGAGACCTTCCACCTTGCAACAGGCACAGGCTGCAGCGCTGCACGACGCAGCGCCTTACGCCGGTTTAGACCCGTCTCTGAATCCGGCCTTCAGTCTCTGAGTGGCTCTGCATGCCAGGGCACAGTGTCCCGGCATTAAAAATACCAAGGCTGACAGATAGTGTTTATTAATAGCACGAGTGGTGTTTATTGCTGAGCAACAGTCAGCAGCTCGGAGGTTACTGCTGGTACGAGCCAAGGTCTGAGAGCGTTGCCACATTGCTCCGTTCTCAGGGGAAAGAGGCTCCATCTTTGGAGGCAGAAGCTGTAGGAATGGGGGCCGAAGTGGGTGCTCGGCTGCCTCGGGGACCCGCTGCACGCAGGGGAGGGGGTTACCAGCAGAGCATCCTGCTTCCCCCTGTGTTACCCCTGCATCCCTGGGGTAACACACAGCACAGCTTGTGCAAAAGGGCGCAGAGCAGATGTGCCAGCACTGAGCATCCGCTTTCTTCCCACCGCCTGCACTCAGCTGCGCTGGAGGCACCATCCCCTATCCATGAAGAGTCCTGGTCCTCTGGGGTCTCACTCAGACCTACGCGTGGCCCCCCAGCTCTGCCCCTGCCCCTTGTTCCTGCCCCATGCCCCCTGCCAGCCACTGGGCACCACGCTGCTGTTTAGGAGGATGTTGGTCTTAACATCCCTGTTTCACAGAGAAGGAAATTGAGGTGCAGAGAGGTGAAATGATCCACCAAGGGTGATCTTCTGCCTGCGTTCCAGAGGTGATCACAGATCTCGCAACTACATCTTAGTGATCCAGAAGAAGTGAAGAAGTAGGGCGCTTTGTTGGGTGTTCTGCAGAGAACTATGCATATGACTTCTCTGAAGAGCTCTGAAACTCCCCTGGAAGAGGGACACGCATTCAGAGACTGAAAAAACTTGAAACTTCATAAGCAGCTGTCATACCCCAGACTCACAGTTCTGTGGAGGAAAAGGCCAAATCCAGCTCTCAGCAGACATTTCTTTCCAGTTCTTGATCTTACCCTGCCAGCAGACTTTGTGTGACGCTTTGTACTCTCCAGGTTTCTCTCCTCCGGAGTTCTGCTTCCTAGCTTTTACCAGTTTATGGTTAAAACAGTACAGCGCTAGCATGCTACAAGCAACATCCCACTTTGCTCTTTTTCTCCTAGTTTTTTCCCTTTTCTCTGCCATCACATGCAACATGTGGGGGTCTCCTAGAGGATGTTACCCCTGCATTATCTCCTTACATATTGCTTCAGGGGAAGACAGTTGCAGCTGGGAAGCTACTCTGCCCTGCCCACACAGACCGCTGCACACCTGGAAATAACATTATGTGACTGATGAGCGCTTGTGTTCATCAAGGCGTGACTTTCCTTTGGAGCCACTCAGAGAGGAGCAAAGACTCAGAGACAGGCTGCAATGTAAGCAAAAGTTGGGCTTTGCACAGCACGCCAAACTTCGGCTCACCGCTCACTGTCCGCTATCGTGGAATCTCTGAGCAGCTGACAGAGGCTACCAATTAATCCATCTTTAACTCCTCGGCATTAATTCACTCACAGATCGTCCCCCAGGGCAGCTCGGTACTGTTATCGCCACAGCACTGTTATCGACACTGACAGATGAGGAAACTGAGGCAGAGACCAGAGTAGTGAGTGACACCACCCTAATTAGCAAGCGAGGCACAGGGCTGGGAAGAGGATCCAGGAGTCCCAGATCTGGCACAGCACCAAGGTACAGGATCACCTGTACTGCACAACCCCGTAACTTTTAGCCAGTTGCTTTTACACCAAGCCAAAACACAAGGTTTGGCAAAAAGTCTTCCATAGAGGCTGCAGTTTTGGTGCATCTTGGCTGAAAGATCCTACCCAAAACTCCCTTCGTTCTCTGTAGTAGCCTCCAAGCAGGTTTCCTATCATTACTCTGCCTTCAATCTTTATCCACACCCCCTCACCCTCAGCGAGTTAGAGACCAGTCACCCAGCACTAGTTAGCACCCTGGATTCAAAGGATCCACTCTTTTCTGGTGCAGGGCTCAGTCTGACTGGCCGCCTGGGCTGGGAGAGCCAAAGACCTGCTTCAGAGGTACCCACAGACTGATTTTTTTGTCATTAACATGTTCCACACATTTATCATCTGACTGAGAAAATGAGGAGCCTCTGGATGCACCGGAGTCCATGCATACAGGCAGGTCTGCACTGAGATGCCGAACAAGCGCACGGACCCCCTGTGCCCCCAGCACAGTAAAAGTGAGGTACCTCCTCTCCTCCCTCAAGGACCCCAATCCGGGTCAGGGAGCTGGGCCATGGATGTTTAGTCTGGAACGGTCTGCGGGACACGATTTGGTGGTGTTCCCGTGATATTTCACACAATAAGCTTAGGGAGGACAATGCAGTTGCTTTGTGAGACATGGTGATGCTGTGTCTTGTGACACAGCCTATTAGCAGATTGGCTAATGCTGGGTGTGCAGCTGCTTTCTGTCACGGGAAAGGCTGAAAGCAGCCAGAATATACCTGTGAATCCTGCCTCTAATTGCTTCGAGCAAAAAGCACTGTGCTCCTGGTTTTCCCATATCCGAGTACCTTGCAGACACATGCAAAATAACAGTCAATAAACAGAACAAAAATCCCCCCCCTTTTTTTTTACAAGCAGAAAGGCAGATGCCTACATTTCTTGTCATGAAGACAACTTGCTAATCAGCCAAATGGATGTTACCTCTGCTAAACCCCAGCTGCCTCTACAACCCCTATTTAAAACGTTTTGCCTCTTTACAGGGTCTGTCTGGCAGCCCTCCATCACTGCCTAATTTTGCCGGGGCGGGATGCGAAACAGCCCGACGAGGGAACATAAAGTTTTTCCCTTAATTTCACCAAGGCTGAGATTTCCCCTTCTTGCTGAGGGTGGCTTGGTGGTCACAAGGATCCCGGCAGTGAACTTCCTGTGAACTGATGGGAACGGCCCTTCTCCCGGAGTGAGGAGACAATATCCGAGGGCTGTGGACGGAAAAACGAGGTAGTCAGCTAATAAAGAAAATTAACCCGGTGGACATGATTTGCCCGCATTCTCCAAGGCTGGAGTTCTTTTATAAGGCTTGCCACGGAAAGCTCTTAAGGATAACAGCTAATCCCTGGATAAGGGTCAAAGTTCTTGCCGGGCATTAAAACTTGGTGATGTGACTAAAGAAAAAGTGAAAACTCGGCGCTTGGAGCAGAGCCTCCAATGAGGAAGCTGCAGGGTGCCAGTGCTCTGGTCGCTGCTGAATGATCCCAGGACACCGAGGATGAGGAGCTAATGGATTTGGCTCATGGTGCTCAGATGTCTGAGGAGCCTGAAAGGGATGTAAAGATACTTTGGAGTGAAGCAGCGCAACAGTCCTCTGAAACGGCCCTTGGATAGGTGTAAGGTGACGTACCCTGGCACAGAACAGCCAAAACTTCACCTCTCCACCAACAGGCCCTGAAGGTCCCCCCTGGAAAAAAATATTTAGCAGTTGCTGTGGATACCTCTGATTGGATGCCTGGGTTTTGTATGTATCTACAACCCAAAAGGCAAACAGGGCTTGAGTGACTTAAAACTGGGAGAGAAACTGTAAAAAATATCCACAGCGAGACAAGGACGTACATACAATCCTCTTCCAGGCTTAGGAAAGGTCTGAGATTGACAACACCAAAAGATGGGGAGCGGATTAAAAATAGGGTGGAACCGGCACGTAAAGGGATATGGCAAGAGCCTGGAGAGCAGTCTGAAGTGTGCCCGAGGGGACTCACCAGCAGGATTTAAGGTTAGGAAGGAAAGTCATTGCTGGGAAATCACCTTTTTGCTGAAACCCTCAGCGGTTTGCAATCTAACTCCATCTGGGGACGTTTGCCTTCCGAGCTTTTGGAGTATACTTGGGTCATGTTGGATTTTATTTTTTCAGGAGTGCGAAGGATTGAAAGCTTTTTGGTTTGACTAAAAGCAGGTAGTCTTGCACACCACATGGCCCCTGTGCTGGTGTGAGTAGCACAAGACTCTCAGCGTTGGCCACCCTGGGGCTCTAGTAGCTGCCTCTTCGCCTGCATGGTCACCCCACAGGGAGGGGAGACTCCATGGAGCCGATAGCCATGAAGGCACTGCTCCAGCAGCTCACGACCACTCTTTCTGCAGCAGGGCTCTCCATTGCACAGGGAGGCCGAGGGGCTGCCGAAGGAAGGCTCTCCAGGTGCCAGTGAAGCTCAGGTGCTCCTGCAAACCCTAACCATGAGCTTTCCAGCACTCAAAGCAATTAACACCGGAGAGAGATGTGGCCATGGGAGCGCAGGAGGTTTCGTAACTGGGAGGGTTCCCTGAGCCCGGGGCTGCCAGATAATCTCAGGCCTGCCCCACCCCACTCCTGAGACACAGACTATTCCTCCTCATTCTCCCACCTCACAGGGCATCCCTTACCTTCTGCCCTCATCGGCCTTGCACTGTCCCCTACCTCTCCTAGCCCCTCCTGAGCTGTGCCTTGCTGTTTCCCCTCCCCTCCACCCCTGTAGCCCCATATGCTCCCGTCCCCTTCCCAAAGAGCAGATGGAAGGAGGTGCTATCGACACCAAAATACCCGTTGAGGTTCTCTCTCAAATGATGGAGAGGAGCAGGAAAACATGACTGCAGCTGGGACTGGGATCAGTGAGATGGGAAGCCTTCTACTAACTGGCAGTAAAATAATAAGCAGTGAATGGCACTTGTCAAGGGTCCCAAAAGAGGAGGATGGGATTTGTATTATGCATGGAGAAATCAAGGCAGGAAGGGAAAGCAGAGCATCAGTGTCCCAGCTGGGAACTGATCCCAGCTCCCTCGCTTCCCACACCTCTGCTCTGCGCTACAGAGTAGGACCCGCTGACTCCCACGGTTCCTCCAGCTGCGCTAGGCAATTCCTATCTGATGGCGAGGGAGAAATACAGCTCACCAGATGATTGAACACAGCTACGTGCAGGGCCGCACCTGCACCCACACTGTGGGGCACCACCACCACCACCACCCCAGCACTGGGAGCCACAGCACCCTCCTGACTCAGCAGCACCAAGGAGAAGGTTCCCCGTGAACTCCCCAAGCTGGCACCTCCAGCAGAAAGTGATTGCGAATTCCAGTGCAAACTGAGAAATCCTCCAAAAGGATTTAGAGAGATTAGAAATGAGCAGGAAACAAAATGAGATTTAACTTGAGAAAAGATAAGCTAATGTATCTGGGGCAAAGCTGCTTTGTGGTGGGAGGGGACACCCTGGAAAGCAGAACTGCCAGAAGACATTGAGGAAGAGCAACCATGGAGAGATGCATCCAGAGAGGGACGCAAGGTGATATGTTCAGAGCCAGCTGCCTGTTTTCTCTTCTGCGGTTCTGTCATGATCCACCTTTGAGCGTGTTCAGCAGCAGACACCTTTTGAGGGAAAAGGAGTATTATTGTTATATATGAAAGGTGTTAGGACATGAGGAACACGAATGATCGAGGGCAAAGCTTGATGAGCTGATGCCAGGGACTTTGAAGAACCATTTTATGTCAGTGGCCAAGAAACACCCGCAGAGGAGACATGATGAGGCTCCATAAGCATCTGAGGGGTCTACGTCAGAGAGGAAGAGAACACATCTACTGACACATCTGTGAACTTAGAGCAATGGGGTGAAACTAAGGCAGAGAAAACAGAGGCTAAACAGCAGGACAGAGTCCAGGCAGTGCAACACGTTAGGCTGTGGGGTACAACCTGCACAAAGATAGACACGTTCAGAACAGCAGCACAGTTGCAACTGGTTGACAAGACCTAAACCCACAAGTTGTTCCTCTCGGACTGTCTCTGAGTCCGTGACTGGTCCCAACAATTCAGCAGGGGTGTGGATCACACTCAGTCCTACAAAGTGACTCATGAATGTCACAGCCTCTTGTGCGGTACATCCAGCCACCCCAGTGGGGTACTGGTGCAGAGGGCAGTGCCACTCCCTGACTCATCAGCACCACCTCCGGCAGCTCAGCCAGTTCTCCTAGGTGCCATGTGTTCACTAGGTTTACACTGCACATTCACAACACAGAGCTCTGGCAAGTCAACACTGCAAGCAAGAAATTGGCCCTAAGCCTCAGGACCAGCCTCAGATTAGTCACCGAATAGCTCAGGATGAGCCTATGAGTCATAATCTATGGTGCCTATGGAGACTGGAAACAATCAGATCCAGTGCTGTTGACCCCCCATTCGCCACACTTCCAATGGTGGGATAAATCAAAAAAGGGAGGAGTTGGCTCCTTATTCCCCAGGAGCAACACCACCTTAGAAGAAACATGATCTGCTCAGAAGTCTCCAGGCTGCTTCTCCCAGATGTGAGGTCTTTGCACTGCAAAAAAAAGAAGGCATGAACATTCCAGCAAGGTGCCCAACGTAAGGAAAGGGACTTGACAGAGAAACAATACAATTCAAGCTGGAAAAAAAGACAGTGGAGGTGACTGACAGCACATTGTTTTTTCAGAAGTCAGTCTTGCACTGGCCTCCGAGCAGCCAGGTGAGGGTGTTCTTTGAAAGGAATGAGTCCATCGTAAAGCTCTGTTGGGGCTTTTGCTTCTGCACTCATGGAGTCAGAGCTCGAGTTCCTTCCCGACGCAAGGAAGGGCAGGGAGGTGTGCCAGTGGGAGCCAAGCTTCTGGAGAAGAGGCCAATAACACAAACCCATACTCCCCAGGTATCAGTATGTTCACGGCACAGGATGCCTCCAGTGCCAGCAGGTTCTCTGTGGGTCAAAAGGCCAGGAAGGCCAGGCAGTGAGATGGCAGCCTGGATGCCTTTGCAAAGTGTAGACCATGGCTCAAATAGGAGTTACGGGCAAGACGAAGGAGAAGGGCTCTGGTCGGCTCAGGCAGGTCAAACTTCTGGCCTTAAAATCTCTGAAGACGTGATGGAACTGGATTATTTGTTTAAGCTGATTGTTGTACTCACCTTCTGCCACCTCTCTCGAGCTGTCCATAGGGCTTGCAGCTAAGGGTTTAGGTCTCTCCCCTTTTGCTTAGATAATGCTCCCATCGAACATGGTTGCACACGAAAGGCCCAAGGGCTTGTGTGAGACACACCCTTCCTTCACCACAGACCCATTCAACCAAGATCCAAAGGTATTGCCATCCACAGCCAAAGCTTCTCACCTCTAAGGCACCACACAGGTTGGGAGCAAGACATCCTGACCTGCATGCCATATTATTTCGGCATTACATGGGCCTCCCTGGGGAGTGCTCAACAGGAATTGCCACACATCAGTGGTCTTGGCAGGGAACTCAGCAGAGCCAGACGCCTTTCCCCAGCCCAGGTCCCACCATGCGACACTCTCCAAGAATGGAGCGCACCGACAGCTCCCAGAATAGCTGGCAGAGAAGGTGTTGAAGTAACCCCCCCCAGCTGAACCCCTGCCATGCTGGCATGGGGCTTGCAGCACAACACCTTCCCCCTGCTGTGTGCAGCCGGCTTGGCCAGGAGACCGGCAGCGCAGGGTGGGCAGCAGAGGTACCTGGCTGCTACGGGCACGTAGGACCCTACAACGGCAGCAGGTTGCAGCGAGCAGCCCTGATGCCTAAGGAAACACTTGGGCAATCCCAGGTTAGGGAGGAATTGGGCGCTTTTTTTTTTACCCCCAAAAAAGTGTCTGGGGCATCCGAAAGAGCGAGGTAAAAATAAAGAGCGTGAACCAGCAAGATTAGCGCCGTATCACAACATACCAATATGGCACAGAAGTGTGGTTATTTTCTAATGTGTCCCTCATCCTGGATGTACAGAGGTGGCTAGGGCAGCCTGTCAAAAGAAATCCTTGCGGGAGGTCTTTTTTGGCCTCAGGAGGCCAGTCTTGGGCAGGTAAATTGGGTGGCACGTGCCCAACAAGCCCATTTGCCAAGTTTGCCTGTATAAGCCTGTAACTTCTTCACAGAAACAGCAAGCTGCAGCTCTGGGAGATACCTTGGGATCCCCTCTCCAACACATGCAGCCAGCAAACCACTTTTGAGGGGGGACTTGACCCTCTTCCCTTCCATGGTGCAAAGCCCCCAGGGTCCTCCCAGCTCCCTGAACCGAACTGAAAGCCTTCCTCAAAGCTGTGGTCAGGCGCTCTTCGCATTCCTCTTGCACCCTCCTTCACTGCTGGTGTGGGGGATATCACCTCCCAGCTCTTATCCACAACTCACCACCTCCTGCGAGATAGGGGGGACTTGGATGGAGTCCAAGGGCCTGGTCACTTTGGGATGGTTGGCAGCTCAGCGGCCTTGTTGTGCTGTGGGAAATGGTGGGGGCCAGCAGCTGCCGGTGCCACTGGGGCCACACTGGCCCAGCCCCAGGTGGGGTGCTGGGAGCACGGTGCTTGCACAGATCCAGACTTCAGACCTTGTGCTGGACGATTGGGATTAGCCTCTGAGCCGGCAATGTGCGCTCCCAGACCAGAAGGCCAACTGCATCCTGGACTGCATCAAAAACAGCGTGGCCAGCAGGTCAAGGGAGGTGATTCTGCCCCTCTACTCTGGTCTCATGAGACCCCACCTGGAGTATTGCATCCAGCTCTGGGGCCCCCATTGGACATGAACCTCCCAACAAGTCCAGAGGAGGGCCACAAAGATGATCGGTGGGCTGGAGAGCCCCTCCTATGAGGACAGGCTGAGAGAGTTGGGGTTGTTCAGCCTGGAGAAGAGAAGGCTCTGGGGATACCTTATAGCAGCCTTCCAGTACCTAAAGGGGGCCTACAGGGAGGATGGGGAGGGACCCTTTATCAGGGACTTTAGTGATAGAATGAGGGCTAATGGTTTTAAACTGAAAGAGGGTAGGTTTAGATTAGATATTAGGAAGAAATTCTTTACTGTGAGGGTGGTGAGACACTGGAACAGATTGCCAAGAGAAGTTGTGGATGCCCCATCCCCAGAAGTGTTCAAAGCCAGGCTGGATGGGGCTTTGAGCAACCTGGTCTAGTGGAAGGTGTCCCTATCCAGGGCAAGGGGGTTGGAACTGGATGATCTTTAATGTCCATTCCAACTCTAACGATTCTACAATTCTATGATTCTAAATTCCAAGCATCCCCAAGC
>NW_009647419.1:3540197-3559122 GCF_000708025.1 Charadrius vociferus | reverse complement strand
TTGCCCCAAGAAGCTGTGGCTGCCCCATCCCTGGAGGTGTTCAAGGCCAGGTTGGACGGGGCTTGGAGCAACCTGGGCTGGTGGGAGGTGTCCCTATCCAGGGCAAGGGGGTTGGAACTGGATGATCTTTAATGTCCATTCCAACTCTAACGATTCTACAATTCTATGATTCTAAATTCCAAGCATCCCCAAGCACAGAGAGGCTGCCAGTATGCTGACCACATGATCTGGGATAAAAATACCCATCTCTCGCTAGCAAAGCTCCCATAGGCAGATGGTGGAGGATGCGGCCTGTGGGATGGGGTTCCTCTGGGCTTCCAAAGTCCTTCATGGGACCATGCCGGGGGACAGAAGCTTTACAGGCATTTCTAACGTAGGCACTGCAGGTGTCTGGCAGAGCCTGACTGACTTACAGACCCAATCACCAGCACAAAATGTTAACAACGAGGGGTTAAAACAAATAGTAGGTGCCAAATGGGAAAGACGGAAGGGGTTTCCCAACCAAAAGCACACTTTTCCCATTGCTAGTGGGGATTTCTGTCAGGTCTGCCCGGGGCACCCTTTACTCCATCTTGAGGTACCTCGGCTCTTTGAACCCCAGTGAATAAACGAAGCAGGCATGAGGAAAGCACCAGCCAGCTGCCTGAAGAGAGCTTTTTAATTAGCCAGCCACCAAGATGTGGACGTGACCAGAAGCCTTTGAGGGAAAGTTGTCATGCGCGGGGTGAAAGGCTGCATGCCGAGATCAGAGTGCCAGCCTGCAAACCTGGCCTCGTTCCACGTGTACTCAGCTCACCTTGGGACAGGGCACACGTGAGCCAGGGCACAGGCTGGGCAGGCTGAGGGGACGCCATGCTCCTGCATTCCAGCCCATCCAGGAGCGGGGTCCTCACCCGCATGCAGCCTCCTCAGCGAAGCTGAGCTCCCCTCCAACAACGACCTGCAATTGGTCTCCTCACGAGATGCGACAGCCCAGCCACGTCCACCCTGGAGGATAAAAGAAGAGCTGGACTGCTCCCAGGGCACCAGGTACCTCATTCAGAGCTGTCTGTGGCAGGTTCTCACTGCAGTGGTTTGAGGCAGCTGCCTCTGCTCTGCTGGAGCCACATGCAAGTGAAACCTTCCAGGGGGTAGTTGTCCCAACTGAAACACGCCATCCAGCCAGGCATGGCTGCTGCATCGTGAAGTAGGTGGCTACCAGGTCACCTGGCTCTGCAGATGTCCTACTTCTCCTCAGCCCTCAGAGGCAGAAAGAGAGGGGTGCAGCATGCTTTTCTCCTCCAGGCTCCAGGAGTGGCCAGCCCAGCTTGCCATCAGCAGACAGGGTTTGACGTGTTGTAACTGACAGTAGGGATGCATGGCCTCATCCATCCGGGAGACCTGGATTTCACATCCAGAGAGGTCTCTGCAGCTCAGCCCAA
Organism: Charadrius vociferus; assembly: GCF_000708025.1. Lineage (NCBI taxonomy): Eukaryota > Metazoa > Chordata > Aves > Charadriiformes > Charadriidae > Charadrius > Charadrius vociferus. The sequence goes on along the minus strand of NW_009647419.1, from coordinate 3,557,701 downwards.
GGGAGCAACACTGACCTGCCAGTTTCAATCTTTTGAATTCGATGACTTATAAACATTTCCCTGGTCACACAGAGACAATGCAGGTCTGCTGAGGATAGGTTTGCTTTGTCTTTGTCACCTTGCACAGCCATCTGCAAAACAGCTGATAGATCCATCCTCACAAACCAGAAGCCGATGGTGAATACACAAGGGAAGCAACTCCTCGGGTTCCTCACGCAGCAGCGTCCACAGACAGGCCCTGCTCACCTTCTCACCTCACCACTGCACTGCACAAGATGTTACTGAAGAAGACGAACCAGAGCCTCCTCAAGTACTCATCCTCTTTCCTCCACTCTGCTCTCTGCAGAGGCTGTGACTGCACATCCACCTGTTGAGCTACCTAAGTCCGCCCTAAATAAAAGCCAGATCCGTTACCTTCACAAGAGCAGGACCGAGGCAGCCATGAACTCAGTGATCTGTATTAACCTGGGTGAGTCGCCTCCCAGACATCCAGGAACATCCTACATGCTCCTTTCCAGCGTGGCCAGATGACTGACGTGATACACTGACCTCCATGACTGATGAGGAAAGGACACCGCTTCCAAAGAGCTTTTGCTCTCAGAGACCCCAAAGCACATCACAACAGATGCAGTGGTATCAAAATCCCCCAAGAAGTGATGAGCACGGTCAGAGCTGGAGTTCTTTGTTCAACGTTGGCCAAGATGGTGAGGTCTTGCTGAGCCATCACTGGTCGTGGGTTACATACACACCACTCCAACTGCAAACAGTTAAGTCCATTACCAGTGAAGGGCAGGCTCAGAGCTTTACTTTCATCTTGGATTGTAAGCTCCACCAGGATCACATCTACTCGTGCCTGTACAGCGCCCAGCACGTGGGCCTTGGCTCCCTCCTAACAAGACCAAGGCAGGGTTGGGACCATCGCTGCGCTCCTTGGCATCAGAGGCTGAGAAGGAACCAGGAGTCCTGCCCCCGCGTTTCTGCCCATCAGACCACCCTCTTCTCACTGAGCAGGGAACCCAGGCTGAGCTCCACACAAGTATTTTGGTGCCTACCTCCCATTCATTTCAACGGGCTTTAGGGACCTAGATGCTTTTGGAGGCTCTAGGCCCAAATCCAAGAGTCCATCTGGCGGGTTGCTGGTGCCCTGTAGCCTCCAGAGGCAATGCTGGAGGGTCTATTACACAATGGAACAAAACCAGGATGCAAGGCAGAAGGAGAAGGCAAAGGAAATCAAGGTCAGAATTAAATTCTTTAATACAAAAAAAAAGTTTGTTTCTCCTCCTCGTCGTCGTTTTTTTAAGATATATCTGTAATTTCTTTGTTTAAAAATAAATATGTACTAAGGAATATCTTGAAAAAATTCACTAGACACAATATGTAGTGTTAATATCTTTTTTCCCCGCAATTATTACAGATAAACAGTAGCACCAATAAATAAAATGATAACAAATATTAAAATTAAAAAGGAGAGAGATTCAAGATGTAGAATTTTCTATTTTTCCTGTTTCTTCTTTTTACATATATAAAAAAATCGTAGCGTCTATTTAATCCGAATCACACATATACATAAACATATATATATATATACAAACACATAGCCAAATATATATATAGTATGTAGATGTATATCTAACCCTTGTCTCAATAGGAATGTGTAGGGGTAGGTGTTAGAGAAATTAATTAAATAACTGCCCATAACATGCTACTGACTCTGCCAACAATTGGGGAGAGATGGGACGGGACAACAGGAAGGTTAAATTTATACACAACCAGTACAAATAAAAAAAAAAAAAAAAAAAGGAGGTACGGCTTATAAATAGTTGAAATTAAATATTAACAAAGAATACTGAAAAATCCCTACTCTTTAATTAAATTATCTGTTTAATTTCTAATTTAAAAAGGGATATTAAATAAGTATATAAAACACTTTCTCTTCCCTCCCCCCCCATCGGAAGCCTCTGTCTTGCGCACGATGCAGCATGAGTATTATACATTGCAGATGCAAGCACCCACCCGTGTGTTTTTTCTCCTTCTGAAAGCCATCAGTCGGATGGGGAGTTCCTAGTGGTTAGTAGTCGCTTGTTGTGAGTCTGTTTTTAGACTGTCTTGTCTTTTTGGAAGCTTTCCGTGTTGTACATTATCAGGCGTTGAAAATTCAATTGCAGATGATGTTTGGCAGCATTCTGACACAGACCGAGTACCTTTTTGATTATTATTATTATTATTAATAATTTTAATCACAGAACTAGATTATATATATCCACATAGATGTACAAACACGCTTTCAGGGGTGTGTGTGTGTGCGCGCGTGTGTAAGGTGGGTTTCACATACACCACAGCGTATATTGCAGATACACACATAGCCAAGATTCTCAAAACACGGCTTAGGGATGCCGGCTGCCTTCACATTTGACTCCCCAGCCCAAGACGTGGAAAAGGGGCCTGATATTTACAGTACGTCATTAAAAAAAAATCTTGACATTCTTAAGGGTCATTCACACTGGGCACGCAAACTGAAGGCAGCAAAAGTTGCTTTCTTTTTCCCCCCTTCGATCTTGGCATACATATATATTATTTTTTTATATATATATATGTATAAAAATAAATATATATATATAAAAAAGAGAGAAGAACACAAACATACATACACACAGACACAAATGCACACACTCACATACACACACCCACACCCCTACTGTGTATATACTTTTCATTAATATCCCTTTCCAGAAATGTTCCGTAAGCATCTTGGATGCTCTTCAGTGGCAGCTCTGTGCATGAAGAAAGCAGACAGTGCTGAACAACTGTGTGGCTATGCACCGGTCCCCATTCTTGCTTCAGCACACTGTAGGCCTTGTGTCCTTTTGCAGCCACCAAGGGCGGGAAATCTAGACTCCTGTGATACTTCCTTGAACGGAAAGTTAGTGCGCATCAGCTGCCCACCATCCTTAAGAGAAGCCAGCATGTCTCTCTGGCAAAGTTTCTATAGCGAATAAAGTCAACGCAAAATGTACACTGACATCCCATGTCCCAGCAAGGCAGGCAGGTTATGAGCCGAGTAAGGGCGAAGGTTGGGGGAAGAGAGGGGAGGAGGAATCCTTGATCACGCAGACGGCCATTTCCTTGGCCTTTGACCCATCGCACCCTAGGATGCCGCTCTTTGGAACTCCCTGCCCATCCTCTCCATCACCTCTCCTCCCTGTCCCAGGCAGGAGAAGGTGGTTTGTGGTACAGCACACTCTACAGAGAAACAGCGGAGGCCGCACAAGTCAGTAAGAGTTAAGAAGTTTACACCCAGCGCTTCTACTCACGTCCAGTCTTAGCTTGTTTCTTATGCCCCAAGTAGCCCGCTTGTGTCCACAGCAGTCGAGTATTATCCAGTGAAGACACCAATAACATTAGCAATGTTAAAAAAAATAATCAGTATATATATATATAATATATATATATATGTGTGTGTGGTTAAGATATACATATATGTATATATAGATGTGGTTAAAATATATATACATATATATATATGTATATGCATGTATACACACATATATATGTATGCATGAGAAAACCCATCCAATACACCTCTATAGTCTTCCTGGCTCTGTTATTTAGCAGCATGAAAAGAAAAATAAAATAAAACAGTTCAAAACCCAAAGGTGAATTCTGTGCGGCGGGTGCCTTGGGGAATGTTCCTTCCGGAGTCCATCGTCCGTACTGAAAGTGCTGTGCTCTACCGATCCTTCATTTTTAGGGTTCATTTGGATTAGTGTTTTGTTTTGTTTTTTTCTGTCCAGGCGAGAAATCAGGCTCCAGAAACAGGGCTGTTCCCCCTTCTTTTCCGCTGCTCACCGTCTCGGTTTTTCACATCTGTCAGAGAGGAGAGGGAGGGAAAAAAAGAGAGGGGTTAATGTTTGTGATGGGGGTGCAAGTAGGACAGGGAAGGGAAGGAAGGGAGGTGGCGAATGTGTTTAAGAGCACATGGTGTTAAGACATGGCATGACGTCACTGGTGGGGTGAAGTGCTGTGCAGATGGGGCCAAACAGCTGAGAATCTCGACCCGTGAATGGGTCAACAAATACTATTCCCCCAGGCTCACCTAGACAGGGCGGGGGAGGATACTGGTACAGGGGTAAATTTAGGAGCAGAATCAGAGGCTTCTTCACAGATGAGCCGAGTGTCTTGTTTGCACCCTCTCACACCGTGCGCGCACAGATACACACAAACACACAGAAAAACAAGGCTAAGCAACGCATGCAGAAAGACACACTCCCTCAGCTCTCCACCTAGCCTGTCATTTGGGTTGGAAGCAGTGCAGGCAACAAGGCCTCATGCAGGCAAGAAGGTGGAAAGAAAGTGCCTCTCGTTCCACTAGCTGCCATGAGCAGGGGTTAGCACCAGAGAACAGCCGCAGCAGCCGGAAGAAGCAGCAAGAGAAATGAGAATTTACCCTCCCCTGTAGGCCCCAATTCTAATTCTACAAGAAAGAGCGTGAGGAACTTCAACTTAACAGGCTTTTTATCTGGAAACAGATAAGCTACCCACTCCTATGACTCCTTCCTATCTTTCTGGCCAACACACAGCTCTGGAAACCCCCCTTAGTGCCAATTATCCCACCAGAGAGAGGGACTAGCAAGAGAAATGAGTGAACCCCTTCTGCCGTCGTGACTTCTTTAGGGTATTGTTTGTTTTTTCTTTGTATTTGTGACTATTTCTCACCCTTCAAACTCTGTAGGGTGATTTCCAGTTACTCTGGGGTTTGGGAACAGGAGCAGAGGGCAAAGGTCAAAGTTAGGTCTGGTCTCACACTCCAGGGGTTATGCTTGCTGGGAGAAGTTTAACTCCAGAAGCTGCTCTATTCTGGCTCCTCCATCAATTACTTTCTCACTGAAATTACAGCCCCCCAGAAAATTCCTCTGTATACAGAGCAGTTTCCACCACACTGGCAGTGCCAACACCTCTCTGGTTTGGGCACAAAGCATTTTCACACCTAAGGGAAGCACTTGCTACTTGTAGCAGCCTTAGTCACCTAGCCAATTTCGGGGAGGCAAATGGATGTTGCCTCTTTCAGGATGCAGCCACAGAAGACCCTGGACCTCTCCCCCTTATTCTCTCCTATTCAGTCACTGCCACTGCAATACTGTCTTGACAGGCGGAATCTCCTACATCTCTGTGAAAAGGGCCTGAGTTCAGAGTCACAATCAAGGGCTTGTTAGCAACCCCATTTCTATGTCTCTCTGGACAGGCAGGATGGATCCCACACCACAGATGCACACACAGCTGGTGCAAGTCAAGAGACCCCACTGAGTTTACCAAAGCACTCAGGTGAGAACCAGGAATCAGTTTCTGCCCGTCTATGCCACAGATGGTGCGTGACAGAGAGCACTCAGATGATACATGAACAGCATGGATCTCTGAACAAACACTAACCACAGAGTGTCTTTGTGCCTCCCACCTCACACCTGAAATACAGACCTCTGCCTGCCTTCACCTAGAGACAGACTTAATTCTGCTGTATCCCACATCAGAGCCCTGAGTGCAGCCCCTCAAACCACAGCTCTGGCTGAGACATGGACAGGAAACTGTGAGCTCACTGCAAGAGGACAGGGTGCTTTCCCTTGCTTTTAAGAACAAAGAGGCAAAAAAGAATGAGGGGACAGCCTTGAGTGAGGCTCCTGGCCTGGCTTTCCTCACTCTGCACACAGCAGAGTGTCCACAAGCCGCATCAAAAGGGCTTGGAAGACAGGGCTAAGGATTTGTCTTTGTCCAACAGTACACTGAGAGTTGCATACAGATAATGTACAGAGGGTTACAGACCCCTCCCCTGGCTACCTCAGCAACATGAACTCCGTTATCTTGTTTTACAGGAAAGGATAGCATAGACACAAATGCCCTGTCTCTGGGAGCCGTGCCCGTCTAAGTCCTGACAGCACATCCGAAATGCAGAGCCGCCCTTTGACACAGGGAAACTGTGTTCTCCTCTCAGTTAGCCCCTCTGCCCTCTGGCCCACGTAGGACAGAGGCAAGAAGTAATCATATAGCACTGTTTCCCTTTGTGTTTTTCTCTTTCATCCTTCAGGACACAAACCTGCAAGTGCGCTCGTTTAACTCAAGCTGCCTCGACTTGCAACGTGAGTCTGTGAATTTGCAGGAACATTTACAGGTCTGGGGATCTTGTACAAACAAGTGCTTTCTCCTCTCTGAGCAAGGCTCACAGTGACTGCAAAAAGGCAAAAGGAAAGATGTCTAAGCTACAGCGCTTCAGCAGAAAGAAAATACACATGCAACACCCTAAACATCAAAGCAATCCCCTTGCCCCCTCCCGCAGCCCCCATGCTGCCCACTGGAGCGTCGCGGGCTGATGGATTTTCCAGCAGCACCCCGGCAGCCCCAGGACAGCACCCCCTTGCATTAGCGTAAAGAGAAAGAAAACAGGCTCTCTGCACAGTATTCACGAATGCTGCATTGGATCCATTGGCACAGGCCAGAGGGAGGAAGAAGGGGAAAGCAAGGATGGGAAGGTGAGAGGTCCCAACCAGCTATTGACGTATCAATGAAAGGAGTTCTCTGAAGTGGGCTATTCAAGTAGAAAGAGGCCAGCGGCTAAACAAGTTAAATACACAGGGTCTCACCTCCCCTGGAAAGCAGCTGGGCTCCAGCATCACGTGCTTACCCCTGCAGCCGGCACTGCCCTCCTTTCTGTAAGCCCCATCCCAACCTTGCCACCTAGGAGCATCCTATGGAGGGGCCGTGAATTTACAATGCAGAATTCTGTGAACCACTGTGAGAGAGGCAGAGCGAAAGAAAGAGAGAGACAGGGAGAGAGAAGCCACCAAATCCAGCAAAGAAAGAGAGGAAAAAAGAGAGAGCCCCCCCTGCCCAGTTCCCCAGCACCCCCATCTCCGGCTTCCCACCATCCCACCTCTCCTCTTTGCCTGTGACTCCACCAGACACGCACACACACACGCGCGCACACACGCACACACATGCACGGCAGATGCCAGCCTGCCTGTCGCCAGTCATCATAGCAGTGAGGGCACAAGACAAGTGGGGGAAAGCAGATGACAGAGTTGCAACCAGAAGGCGTGGAAAAGAGGTGCAGGGCGCTCACCCACCCACCCGCGCCCTTATGCCTTCAGAAAATGGTCACCACTGATGATCAGAGAGCCAAGCAGCTAAAGCCACCTTCCCTGAGATACCCTTAGTGCCAGAGCGGTGCCACCACCAGCGCTGCCCCTGCAGGATCTGCAGCCCACCAGTGACTGGGAGGGGAGGGTGAGATTTGAGTGAGCAGCAAGCAGGCGGATTGATTTGGGGAGAGGGAGGGAAGAGAGACTACAAGCAGAGGACACAAACGTACAAGCTGGGTGGTTTGTACCGGCCTTTCTTGCGCTTTCTCTTTTGACCCTTCCCCTTTCCTCGCTTTGATTTTCTGGAAGAAAAACAAAAAAAACAGAGAGAGAGAGAGGGAGAGAGAGAGAGAGAGAGAGAGAAGGAAAGAAAGGGAGAGGTAGAGAGAAAATGGAAGAAAACGCAAGGAAGAAGAGAAAAAAAAATACAGCCATGTGCCTTGCTGGGAGGGGGGAAGCACATAAGGCAGGACTGGAGGGCAAGTCCCAGGGCCGAAGCACAGATCTCCACCTCGCACACACATTCTCCTGCCCTCCTGCGCTCCTGCCAGCACCACAACCAGCCTGCCCACAGCCAAGCCAACGCCAGGGAATTCGGCAGAGACCACCTCCAGCAGGGCTGCTGCCAGCAGAGGCAGATCTGCTAGAGCCTCAGAAGGGCAGTGGGAAAGGGACAGGGGGTGAGGAGGAAGGAACAGAAAGCTTCGTGAAAGCATCACACAACTGCAGTGAGTGCAGACAACCGTTCCAGGCGACAAGCGCAGGCGCACGCTGACTGACAAGAGGCAACCTGAGCGGAGGGGCTCTCCCCAGGGAAAAGGAAACCACCGTGACCTGAAGCACTGCCCAGCACCGGGCCTAGGAGGGGGCAGCTGAGCTCCAACAGCTCTGTTGCAGGGACGGTGATAATCCTGCCTTGGGATGGGAGAAAAGGGGGCCAGGCCTCAGCACCCCAGGGACAAGGGGAGAGACCAAGGGGAGGGGAGCAGCGCTGTGTGGGAGAGGGCGATCTAGCCCAAAGGCTCTGCTCACCCACCCCACCTCCTGCCTGTGGTTCGTAGGACTCCATGAGACCTCAATGGATGTCTGCTAACACCCCCTCTAGCAGCCTCCTTCCTGAGTACCGAAGGGGAAAGAGGGAGGCCTGACCTAGTTATGACACCCAGGAGATAACCAGCAAACAGCTTTCGGATCTTCCCTCCTTTCCCTCCCTCCCCTCGCCTTCCACATGGATCTGCCAGACAGACGAGTGGATGGAGCCAAGGCCCTGACTCTCTTCTGAAAAGTTCACCAGTTGCTCCTGACTCTTGGGCAGGAGCTGGGACAGGCAGGGGCTAGGATGTGCAGGCCTGGACAGTCTGTGGATCCTTACAGGCCAGAGAGAGCACAGGGAGGGAGGGAGGCTGGAGCCTGCACTGCTCCTTGAGCCACGTTAGCACAGGACCAAGGGAGAGACACGCAAGCAGAAGGCCCTAGGCAACGCACCAGGACTTGTCAGGCAAGTGAGCCCCAGCACTGAGGCAGTTCAGCAAAGGCTCCCTCCTTCCCTGGCACAGCCCACCTCGGGAGGGAGTTGTCGAGGGGACACGGGGGGACAGAAGGGAAAGCACCATAGGTGTTTCTTAGGCCCTGTTCAAGTCGTCTCACTGGAACTAGTGTCAGAGCATCAGCTCGCTCCCAGTCTCTGCCCTACATGTCAGGAGTCACAGGGAGGCGGTGAGGGGAGGAAAATCGACCTGAAGGGAGGAGAGGGGCACCAATATAACAGGACTTTCAATCCAGCACAAATCAAAGCACACCAATCTCTCCCATCCCTTCCCTTCCTTCCCCGGGGAGCGCAGAACCAGCAAAGAGCAGGCAAGGTGCTGTTAGAAGAGAAAAGGGAATGCAACGCAGTCCGGGCTGGCTGCTTCACCCACACCCCATCCTCACCAGAGTTCACACAGACCCAACTCTCGCACACCTTCAAACCACAGAGCCACGCAGACCAACCATCCCCGACACGGCCCTGCACAGAGAGGAATGTTGGCTGCACACAGCCCGATGCAGCCAGGAGCAGATTTCCAGGGGAAGGAGGAGAGGCTGGAAGGCAGCTAGAAATACACAACCACCAGGAGATAGGTGAAAGAAGTTCTCTCACTCTCCCGCTTGCTCTCTCTCTCTCTCTGTTTCAGCCTCATCTCCCAGTATTCACCCCCTTCCTAACTCCGCACCTCTAAATGGCAGAGTCGCTATCCCAGCCATGCGCAGTCCAGCTGACCCTCTCTCCCAGAGAGGTCACTCTTTTTTTTCGATGTTGTTCCACGTTTTGTGATCGTCCCTGCAACTACTGCAGGACGACAGCTTATTTCTCTACTTTCCACAACCTTTTAACTTTGGGGAGGAAGGAAAGGGAAGGTTGTGCCTTAACCTCCTTCAGGTCACCAGAACAAATCCATCAAATTGAAAAAAACTCTCATGAAAGCCTCCACCAAGACCCGGGCAGGACATCCACCTCCCTTTACACCCTCCCAGGCCCCCACCCAACCAAAACCAGCGTCACATCCTGCATGGCATCAGTCCTGCCTCCACCAGGCCCCTATTGCCACCTCTCCCTGTAGCCAGCAGAGTTCCTACCCAGGCTGCTGTGAAAGAAGCCAGCAAGTACTCACTCAAGCAGCAAGAAAAAAATTAATAATAAAGAAAGGCAGCGATTTGCAGTAACCAGAAACACCCCAGGAAGAGGGAAGGGAGAATGGGGGCTGCACCTTGAATCCATTCTGGTAGGACACACACGACGGGACTTCCCTGACTCGGGATAAAGCATTAGGAATGACTGCCATGGCCGTGGGTCATGCAAGCTCCAGGTCTGGGGTATGAAGGAAGGACCGTCAGATCTGGGTTTCTGTGCCCACCTGGAACGGATTCAGAGTGTCGCCCCATGCACTACCATATGCCATTTCCAAAAACACCTTCTCAAAGTGAGTATCTCCAACCAAAGAAAAGGGCAAGGGGCAGTGGGGAGAGGAAACACCAACCAACCACCAAAAGAGAAAGGAGGAAAGGCTTGTCACTTACTTTTCTTGTTTGTTTTTGACATCTTTCTTTGGTCTGTGGGGGAAGAGAGAACAAAGGCCTCATTAGAAAGAAGCTTACCACATACGCTTCAAGTATTATCCCCAGTTCCCACCAAGTCCGGGGAAGGACCTGTACACCTGGCATTGCAGGATGCCCATGGCATAGGTTAAGTGGTCCTTCTCAAAGCATTTGCTCTCCTGTTGCATATCTTGCTGGCAGCCAGCACCAAAAGACCCCACGTTGCAGGCTAGCATTGTCCACCTGTGATATCTAGAGATGGAGGAGCCTCGCCAGCACAGGACTTCTTTTCCCAGGCTCAGCCATCCCACTGCAAACCAACTGAGGAGACTACAGAAGCCTCTGGACAACAGTCCCAACCCAACGGCAGAAAAAAGGAAAGGCTCAGAATAAGTTTACTGCACGAGGAACCAATGCTGCTCCATTCTCACCTGCAGTCACATTTACTGTGCTGTAAGAAGCTCATGTGCGCTATGTGCTGACTCTGATGGGGTTTAATTCTCATGATCTGGAATGAAAGAAACAGAGAGGGTCACTGCCCATTCACTATTTATACTCACAGCTCCAAATCAGCCCGCTGCGTGGCAAAGCATTTGCACCCCAGGTGCTCCTGGGAAGAGCATGGCAGAGTTTGAGCTGGCTTTGAGGCCCCGTTCTCTCAGTCAGGGAAGGCCTTTGATCACAAGCAAGTGGCAACACCAGGCTCGTGCCAAAGCTCTGTTTGCTCATGCATGCAAGGTGCCAGCACTGGTGGACTGCCTTGGAGACAGGCATGGGAGAAGGCATAACATAGCAAGGTTCTCACTGAGCCGTCCCTGGTCAATGCTAGAGAGGCAGTAACGGAGCATCCAGCCTGCTCTCGCGTAGAAGCATGCGTCCGTCTAGCGCAAAGACCCAAAGCAAAATTCCATATCCAAGTCCTTTTTCCTAAGCCACCATTCCTTCCCAGCTGACATCTCACCTTCTCAGTGACTCAACACACAAAGTAAACCTGGTGATCTGTGCTTAAAACAGTCCTGCAGAGCCAGACACTGCCCACTCCTCAAACCCAGGTTCCTCCAGGGAAGTGATATTAGAAGCTATGCATGTATTGTCACAGTCTCAACCCAGAACGCGGCTGGACGACTAGCTCTAGCATTTGCACCAGAGATCTGTACAAGTACCTCTGACCCTTTACAGGCATGAGGGCATACCACCCAAAAACTGTAATTCAGCAAGGAATGGTAGGAAGAAACCCATCCCTAGCTACACCATGTTAGTATGCTCTGGCCCAGGCTGGAGCCTGCAAGTGGAAAAGCAGCATGGGGAACCATGGAAGGGCACAGACAGGTCCTCTGTCAGAGTTCAAACACAGCTCAAATGACAAGTAAAAAGAGCTTGCTGGTTAATCACTTAGTCCTGCATGTCTCTCATCCACATCAAAAAAATGATGGCAATATTTACAGTGGCCATTCAAGAGTCCGAGGGACAAAAGCAGGTGAGGGAGCTATGGGTTAAGAGTAACGGGCACCAGCACCATTGTGGACACAACCTGGGATCCAGGCTGGCAGACAAGTGCAGTGACAAAGCTCTCTAAAGCAGGGTTTGCATCTTCCCCATGTGCCCAGCCTTTGCTATCACAGCCATCTCTGTCTCTTCCAAGGAATGAATTCAGCAGCCTCCAAACAAAGAAGGAGGATGCCCAGAGGCAGAAAGGCTTTTCCACTTGACACTGAAGCAGCGTGTTTCTTAGAGCCCCTTTCCACCCCTGCTGTGCCAGTGTAGCTAATGACCCAAATCCCCTGCTCTGTTGGTAAAGGCTGACCTGACATGCCCTCCAGGAGGGAGTATAGACAGGCCTTCCCCTTTTGCACTACTCAGCTGCTTTCACAGCAACAGCTGTGTGGACCAAATGCAGAGTTAAGGTGTGACAAGGGCCCAAGGAGTGTCTCCTTTGGGGCCTCAGAGATAAAGGCATCAGAAATGATCCTTTGCATTCTCCAAGCATCAAGTGCTCCTTTGCAGAAATGTTCCTAGCTACTGTATTCGTGCACTAGTGAGGTCAGAGCCAAAACCCAGATTCTCCTCTTAGCCTTGAATAGAAATGGTCAACTCATCTTTTAACCCCGCACGGTGTAATGCTGGGCACAAGGGTCAGGAGAGGTGCGAAACCTCCTGATACAACAATCTCCAGTTCCCTGGGGTAGGCTGCCCTTCCTCTGAATTAGCTGGGAGCTGGGACTTGGGGTGGCTGTGATGGCTGACTTGCTTCCTCCTCTCAAGCATGCCAGCTTGCAAGCTGGGCCCTCACCTCCATCGTGACGTTGTACACATCCACAGGGACACATTCTAGGCCCTCATCGCCGCAGCAACCCGCACATCTCATCAGAGGCACACAGGATGGCTTGAATATGTACTCCACCTCATCAGGGTACTCCTGGAAAATGTCCACCAGGGTCTCAATTGTCCTGCAGAAGCTGCGCTCGTAGACTTCCAGGAATTTGATAACTAAAAGGAGGAATGGAGGGAATAAGTTAATGCAAACTTAGCTCAAGAACATCTAGTGCTTCACCCCTTAAAACGAGACAGACAGTTGCAACACATCTACCCTATGCTCCTCACTAACAGTCTTGCAAACCTAAATCCTTTGTCTCTGTCCTGCACACACACGCAAAATCAAGTGGGCAAGAGAAAGAAACAATCTCTCCCTACCACTGCTTCAGGCAGAGGGAAGATAGACAAGAGAGCCTCAGTATTTGTCTCCCTGGCACCACGATGTGTTCCACAGGTGCGTCCTCCCCAAACTCCTTCCCTGTTAGCCTCCATACTCTCAGACATGCTGCCACTAAGCATATTAGCTCAGACAAAAAGCACCCGAGGCTGCTGCAGATGATCTGCGCTCTGGATTGTCTTCACCAGTTTGTCTTGTACCCCCTTTCAAAAGAGCCAGTGCACGACCCAGTGGGCTTTAGAAGGCAAGGGGATAAGCCAGAAGCATCCTTTCTACAGACCTTGGCACAGAGACACTTCTGAGAACAAGCAGAGGGTTCTGAACCACGCGTCCATGTATCTTCGCTCTTCCCGTCAGCTACCTCTTTTGCCCATGCAGAACATCCACCTCAACAGGCCACCTCAGAACCACGACAGCACCTGCTATAACTCACAGCCTCCATGTCTCCACACTGACCACTTTCCCAGCCCAAGGAATCAAGGCACTGACCGAAAGATTCAAAGCAAGCCCACAGCACCCCAGGATTAACTAGACCATTTATTTGGCTACTGAACCACAATGAGGCAGTGTGGGAGGGGGAACAGGGTGGATCTGCCATTATCCCCTACCTTCCCTCCAAATGGAGCAAACACTAACTGCTTGCGATCTGCACTGATTTCACAAGCGTTTCTCAATGTTTCCCGGTCTCTTGCCAAAGCTTCGTTTTGCTGCTTGGTCAAGGGTTGGAGAGATTTAAAGAGATGAGAGATAGGATAGATAAGTACACACGCACAAAACCCAGCTGCTAGTACAGTTCTGCAAACACCGAGTACCTGGAGCCCTCCAGGCCTCCTAGCTCTACCAGCACACAGGCAAAGGAGGATGTCTCAAATGGAGCAGAGGATAAGAGTACGCACAAAGAGATAGTACCTGCCCCATGCTGTTATGCACTATAATGATCCACCTGTACCGTATGCAGAGTCCTACAGCACCAAGGTTGATAACTCTGAGTGATAAGCACAAACTGCTTGCATCATGGAAAAAATGGTCTCCAGTAAGCGTTTCCAAAGTGCCCTGAACTTGTGACAAACTGGCATAAAGGTTACTTTGCCACAAAAATGCAAAAGCTGCAGGGCTTGGAGCTCACAGCCCGCAGTTAATTGTTGAAAGTTAATTCTAGGTCATGCAGAGTTGACAGTGCCACAGTGCTGAGAGCGGGTACAAGATGGGAGGAGCTTCCATCCAGGGAGTTTGAAGTATAAGAGAGCGTGAGCAGCTATTAAAAGAGAAAGTGGCTTGTGAAAAGGAAATGTAGCCTGGCAGGCATGGACTGCTTGTTGGGATTCCTCGTCTAGAAGACAGTATGTTTCTCTTCCTTGTCCCTTCCCTTCCTCTTCCCTCCTCCCCTAACTGCAGTATGCCTCCTGTCTGTTCTCCTATCTTGTCTGTTGCTACCTCCTTCTTCCCGTTCCCCTTCACAGTGACCTTAGTCACCGCCTATGTTCCAACAAGTTGAACAATTTAATATGTGGGAAATTCTGCAGGCACAATGACAGGCACTGAACTGCACTGTTGATTATTCACGCTGTGCCAGCAGAAAGGACCTGGGAACTCTGGCAGTAAAAGCACAGTTCTGGATAAAAATGCTTACAGACCTATGTTGAAGGGAGGAAGGGAAGGAAGGAGGGAGGGAGGGAGGGAGGAAGAGAGGGAAGGAAGAAAAGAGAGAGGGAAAGCGGCAGTTACCTGTGCAGATCAAATGCAGCTCACCGCAGTAGTCTGGGGCATAAAGAGGCAGAAACCGAAACAGAGTAGAAAATTGAAGTGAAACTGATTCACATCTGCCACGCTTTCTAAATGTTTGCACTGCGCAAGCAGCTTGATTACACCAGAGAATCTGGACTACAGATTGGCTGCAGAACAGCACACTCAACTTCTTTTGCATAGTCTTTATGTTCACGGCTGCACCCTGATACCATACTTGAGATCTGGGAGATCTGACAGGACCAAATCCTTCCCATAAAGAAGCCGGGAGTTTTTGCCTTTACTTGAACATGTCATGATTTTCCAAAGTCTGAATCAGCCTCCGAAAAGGAAATGGGGAATCTTTCTCCAGCTGCCAGTCAGAACATCCCGCCACCTCGTTGCCTTGATTTTGCTGGACAGAGAGCATTCACACAGCGCTCCATAGTTCACTTGCACAGTTAGCACCCAAACCAGAGCGCATGACCGAGGTAGTCATCCTCACAGCAAAGCCCTGCCCCTGCTACCATACCTACTCTTACTCCTATGTACCGGGAGTCATATTCCACACTTTGCTGGACTGATTCAGTCTGTACTTCTTTTCCATTGGTTGTGTCAGGGACGGAAGAAGATCTGTCTTTCATGGGGAAACATAGGAAGGTCACTGAAGGACTAACACCACTTGGCCTGCTCCCTTCCTGCAATTTGGGCTTCAGCCCACGTTAAAAGTTAATCCTGCATTTAACCCACACCCCTACCCTGCAAAACACCTCCAGATTTGAGTCAGAGGTTCTTCATTGTGAATGGAGGGGGAAGTAAGGTTAAAACCTAGTCAGGGCCCACATTAACTCTTCAAGGCAGACATAGCCACAGCAGGCAGGATTAAGTCCAAATTTGGAGCAGTCGAGTGGGAACACGCTAGACTAGAAAAGGAGCAAGTCTATGATCATTTTGCCTCCCTCCCCGTCAATGGCTTAGCAGCAATACAGACACACTGTTCTTTTAAAAATAAAAGTGCAGCCACAAGTGCTGGTGGTTTCCTTTATTTATACCAGAAAATCTTTTCTCGTGGAACAAACAAAGAGTGTTTGTCTGACTCCTCTACAACTTCCCGTGCCACAAAACATGTGGAAGGCTCTCTTGAGCACAAAAGGGTAGGGGCTGAAGCTAAAATTACAGTCTCCAACCAGAGTAAGTCCATCCCAAATAAAAACCTGTCACAGCTCGACATCTCAGAGCAAGCACAAAACGGCCAGAGACACAAAATCACTTTTTACCCCAATCCCAAAGCCCCCAAGAGCTTCAGTGGAAGGAACTACAGGGCTGTCCTTGCGGAACAGAGGCACATCATCGTCTCCACAGAGGAGAAACTGAGGCACTGAGAGAGGACCTCCAAGGTCATAGGGTGGGACAGAAGTAGAGCCAGGAAGGTAATGCCAAGAGTCCTGATTTCTAACTCACAGATATATCTGCGCCGCAGAACCAGAAATAGCACCAAGGCAATAGCACTGAAGTCTCACTGCTCGCATTGCCAGACCAACTTCTCCCGCGATCCCATCGGCCTTCTTGTGACAGGGAATTAGTTCTGTTCAACTCATCCTTTCCCTTGGGAAGGTACTTGGCCACAACAAATGGCACAGATGAGGACACTACCTCTTCTCTACCAACAGCAGAGAACTGGTTACCAAAATAAGCCTCACAGCAGGCTCCATCTTGATGCCTCTGAAATCACTGAACCTTCTTCTGTTGACTTCAGCAGTAGCAAGGGTCAAGCGCAACAGGCGGCAGCCTGCCAGAAAATCAGAAATTTTGTCCATGCAAAGTGGACACCTATCCCAAACACAGCCAGCCACCAACCTCTGGCAACACACACGCAGCCTGTCACACCAATAAAGTTACAGAAATTGAAATAGAGTGCAACACACAAAAAAAAAAAAAAAAGCCAATCTAGGCCCACACTGCTAGAGCCCTCTGCTGACCTCCAACTGGAATAACGCTGGAGGTCACAACCTGTGGGGACCCTGCAAGAACTTAGCCAGACCCTGCCATGCAGCAAGTGGTCTGCTCTGCTATGTAGGTACGGGGAAAATACGGTCAGGATGGTCTTAAAGCAGCTGATGATCACCTCAGCCAGAAGGCTCTAAAGTCCACAGCCCTTTCACCCCGCTTCTGAACTGAGGACTGCAGACAGAAAGCCAGCCTCCTGCAACACACAGCACTCCACCAGACACGGCACTTGCACAGGAGGCGTCTCTGACTAACCTGGGGGCTGACTGCTCTTCTGGTCTACATTTGCTTGCACAAACCAACGAGGCAGAGGACATTGCCACAGCATGGCCTTTGGTCAGCTGGAGCAACAGAAAATCGCAATGGCTGCCGAGGCACCACCTCATTTCCTCACCAGGCAATGGTCTCACCCATACTCGACCACCAGCAACAAATAAAGTAGAACCTATCAGATCACACTGCTGTCTCCTGAATCTGCTAAGCCTGCTAGCTCAAACCGGAACAAAACAGTGTATTTTTCGAGCCTGGCTCTGCACACTGCTTAACAGTGTCCTGACTGGGAGGGGGTACCCAGGACTGACGGGAGGCACAACTCCATAAAATCATCCTGGGCTGCCCTTTTTTTCCCTTCTCTGCCCCTGGAGACCTGCCACCAGGCTGTCCGGGGAGAGCCGGGGCGCTGCTTCGGCCTTTGTTCGGAGATCAGCCCTGGTCACCCAGCCGGGCACCACCAGCGCCGCCAGGGAAGAGGCAGGCGGCAAAGATGACAAATCCCTTCCTACGGCACTGTGCCGAATCCCCAGTGCAAGTGCTCACCGCTACTCAGCTCTTTGTGTGTGTGCGCGCGCGTGTGCGTTTATATATAT
>NW_009647419.1:3534228-3539442 GCF_000708025.1 Charadrius vociferus | reverse complement strand
GGCAGGGCTGGGTGCCTCCATTTCCCCCGAAAAGGTGAATTCGGCCGGGGAGGGGAGCAGGGATGGCAGAGGAGGGAGAAGGGCGGCCAGGCTCGAAAGGGCATCGCTCCCCTCTCAATGTCACAGATGTCTGTCATGGAGTGGTTGGTGGCCACCGAGGTGTCGGTATCTGGCCGGGTGTCAGGGCGATTAACTGTGACAGCACCGCTTCACCAACGAACACTGCCAAAAACCTCCGGGTTTCCCTCCTCTCCTCTGGCAGGGAGGGCACCACGGGCTCGGTCCCCAGACCCTGCGTAGCCCGGTGGCAGCGCAGCTCCCGTTCCCGTGCTCCCCGCGGCTTCCCTGGGACAAAACCCCAAAAGGCCCCAAGCTCTGTATTCTCTCCGGCTGTCCCACTGAGACCAGGGGCATTTCCACACCGCTGACACGGGTAGGGGTGGCGACAGGTAACCCACCCCCAGATCGGGATGGAGAAGTGTTACACCGCTTTACTAAGGAAGTCTTTTTAATTCCAGGTGAAACAAAAACTCCACTCTTCCTGCTCTGTGTGAGGGTTTTAGCTCTGACGTAACTTTCCAGCCAAGTCAGGTTTCCCCCTGCTGTTCTGTTCTGAACCAAAACCGAAAAATGCCTGTCTTTCTTCACTTCTCCGAGGTATGTTGCCACCTGTGTGACGCCATCCGCCCCAGAACCTGCTGTCTTTCAGCCGAGGCCAAAAAGAGAGTGGCAACACACACAAAATACTGCTTCATCAGCGATACGCGGCATTTAGGCTTAGAAAAAGGCCCTCCGATCTCGTAGCCAGAGACAGGACTGAATCAAGCAGGCAAAGTCCACCTCAAGCTCACAACAGGAATCTGCCACCTATGGTCTTCTAGGCAGCTGCACGCACAGGGCAGCACCACCGCTGGAGCAGCCCAAAATGTCAGCCTTTAAAAGGAGGGGGGAAAGAGAGACAGCGAAGACCAAAAAGCCCCTCTCCCAGCCACTCCTTTGTGCCAGTGCACAGTTCCCTTTGTCTAAGGTCCCCCTGACCCAACTCCTTGCTTCTCATTTCAACCAAAGTCTTTCTGTACCTGGGCATAACTCACCAGCCCAGACCTGAGCCACCCTATGCGTGGATCTATTCCTTCTCTGGGGAGGAGAGGGCTGCGTGCCCAACGTCAGTGCTGTGACAACAGTTTAAAAAGCAGGTTCCTAGAAACAGTTTCATTCCTGAAGTGTGAAGGTCACTGCAACAGCACAAACAAAATGGAGGCAGCAGAGGTTGCAGTGGCCTTCCAAAGCTACTCAGCGCCTGACAATCTATGGGTCAAAAGAAAACCGCATCAAGGGCAGAAAAGCCTCAATCTGTGTCGTAGCACAGGAAGACGATCACGAGCCAAGTCAGTTTATCCAAGTCATAATGCCCCCAAGACCTTTCGCAGAGGGATTTTTCGTTCACACAGAGAATGACTGTGATGGACTGAGCAAAATTAGCTCAGAGACACCTTAGGGGTCATTCTACCCCTGCTCTATGTGAGGCTGCCCAGGCGGCTGCCAAGCCCACCGCCTCCTCACAATGCAAGCAGACATGCTGCAGAGGTGATGGGAAGCCAAAGCAAGCCACATACCTTCACTGCTCACCTGCACCTGGCCAGCACCTTGCCCTGCCCCTGATGTACTGGAGCAGGAACCAGAACACTCTCCCAGCACTCACCTAGACCTGGGTTGTGATCCCACCCTGAAGATGGGAAACAAGATCTGTACGAAGTCTGCAAAGAGCTTCTGAGCACTCCCAGGGGAGCGCTCAGCAGAAACCTGAAGGTTTCCCAGAACTATCAGTAACACGCTCTGTGCTCACTATACCAAGAAACTTTTCTGCCCTTTCGGGCAGTGCCTTTCACCTGTGGCTAGTGCCCTCAAAGCCCTTCCACTAGAACAGCAGGCGCAGCAGGGGCTTGTGCCTCACTTCAAACCAGTCTGCTACATATCGGAGAGGGCAATGGGAAACCAAAAGCGTTCCAAGGGACAAGCAGGCCCGGTGTGCCCTTCGGTGGGAGCCTGAAGGTCACGCTCTCCTCTGCTGGATTTTGGCATTACCCAACCACTCTGTAACACAATTTCCTTCCTATAGATTTTCAACATTTCACTGAGGTGTGGAAGCAACCCCTGGGCTCCAGAGTGGGATAAATGACCTCAGGAATGGGGCGGACCAAGGGGAAGCTCCTTTCTGTGCCCTTTGCAGGTCACAGCAAATGCACGTCCCACAGCGGAGTAAAACCCTTCCTAACAAATAAACCCACTTCACACCATCCTTATGTCTTTACCTTCCCTGTCCCCCTTCTTCCCCAGTCCCTGTCTGCAGCAAGTTATTCTCTGAAGGGAGAGAAAAGGTTAATCAAGTCATTCCTCTCTAACCATCACCCCCCTCACCACCACCACCAGCACTCTTTCTCTCCCTTCCCCTCCCCCTAATCTGTGCAGCCTCATTAAAAGAGCTTTGTAACTGTTTAGGACTGGAACAAACAATCCATCCACTTTGAGAGGGACTCTGGGACAGGAGTTAAGGCACTTTTCGTCTTAGGCGCTAGAAATTCTTCTCAGCGGTTTCTACTTAAGGGGGGGGTGAGGGGGGGACCGGACTCACTGCACTCCTTCTCCATTGTACATGCAGATAGAGGTCAGTAATCCTGCAAGCTGCCAGCACAGCCGAGGCACCTCTGACACGGCGCAGGACAGACAGGAGAGAGGATTTGGGGTTGCTCAGGAATCAGCGAGCCCCTCCGAGATGTCAGCACGGGCTTCCCTCTCCCCTGCTCCCAAAGAAGTGCGCCTCCTCCCAGCCTGTCCTCGGAGCACAGGCCCGGAGCAGCTCTGGGGAAGGTGACCCGCTGCGTCCTGGCTGCCTATGGGCTGGGGAAGCAGCTTCTGGTGGCTCCCCATCGTGGCCTGGCGCAGAGGCACACCAAAGGCAGGGAGCCTGGTGGGTGTGCGATCATTAGCAGTCTAGTCACAGGCTCACTCTCCCTCCCTGATCGCTGCCTGTTCCCTATGGCAGTACAGCTGGTGTATCCAGGTCCCTCCGCTGTTCAGGGCAGGAAGGGAAGAGTTCCCAGACCCTCATCAGGGGTGACCTGCCAGCAGGCTGCCGCCAAGACCCGCAGACAAAGGAAGATGTGGAACGACTGACCGTCCCCTGTTCTGTAGGAAAGGGGGGACTGGAAGGGGACAACACCACAACCTCTCTGACCCCGTGGGGTATGAGGACTGTGCACCGCAGCTCAGCGCAGGCAAACACCTGGGAGGGTGGCACTGCAAAACCACCTTTTCCTCCCTCTCCTGCATGGAAAGGCTATCACCACCAGTAGAGGCAGACACCTGTGGCATCAGCACCGCCCAGTCCCGACTGTGACACGATTTCCCACCATCCCAGCCTTGCTGCCGGAGTGACCGTAACAACTGCCTTGGTAAGGAGGCATCCCCCTGCCACCTTCACCAGAGGAGCACCGTGATTCCTGCATCCCTCGTCGTTTGCCTTCAGGAAAGCTGCCTGACACGCGCTGGACCCTGCTTTCCCAACTCAGCCTCAGCCAGGGCTTTTATTTAATGCTCTCCAACGCGCCTGGCTAGCTAGATAGGTTTTATTCAGCACGACAGCCAGATTAACAGTACAGATAAATATTATCATCAAAGCACAAAACCCTCGTCCCGGCGTGAAGAGTCATGCCTTCTGCCATGCCCGGAGTCATCATCAAGCTGCCTACGTGAGATCTGCTGGTATTTCTAACGTTCCCATCACCGTGGTGCCCGGGTAATCAACGGACAAATAAGGACAGAACCGAAGGGCAGACCTCACCGTCGATCTGCCTGAGCACTTATATGGCCCACATCACCCAGCTATCGGAACATCTCGCAATCTCTTATGTATCTATACCCGCAATACTTCCCCCCAACCCCACCGACACCTCATAATTCTTCCCTACTTCTTTTCCTCACCGTTATTCGCTTTCTTTTCTCATCGGCACCATCCTCCTGCCTAGAAGAAAAGGCAGCACAAGGCTTTTACGCGACTCCTGAGGATAGACAGACCTGGACTGTACCTGATCTGCTGCTTCCTCCTCTGGGGAAGAGGAAGGGGAGGGCAGAAAAAGCAAGGGGAGGGTTAAAGGGTATTATCACTAGACACCGATACAGAGTTGTCTAACCTACAGCCGGGGAACAGATGCTACCATACTGAGTTTACTGAGGAGCTGGGAGGCAAAGAAACCCCTGTTTTAGGCGACGGTGGAAAAACTCTTGGAGAGCGGAAAGAATTGTCCCACGAGCCAAACCTGGCAGGCAGGCAGCACGGCGCTGCTCTGTGCTACATTCGAGTGAGAGCTGCGCCTCGGTTCCCATCGAGCACAGCCTAATGTGCCGCTGTCACTGGAGAAAGTAGAGATATAACAGGCTAGAAACAAAGCGTGCAGTGCCTGCATGACTTCAGTTACTGCTGAAATGGCTCCTAATTGGGGAGTTACCTTCCAGCATGGGTGCTGAACAAACAATGTGAATAACATTAGTTTGCAAGCGACGTTTATTTTCACGATTGCAGGAGATGATCTGGCCCGCGTTCTCTCCAAGTGCCAAGGAGACATGGCAGGAGAGAACTAACCTGTTACAGCCTTTAAAACGTAATCCACGCCTGCCTAGGGAACAGCCACTTTCACGTGGGCACTCTGTCTAAACCCCTTAATATCTCTTGGCAACACAGCCCTCTTGACTCTTTAGAAAACAGATTTATAGGACACGTTTGCACAGAAAGCTGCCTTTTTCTTAAAAAAAAAAAAAAAGAGAGAGAAAGAAAAGGAGGAAGAGTTGCTTTCTAACCCTCGGGAATGACAATGAGGCAAAAGTAAAAGTGACTGAGGAGGAAGAGAAGAGAAAAATGTGCGGTTTTGTAATCTCGGTGCAGCAGATATGTATTTTGAAAAAAAAAAAATCAATCTGGAAGAAATTCAGGATCCATTTTGTCCTCTTTGATCTCTATTTGTTTTTCCAGCGAGGTATTTTGAACTCCACTCGGCGGCACGAACCCGAGCTGGGACACAAGGCAAATACCGCCGAAACACCCTTTTGCAATGTCAGGAGACCCGAGGACGGGAGGAGAGGCTGATGCAAGAAGCCAGCGCGCTGCCTCCCTTCCTTTCCTTTCCCTTCCCTTCCCTGCCCCGCGCCGCGCAGCTCCCC
>NW_009647419.1:3519242-3532544 GCF_000708025.1 Charadrius vociferus | reverse complement strand
CCCCATCCACACACACGCACACACCCCGCGGCTCCCACGTTGCACCACCCAACCTCCCCGCCCTGCCTTCCCCCCCGGCCGCCCCAGGGGCCGCGCTTCCTCTACCCTTTCTGCCCCGCAGATGGATGCACGTTCAGGTCAAAATTCACCTTGCCCGTGGGAATTGCTCCAAAGTCCAGCAGAGCCACTTGGTAGGAGGGGGACAGCAGGGGACAAATTGAGATCATGGTCGTCATCCACCCCCCACTTCCCCCCTCCCAAGGCCTTCACTTTTCAGATACAGTGATTTCTTAGCACCTACGTGCTAAAAGGGTGGAGGGGGGAGATGGTGTCATCCTCAGTTGGGTTTTATTTCTCTTTATCCAGTGCCAAACCCCCTTGGCCCAGAGGGGCTGCCTGCAGCGCCTGAGCGGTGGCCCAGTCTGCCATGCAGAAGGGTGTTGTACCGAAGGGGTGAAGATTTTGCGAGACAGCCCCCCATCCCCAGTTTTCTGGGGAAGCATTCGAAGGGCAAAAAGGCAGCTTTGTCTCACTGGGGTTACCGCAGACTTTCCCCAACTGAGGTCCTTTCCTTGTGTCACACGCAAAATTTCCTCATATGGGATATATAGGAACAATATGTATGTGTCAACATACATAAATCGCTCTCCCGCCACCGTCCTCCAAGGACCTTGGGTGGCAGACAGAAGGGAAGTCCAGGCTGGCAGATTCCTGGGGCTCACCACGGGCTGGAGGAAGGGGAAGGGGAAAAAGACACCAAAGAAAGAAAAGGCCATATTCTCATTGGAAAGCAGGTATTCCAGTGCTGTGCCACAGACTCCTACTGACACAGGCAAAGCGTTGGCTCTATAGAGGCACCTGCTGGCTGAGGGAAACACACGAGACAAAAAAAAAAAAAAAAATCTTTGCCTTCGGTAGATCTTAGACTTGTTCTTCCCTTTGTTTATTTTTTAAAGATTTTGTGTCACCCCTTGGTGCCGTATATGGGGATGTCACCCAGCTCACACTGATCCGGAGGAAGGCTGGGACACAAGTGACAGTTCTGTCTGAGCAAGGAGCGACTCCGGCTCCCGGCCAGCTCCTCCGCTGCTCCGGCTGCGGGCTCGCACCTCGCACCCCTGGTGCCCACTGCCTTCCTTCAGGGTGAGGGGAGAAATCCAGCCTAGAGGAAAGCCTGGAGGAGAATATAATCCCTTTCCCCTCAGGGATCATGTTTCTACAGAGGAGTGGTGGGTGGTGTTCAAATATTGCAAAAGAATCCCTTTTTCTTTGCTCTCTCCGATTTTTTTTTTAACTGATTGTTGCAGAGGGTTTCTGAAGAAACAAATACCCATCCAAAATAACTGGAGTTTCCCGTATTCTGAACGCAATTGCCAAAAATGTCCTCCAAGAGATAGGGAGACTTCAAGCCCCACCCTGGGAAAAAGAGAGGATATTTCACTAAGTGAAGGTAAAGCCAAATTAAAGCTCCCGAGGGCAGGAACCACTTCTGACTCTGTCCCAGTTCACTGTGAGCAGCTCCCTCCTCATGCCAGGCCTCTGCGCTTCAGATCTGCAGCAAGCAGATAGCTCCCTCAATACTTTTTTTTTTTAATTTATTTGGTGGAAGGTCCTAGGTGCCTTTTCCCCTCCTGCTAGTTGAGCGGTTTATGAATGAACGTAGCTCTACCTCAAATAACCTGTAATTTTAACACTCCTCTGGATGGATGAAATCCCTCCAGCTGCTGCACTGCTGAAAGTCCCACACAGAAATCTCACAGAAAAGATTAAATCCACGAGGTAAGGCAAGGGGTAGCCTTATCCCCTTAAAGCTACAATGTACTGTAAATAATGTACAGAACCCAGCTTCTAAAATTACCACTACAGGATTGCTCATCTCGTTTTAGGTTTCATCTGGATCCTGTGATCTCCCCACCTGCCAACATCCTGTTACCAGGAGAGCGGTGCATGTGAAGTTTGTGCAAATGGTCATGTACTTGCCTGAATTCTGGCACCAGCAAGGACATTCATGTGCCTTCCATGTTAACGTTACACCGCAATAAATACTGACATTGCTTTAAAACCTGCAGTGTTCGTGCTAAGCACCACTCACCGAAAAAGCAAATCAATGCGTGTCCCGGCTACACTTCTTTATTAGCCTTGTTATCTTCCCCATGTCAATGGCTCCTGAGACAGAAAGAAAGACAGCATCAACAGGCAGGATTTTAAATATGGAATACCTAAAAGCACGAGCTCCATGTTTAGGCACTTAAGGGAAGACGCGTGATTTGCAAAGAGGCTGAGTGATGACTTATTTGGAGCTGTGAGACGCTGAGAACTTTTAAGAACCTGACCATAATTTAGGACTTCATCTCACAGATTGAATTCAGTGGAAGCTCTGGCATTGACTTCAAAGGGCACAAGATCAAGCCCTTATTTAGGGTCTCAAAATACAAAATTAGGAGCCTAAATTTAGGCATCCATTTTTTAATGCCTCGACCCATGTTAGCAAAACCCTTCGTCTAATCCCTCTATTTGACCTGAAAAGAGAGGAATGTCAGTAACTCTTTACCGACTCGCCTAAAAGAACCTGCGGCTGACAAGGGGGAAATGGAAGAAACACATTCCCCACACTTTGTTTATTTTTTCTCCCCTCTCTCAGATCCCCAAAATAACAGCCGGAGCAATGTTAGCGGAGGAGCTCAGGCCCACTTTGAAATTGGAACAGGAAATGTGAGAAATGTGGACGTTAAAAAACAAATGAAACAAAACAATATTTTCTTAGAATTCCATCTTGTGGGCAAGTCTGGGGGGAATCTGGATTTGGATAATCTAAATTAGGAGAGAAGTCAGGGAAACAAAGAGTAATTTTAAACATTTTAGTGCCAGAGCTATTTCTTAACACACAGCTCACTCTCTGATTTCAAATATAGTCCCTCAGCGCTGAGCCTGGAGAACAGCACGAGGAAAATCAACATCTTGATCCGGCCTTCTAGCAGACATGGAAAAAAGGCCAGAATGGAGTGAGTTGTTGAGAGAAGCAACCAGGTGAATGGATCCTGAACGTCTTGAGGTATTTCAGGTGCGTCCTTCTATGCAAGTAATCCCAGCGACGCAAGATGCAATAAGCAGGCTATGGCCGAGTCGGCTGCAGCACGGTCGCAAGGCAGTGAATCAATTAACCCCCCGATCCTTATTATCGTGATTATTTTTGCATCGGTTGCTCTAACAGGGAAGGGAGAAGCTGTAGGTATAACAAAAGGTTGCTCCTCTGAGATGCTTTGCCAACGCTCCCTCTGCTGTGGTATAAATAGAATACATGCAGCGGGCACGGGCAGCACTAGGCTTGTATTTGCAAGCATTAGAGATGCCCATGCACCACCCACTGGCAGTTTCACTTGCCTCTGTCACTCAGGAGTTTGTCCAAAGATCTGCAGCTCCTGGAAAGAGAGAAAAATGCTCACGAACACGCACCACCATCACTCGCTCTGTCCCCCGAGCTGATTTTGTACTCTGGGTGCTTCTCCCGTAATCAACAGTAACAGCAGGTTTTGAAGAGTTGTTCCTCTTTCCTTCTCTCCATCTACATTTTCCTGTCTCTTGCTGGATCCTCATACGGTTCTTTTGCAGCAGGCAGCAGAGGCAGTGACAAGCGAGTGGAGGTAACAGGACAGGTCCCCAGGATTGTTTTAATATCTACAGAGAGACCATAGCTCGATGGTTTGTGCTAGGCACACGAGAGTATGTAATGTCAGCCTAAGGGTCCAGACGTCTTGACCCTGACTTATATGTCCACAGCTGATAGAGCTGGTAGGAATATACACATGCAGTTATTGTGATAGTACTTCACCTTACACTTACATCACAGTCCCTGGAGAAGCCTCTGATGGGGCAGCCTTACGTATTAAATCATTTCCTGGAGGGGAGAATTCATTTGGGCTCATTTATTATCATTTGTCCTGGAGCTCGTATTTTACACTCCCAGTACAGGGAGTGGGTGTTATTCATGGCTATGGGTCTAAGAACCAAAGGCTAATTTCAGAAAAGCTGTTCCATTGTTTGAGGTTGATCACTTGATGTTTGCCCCAGGTGCTGGACACATGTTGCTTGCTGAAGGAGGTATGACTTGGCCTCAGATGTCAACATTTTGGTAACTACCAAACAAATATAAAACTAAACTCAAGCATGCCTATCCCTCCCCTGCAAATCAAGTGGCCGTTAGCACTATTGACTTGAACAATAAATAAACCTATACAACAGTCAGATCAGAATCACATCAATGATGCATCAAATGAGTACGGTAACAAAGGGACACAGAAGTTGGACAGTCAGCATGTGCAGTCCTCTGCAAAGACAAGCAAATGGGACTTCAGTCCAGAGGAACCCACAAAGCATCTATTCTATGTGCCATGGGCCACAAAGTCCCTCCCAGCACCTCACACCACACTTCAGAGATGTAGCAAAGGCCAAACACCACAAACGTATACGTGCCACAGAAAGAGAGAAGAGCGCAAGGCCCTCCCCAAGCCCTGGCAGTGGCAGGCTGTGGTTTGCACCAGTGCCCAACACGACCATCAGAAGTTGTGAGCAGCAAAGTGGAAGGTAGCAAACCCCAACTGGTGGTGTCTATCTGACCAAGGAAAAACTCCCTCCTGCCTACAGATCTGACAGTCGGATTAAATGCTGAGGACACAGGGACAGGGTCACAGATACACCTTGTCACAGATCATGTTTTTTCTCTGGCCACTTGCTCACCAGTGCTCCCCTAGAAGGGAGAAGCTGCAGCAGAAACCCTGAGGCCTCCTTCTCCTTCCAAGGCAGAAGAAACCCTTCCTGCCTCTCTTCTGAAGTGTGGGATTATTGCCGCATAGGCATGATGCCAACAAGAGTTGACCCAAGCTCCTCTCAGATCTGCTTGGTAAGACTCCGATGCCTCTTTGCAATGAAAGGGGGAGATTTGGGAGTTATAACTTCCTTAGGGTGAAAAGCTGGGGAGCAACTACAAGCCAGCCACTTGTGGTTCCTCATCCCAGGGTATGAGGGGTGTGAAATGTATGTGCACCAAAGCAGCACCTGGGCCTCTTTCCAAGCAATTAGGCTCTGAGGTTGGGAACCTCCCCATCCCCAAACACCACTTCCCCACAGGTGACTGTAGACCTCCTTGCACCATTTCCTCCTCCCACCCCCTTTCCCACAAGTAACTCGTCCCACCTCCACGAATAACCTGGGGCCCGATCCCTTCAGGAAATCCTGCCCACTCAACCGTGCAGGCTATAAACTCCAACCAAAGGATGTACCAATCAAATATACAACTGGATGCCAGTTAAATATTTCCATACTGAAACTAGATTATCTGACATGTAAACCACAAACCATATATACAATTGTAAAGCTTCCATCTCAGAGGTATATTAATGTCTGTCTCTACGCTCCAAAAACATGCAATTTTTATTATTTTTTTTTAATAACAGACTTCAACAAATTGTTTTGGATAAATGGAAATTTGATAACTCATTTGAATCACAGTTTACACAAGATAGTATTTCAGTTTCGTCAGGATATTGAGTAGAGCATATTGAACACAGTTCAGTGAGCAATTTCATGAGAGCACACTGGGCTGCTCAAAGCAGGGGAGTTTTCTTAAATTCCTTCTGTCTCTGGACTCTACAGATGCCCACACACCTTGGTGGCTGTCTGCCCAGAGCCACGCCTTCACACCTCAAAAAAAGGCTGGGCAATACTCCCAACTAATAAAATATCAAAACAAGGGCAAATAGGCTGTTAGGAGGTGCCTAAATTCTCCAGCTCTCAGTCTCCTGGGGGAGTGCATTTCTTGTGAAAAGACTTTGGGAGAGCGCCTTCCTCATCCTTGGCCAAGCTCATCAGCCTCCTCCTTGCTAATTATAATTTCCCAAATTCCTTTTTCCTCTCAGCATTTCGAAACCGAGTTCTTAGGGCAAATCTTGGAGGAAGGAACTTTGGTCCAAACAGCTTCAGCTTGAGACAACACTTCACTAGTGTCAGTTCTGGGAAAACTTCATTTACACCAGTAGGACAAAACATAGCCAAGGCTTAAGATGCCTGAGATGCCAGAAATATCCCCTTTCTTACAAATATGATATTCATAAATAAAACTACTTTTGAAGAAGATTGGCAAAATCTGAATTGGGTAATAGGTTTTCTGATGTCACCAATTCACAGAAAGGTCAATATTAAAAGCCCAGATGATTTAAACCAAAAACTGTAGGGGCAGCTACTCATACAACTATCATCCATCAACAAAATTAAAGTTCAAACATATGATCAGTTTCATCATTTTCAGCTTATTTTCTGCTCATCTAAAAAGAAGTGCTTTTTCTGGAACTAAGCTATGGGTCAAAGAGCTTAGCTTCTGACATCTGTAGTTTGATAGACAAGTTGTATTTCAGTATTGTCTGTATTCCCCTATGTTATTTTTCTCCCCAAGGGGCAATATTAACTCTTCCAAAGGACGATGGACAGAGGAAGGGATGTGAGTTTGCAAATCTCCGGCGAATCTAACATATTGTCTCTTTCCTGGTAGCAAAAATACTTCATCCCCTTCCTGGACATTTGACGAGAGTTACGTTCTGGGTGGACTAGCGTCTTACCCACTCCCATCATAGCCATCTGCATTATGTTGCAAGGCAGCACAGGACCATCAGGGCAGCGGTCCAAACCTGCACAGGGCAGTGCTCTCTTACCACTACAATACGAGGCAGCAGCACTCAGAAAGAGCAAGCTGCCTGCCTAGCAAAGGAAAATACACAGTCCTTGCTCAAAAAAAAATTGCTATGAAGTACTGAGCAGTTTGTTTTCTGTGAAAGTGAGCCATAAAACAATTCTTATAGCAATGCATTTATATCTGGATAGCGTGTTTCCAGAGCCAACCAGTTACCAAATGTAAGAGAATTAGGCTGAGTTGGAATAAAGCTTCCCTCACCCATTAGAAATAACAGCATGCCATTTTTTTCTGTCTTCCTTTCTCATTTACTCCCCAAAAAGTTTCAAAAGCCCCAAAACCTCCTCCCTACCCGGGACTAAATGCTTAAGCCACTTTACCTTTTAATGCTCGTAACCCTGAAGCTTGGATGGCGAAAAGCCCGTCCTGCCCATTCAAAATACCTTTATGCCACAGCTTTTCAAAATACCTTTATGCCACTAGTTTTTGGAGGGTTGGTTTATATGTCTCCTAGTTGCCATGCGCAGTGCTGTGCTGGGGCCCCAAGACACACCTGAATTCGGGACAAAACAATCGTTCTCTGAGGCAACATCCCGAGTATATGTCACTGGCTGGGGACCAGGGCTGTCAGCAAAACAGCTTTTGCTTCACTCAACATCAGCCCAGTTAGGTGAAATAACGTGAGCTGAATCCCGTTTTCAAAGAAAATGGTTGCACAACCCAGTGCTATCTGTGAAAACAAACAATTAAGCAAATGAAGCCAGGCAGCAAGCTCAATGCAAGAATAAGGGCGTTTCATGCAGCGCCATGCCTGGCTAGCCAGCCCTGCTCTGAAGGCCAGCAGTCCCGTCTCTGACACTTCTGCTCACTCTCCCCCTTGCACACTGGCCCGTTTCACCGCATGTCACTTGGGGAGTTTGCTTTAATCCTTTGTGGTTCTGGCGTACTCAGCCGGAGGGACCCCACCATGGCAAATAGCTCTAGCTGCAAAGCTCGGCTGAAGCACCATTTGCACCTGTGATTTATCTGGCTTTTTCTGCTCAAAAGGAAGGGAGTCTTTGAAGTCTTTGAAGGGAAGAGGTGACTTCCAAAACAGAAATACCTTATTTGTTCTGTACTTCAGTTCTTTCCCTGGCGAACACCTCTGCTGTGTGTGTACCCATGTTCCTGTCCTGCCCAGGACTGAGGAGAGGTCTGGGCACACAAAGCTGGGCTGGGCAGAGAGTGCATGGCGAGGAGATGATACAGAGGCTACTAGAGGAGGTGCTGGTGGAAGGTCTGTAGCTCTTCACCCAAGGGATCATATCTGGAGGATTCCATGGGAAGAGGACAACCCGTCAGTTCACGACGTAACAGAGAATCTCTGACACACTAGAGACATTGGGAAGCCCAAGGGCTACCACCTCGGAGAACAAAGTGGTTGCCAAGGGAGTTGCCTTCTTTAATAACACACATCTTTGACCCAGGTGCAGACCATGTGCAGACTGGCCTCGTTGCTGGACAGCATCCTATAGCGCAGAAAGCTGAGGCCGCCGGCTGGGGGCTTGTGCCAGGTTTCGGTCAAAAGCGCTTGCCTTTCATTTTGCTCTGGACTGAGCAGTGGAAATGGAGGAGCTGCATCAGCCAGCACCGATTTCATCTGGTCAAATGTTTGGCGTACTAGGATGAGCCAAGACTCATTAAGCAGCTGCTGAGGTTGCCTGAGCCGGCTGCGTTTTTCTCCAACAACTTGCACATGTGCTTCAGAGAGCGGCTATCCTGTTGGCTACCTGCTCTCCCAGGTGTGCAACTTATCCTGGCAGAGGACTGGGATGATCATGCTGGCACTTCTCTCCTGGCATCCCACCTGTGCGTATATGGTCACTTGGGAGAAAGAAGGTCTCTGGTGGGGTCACCACTGAGGCAAGCCCCCAAAGCGGGAGCGATCTCCTGCTTGGCCAGATAGCAGAAACCAGACAAGAATCAGGGTGTGCGCCACGTGGAGGTCCTGCTGGACAACGTTTAGCCAGAGGCACCCAAGCACATGGCCGGAGCCAGCCAGCACAGCAATGCTGTGCCTTCTTACAGAAGATGGCCTGTGCTCTGTCATCGCAGACGCCTTGGGGACAGTCACCTATTGGCAAATGGGAAAAAATTACCCAGGGCAGTTTATTGCTGGCTGCTCCTGTCCCAAAGGCACCAAAGCATGTCCAACTCCAAAGCACTGCAGGATTAAGAGCAAAACAGCCAGTTGTGTCCCAGGAGACTTGTGACTCGTGTGTATTTCACTCTGACCAGCACAAGTAGCGCCAAGGCTAACATGGGAGGTGATCCCACAACAGCCAGCACACATCTGCAGGCAGTACGGAGGCAGAGGGGGGTAGGAGGGGTCAGGGCGGACCTTCCAAAACACCTTCCTTTGGTGGAAACTCACTCCATATTGGTATTCTGCGCTAGAAGAAGACTACTAACTACAGAACTAAAAATGAATTATTGATTAGTTAAGAGTCAAATGAGCATGACTCAATGCGATTTGTTATGGGCAAACAGAATAAAGTCCAAGCTGCTAATGCACAAACCTGGAGTTTTAAAAGGGCCAGTTTCCAAAGCTGAAAACAATTCAGCTTTGAGCTAAATCAGCTGGGAGAGAAATGCAAACAGAAGAAACTGAATAGTTGGGAAACTGAATATTTTTATTGGTGCTGAAATATCACAATTGAGAAAGAAGGCTAGTTTGGAGGGAAAATAAAGCAGTTGCAAAAATTAAATGTGTAGACGTTGTGCTCTTTGTATGGGTTTGTATGTATGTAGATATGAGGAGGGAAGAGAGAAACTGGAAGCAGTAATTAATTTGACTGATAATTTAATTTATTACAATTGTAGAAAATTGATAGGGGGAGCAAAAGGAAAGGAAGACATTTGTGGGCAGTAGATTTAAGGGCAGTAAGACAGCGTTTTTTCAAGCCGAGTCAAAATAAAGGGTATCATAAAACAATTCTGGTCCATTTCTACGTGGAAATAGTTGTGAAATAATTATCCAATAATGACAGAGTACAGATGTAGCCAACAAATATGACTGGTGTAGACTTTGGACAGTGACGACACATATTTCCTTCCCAATAGGGACTACGAAGGTTTTTAAAAAGTTAACGAAGAAACCTGAAGACAGCGATTTAGATTGAATACACACCCAAAAAGCCCCCCCACACAAAGCATTAAAAAGAGCTGGCAGACAAAGGGGCTTCGATGAGTTTTGGAAAAGGGTTTCACAGGCCTCAGGGTGACATTGTACCAGCATTACAATGAGTATGTAAAGAAGGTTGTGTGGCACTGCAGCAAGATACCAAGAGAGATGGTAGTACAGCCTCCGTTCCTGAGCTTTTCAGTTAGTAAGAATTAATTAAATGGGATAGCATAATTTGCATCAGTGACCCTAGATATGTAGAAAATGGATCTGGTTAGAATAAAGACTGCTTTTATCAGTGAGGTTACAAGTTTGCTTGACAGAGGTAACTGGGTTGATGTAATTTACTTGGACTTCTTCAGACCATTTTAGTTCATGCCATAGGATGTTACAAAATAAGCATAGACCTTATTAGATGGATTAAAAACTGGCTAACTAGTAGTTCTCAGAAAGTGATACTCTAAGTGAAGAGTTGCCATTTGGCAGGTGGTGCTTTTGGCCCAGCTCCTTCAAATCCAACACAGAAAGATATATGAAATTATTCCTATTGAAGTCTGAAGATGGCACAAAGAGGGAACTATTAAGTAATGAAGAGGATATGTCTTTGGCACAGAATAATACAGATTGCCTGGGCTCATGCAAACACGATGCATTTTAATGTAGAAATGTATGACTCACAGCTGTGGAAGAAAGCAGGAGACCTCCTACCAAAAGGGGATTTCTACCCAAGCAAGCCAGAAATCTGGAGAGGACTTGGAGGTCATGGATGTATCTGCCAGGGTGAAATATGGTGTCAAGGGTAACAAGATCTTGGGCTGCAAAACAGGAAATATTAAACAGGAAAAGGGAGGTCGCATTATCCCAGCCTTTAGCACCAAGACAACTGCAGCTGGGATCACTGCATGGGCGGGGAGGAGTCGGGAGGGTGCTGAGAAGAGCCAGAGGATGACCACAGCACTGGAAAAGATGCCATGGAGTAGAGCTGCCAGGACGCAGCCTAGTCGTTGGATGAAAGAGAAGGTCATGGGTGATTTAGTCATGGCATACAAGAATCTTACACTGGAGATAGCAATGCAATAACAAATGGTTCTCTTTGTTTTAGAATTTACAAATATTAAAAGAGCCAATGGGGGAAATGATGCAAGGCAATCTTGGAGATTGAGGCGAAAATAGGAGGAAAATGACAAGAAGCCCTGGTGGATCTTTTGAAAACTGGAAATCTTTCAGTCATTTATTTTCTAGAAAAGAGCTATAATGTTTCTTTTTAATTCAAACAGGGATGAACTCAGGAAGATTCTTTGGCAGGTGTTATACGGATCAGATGAGATGGTCACCACAGTCCCTTCTACCCTGTGCTTCTGAATCTGTTATAAAAGTTGATGGATCCTGTGGGTGTATTTGTTGCTTGCTCTCATTGCAATAGGGATTCACACCTTCCTGCTGGTCAGACAGTGCTGTTTCACCACATCCGGTAGTGATTCCCCTCCTGACGGCCTTTTTTCTTTCTTCATCTCTGTAGCCAGAAGCAGCAGACTGTTTCATTACCTTCCCTCCTGCTTTCCACAAGTTTCAAACTCTCACAGGCCACTTCTGGCTTCCCACAGCTCCATTCCTGTCCTAGTGTGCCCAAGTCTCCACACTCCTCCAGCCCTGCTCCTACTTTAAATCCCAAGAGATGTCTCTGAAGAAGACCCTACAGATGCCCTGAAAGATGCCCATGTCACTCTGTTTGGCTACAGAGAGCAGCTATGCAACTGCCTCAGACTTGAGTCAGAGACAAATTTTGGGGCAGCTAAAGCCAACTTTTGAGCAGGTAAGGCAACTCCCATGATGAACAACTCGCCCAGGTCATACCCCAGGTTTGTGGCAGAGTGGGGAAGGGACCCAGAGCAGCTTCTCATCTCCTGCACCAGCATTCAAACCCTTGGACCATGTTTGGTCGGTTGTTTTTTATCCCTAACAGCGAAGAGACTAAATTTTCGTGCTGCTCACACTCCCCCCTGCTGGTCACACTGCCGCTCGGCCCCCACTGCAGGCTGGCCCATTCCTGACTCTCTTAGATTTCTGGCTACTTCAGATTCTGGAGGTGAAATACAGAAAAAGATTCCCATGGCACCTGGTCCCGTGCCTGGATGTATGCGGGATTAAATATCCCTCACCCATGTGTTTCGACAGGGCATGAATTTCAGCCTGGATGAGGGGAGCAATGAGGAATGCCTCTTTTTTCGGCTGATGCTAGCAAGAAAATAAAGCCTGTGTAAACACAGTCACCCAAGCCAAAGAAGCCTGTGCCTGCAAATGCCACTGTAGGAAAGACTCAACAGCATCAAAGAGCTACAGAAGCTATTGGGCAGGCGCGCAAACAGGAATGTCATTAACTTGAATGTTACCTCACACTTTGCATGACTCATAGCTGGAAGTGGAAGCACATTACCTGTGCCCTCTGATAGTGTGGTCATAACCCCAGCAGAAATAGACTGCTAAAAATTAACTTATTAGTATTGTTGTTGTTGTTGTTATTACTAAGAAGTCAGATATGGGAGTACTAACTCAAAGGCATGGCCTGTCCCCTCCTGCCAGCCACCCTCTGAAGACAGGACTTTTCTGCTGAAGATAGGGATTAAGGAGAAAAATGAGTGAAGATTTCCGTTTCTGAGATAGCTGGTAATAATTAACATGCGGCTAATGGAGGGGCATGTTAGTTGGGCTTTCCAGGGAATGTGTTCTAGCTGCGAGAAGATGGAAAAATTCCAGAGTGAAATGCAACTGGCCTTGCACCTCATATTTCTTGTGCTCCCCAGATCCCATCAGGCCATTAGAAGACCTGACCCTGACCACGCTGAAGCTACTCTGAGCAGTTTCTTTGTGTGTAGACGACTCTGGGGCAAGGCTGCTAAAGTCCAAAGAAGAAAACCAGGATTATATTCCTGTTGCAGAGAGCCGAGGCTCAATAAACCCATGGGATATCTCCATATCTCTGACAATATCTTTCTGCCAAAATAACCCTGTCATCTCCAGATGAAGCTCCCCCTCCAGCCCAAACCTTTCTCTGTTTCAGAAGAAGTTTGTTCACTGGGGAAAATACAAAAGGACTCTGATAGGCCTACCAACACAACAGGCCAGCATGTAGCCTGGTCTGTGAGCTGCACGCTGCCACCAAAACACTTGAATAAAGCAGTAAGAGAGCACAGACCTTGCTGTAACAGGGACAGCACGGCTCCACTAGTGATAAGTTAAATTTTTAGTGTATCTCTGGCCTATCTGGTAAGGGATCCAGCACTGATTTCCTCTGTGGTAGGACATGTCTCACACTGTTAGCCCATACAACACTACCAGTTTTCAAGCAGGGAAGCTAAGAGCAACTTCTCCCAACAACTGGGATTAGACACATTTATATACAAAGAGTAAAAAATGCCATCAGTTTGTGCTATCATTGTTTACTATTGCATATGCAGCAGGA
>NW_009647419.1:3447157-3519222 GCF_000708025.1 Charadrius vociferus | reverse complement strand
GAATAGCTCAAGATAGTGTAAGAAAAATAGTTGAAGTCCTACAAACATATAGATTCTGGGGTATTTATGGGACAAGATAGCACAGTGAGGAAGGACAGATAAGGTGGTGTAGGAAGAAAAGAAAATGAGAACTTTTGTCCAGGACAGCTGAGAGATTAAGTAAGCGACAAATTTGAATGAGAAAGTTTTAAACATCAGATGATCTCCAAACAACATTTGTGGTGCTCCTCTCCTTCATAACACAGAAGCAGTATAAATGCAGGGAGGGAAAAAACGCCTTGAAATTTTAACTCACATTAATAGCAAATTAAAAAGAAAGCCTCACTCCGTGCAATTTCTTGCAGCTCTGCACAGGCAAAGACTCATATGGGAAAGGGGAGTGAAGGACCATTAGTAACCACAAAACCCAATTGCCTGTGATTACCATCCAACCTTTAAACAAAAAATCTTTGCCAACCGTAACCGTAATTCTATTGTCTTTGCTCCTGGGTCCCTCGGCTCACAGTTACAAGACCACTCATGCAGAACACCAGGTTATAATTCTGATAGCTGGTGGAGACAAAGAGAAAGTCCACCAGGGAAAGATAAATATTGTTCTATAAAGATCACCAACCAAATCTACTCAAATTCCAGAAGATAAGAATCGTTAATAATTTCCTGCTCAAAGTAGTCAGCCCTGGCCTCTCCTGCAACCTCTTGTTCCCATGAAGATAACATTTTTGAATAATAATTTTTTTAAAAAAATTACCCCAAACTAAAGCAGTTTTCCCCTGAGTAAAACTTATGTACCTAATTTAGCTAATCTTGGCTTTAGGCCATCACACTTCTTTCTTCTCAAGTGGATTGTATGGTGCATTTGGAGAAATGCAGCTATATCTGAAATGCTCAGGCACTTTATTTTAAGCAAAACAGAATTTCTATCCACCTCCAAAAGACATAAGTATTCCAGTAAGTAAAAGCTACCCATTCATCTTACCAGATTGCAAGCTCTTTCAGCTGTCCCTGGAGAACAAAACAACAATAAGTTAAATTTTAAGCAAATTCTGTCTTTTAAGGGCTGATGAAACACTTTGACTGCAGCTATGCAGAATCTCTTTCTGGAATTGTTATCTACCAGTGGACTCCAGCACATTCAAACTCTCTCACACACTCCAATAGCTGAAAGTTTATAACCCTGGTGTTATTTTCAAGCATTTCCAAGACTGTTTTGGTTTGGTGATACATTCTCTTCAGTTAGAGAAAACATTTTGCAGGAGCTGCTCTGTGGCTCTTCTGGCTCTGAAAGATCCCCACAGCGGAGCAGCTGCAGAAGTGATTTGCCTCGTAAGAAGAACTGTAAACTGCCTGCATCTCAGGACAGGGAAAACAGGACCAATCGTTACTAGAACAGCATCATATCATGGTCTGCAAAATATCTGTAGCCATGACCACTCCTTACAGCAGAGCTGAGCTCCCTGTGCCTGCCTTGTGCTGCTTACTCTCGAAACTCCCACCCAGGGCTTTTCCCTCTCAGCTAGCCCCACAGGAGCCGTCCAGCTGTGAGAGAGAAAACTGGTTCTGCTCATCAGAAATGCGGCTTTTTGCTTATTGCCATGCAGCAGTGAGAACCACTTTTGGGAGCCAGATCCAAGGGCGGGCTTGCGTGGTGGGCATTGGAGGTCAGTAAGTTATCCCTTTATTTGTAAACATGAGAAAATTTCATCTGGAGTCAATAAAAACACGGAGTCCCGTGGGGCCATTTTCCCGAGTCAAAAGCAATAAATTCAAAGAGCTCATCCTTACAGAGAAGGGAAATTGGCAAAGAAGAGCAGCGTAATAGTATGTTACGTTGTATATCTACAGGCCCTTTGATCCCTGGATATTTACAAATATTAATGAGTCATGCTTCTCAAGCACCTTTTGGGAAGGTATCATTAGAACATTTTCCAGATGGGAAAACCCATGGGAGAGAGAAGTGATCCTTCCATAGCCACACAGAGCGTCCATGACACAGCCAAAAGCAGAAACCAGATATTCTTGCTTCCAGTCCTTTGTTTTTAATTACAGCAACATTCTTCCTCTTATATTTTATGTTGTATTTTATAACAAGTCATATATGAATACACCTATGTAGGACATTTCTTGCTGGTTTACTTTCCACCAGTCACACTGATATTTTACTCCTTACACTAAGTGAATTTTAACTGACTCCATTACAGAAAAAAACTCAGTAATAAATATACACTGCAGTTACACAGAGAGTGTTCCTCACACAAAATAGTAATTGCCTTTACAAAGAGCAACAGCGCACTGAAAATTTAAGAACAGATGCATTTTTAATGTTTGAGAGGGAAATTTTAATAGAAGAAGAAAAACGCGTCTACACATATGAGTGAATGTCAAATAATGTTGTGTTGTGCTGTCTTGGTCAAGTTCAGCAACTCTGCAGGTGTGATACCTTAAGGGAATAAATTTAAAGAGACAGAATTCAGTGTCTATTGGTTTGATGGAAGAGCAGAGGTAGAAAAGAAATGAAGAAATCATCAAGTATTCTCAAGTATGTGAGAAAGCAGCTATCTATAAGCTCCTTTGTTCTGGGGGAGCTGATAAAAGAAGCGGTCGTCTTTGGTGACATACCACCTAGCACTGCTTTTTTGCTCCTGTTGTGAATAAGCAGGACAGTTCTCACCGGATGACCTAACCCATAGCAGCTCTGCTTTCCTCTAGAACACCATAGCTTTTTTTTGCTTTTTTCTTTTTTTTTTCTTGTTTTCTTTTTTTCTCTCTCTCTTTTTTTTTTTTCTTTTCTTTTGCTTTGTTTACAAAGCACAGATCCTTTGGATATAACAGCTCGTGTTTTAAAGCCAGAACACTATCACAAGGTTTAGGCTAATGAGATAACTTAATTTGCATACAGGGCCAGTACTTATTAGCTTATTTCTACAGACCATACCAAAATATTCAGATCCTCCTGTCTCCTCCCTCTGAAATCTATAAATTCTCCCCACCAAAGCCATAGATAAGGGGGTGAGACAGGCCTCTGCAGCGATTCTGTTCCTTAACGGCCCTGAAGTGGTGTGGGAATTTGATCACTTTATCATTTTCTCCCTGACTTTCTCTTCAGCCTCACACTTCTGTTCTCTCACCCTTGATTTAGTTGTTTGTCCTTTCAAGAGAACAAACTAATTGCTCTGGATTTTACCAGGGGACATTTTGCTGGTGGGATAAACCTGTCCAGATGTTGGCATTTACATCAGAGCTAGACGTCTAGACTTTAACAGTCAGCAGAGAGAAACAGGCATTCTGGGGCACGGGTAATCTCATTTTAAGGTAGATGTTGAAAAGAGCTTGGATGAACCAAGTCCTGGAAGTGCCTATCTCTCTCCGTTGGCTATAAAGATTGCCTGGAGCAGAAGCTCAAACATAAACATCAAAAGTTAGGTGAGATGAAAGTGTATGGTCCTCAAAGTGCCTAATACAAAGGCACTTCAATAGTCACAGGGCTTTGGGTCTTTTGTAGTGCATGAAGTAATATCTATGCTTGTGCTTTCCGTGATGTGATCAAATAGGGATAGAAAATAGGGAAGAGGATTTTCTATGAAGGAATCACAACCCTATATGCCTCGTCTGGGAGTGGTATCCGTTTATGTGCCTAAAGACAGCTAGGCTTAAGCCTCAGCCTCAAACCCAACAACTTTGATTCGAGTATTTCTGCTGCCATCAGTGGAATCATATTGTCCTGGTGCAGCAAGAGGAAGAATGGCTCCACAGCAGACTCCATTCAAGGGAAGAGCTGCTTGTCTGGTGTCACTGAGCAGATGCCAATAAGATGCAGTCTTCCATAATGCTAGCTCATGTTTCCTCAAAGAAATGTCAGGCAAAATACTTCATCATCTCTAAATTTATACCAAGAAGGTGTATCAACTCAGTTGCCTTCATTAGCACAGTTTGTAGCTTGTCACCAGTGAGACCTCATCCTGTCCACCTCGTGACAGGGGGCCAGAATCAGACCCCCTCCAAATCACCTCAAGTGTAGACACTGCAATTACTGTCCCCACTGATGACTACCAGAGACAGTCCAGCAGCCCTGGATAGCAGGCTTTTCATCAAGCTTGTAATCACAAAATACTCTCATATTTAGACACCAGAGTAATTGTAATGCCAGTATTATGACAGCCAGTAGAAAAAAAGTCAAAAGCCTTGCCACCCAAACCAACATTTTCTTCATGTTCTTCACACTAGAAGACAACAGAGAACCACTAGTGCAGATTCCTGTTTTTTCTTTTTTTTTTTAATAGCAGGCTGACTGTCATTTTATACATATTCCTCTTCAAATTTAGCTACATTTGCACAATGTCAGCATCTCAACGAGATTATTAAAGACACCAATATCACCCATAACTGAAAAGCCCGGTTTGTTGTGAGGACTCTCGTTCCCCAAAAGCAAATTTTCCAAAGATGTCTGAGCAAAGAGGGAGGGGTTTTGTGAGCTTGCTCTAAACTACCTTCCTAATCATGTGGAAATGCCTGGGAGATTTTGCATCCTGAATGTTCTTCTACTATCTGCTTTTCCAGTATTCAACACTGCTTTAATTCAGCTTGGGTGAAAGGCCTAGTGGAGTCCAAAAAGCTAACCAGAATGCTAGTTTTTCTCTCTTTCAGACAGTCTAGCAGGAGTAATTACCAAGCACTCCCTCTTTGCATTATGAACTAAGATTGTTTTTTTCAGTTTTCTTTTTCTTGTTCTCTAGGAACACTTATTGGCAGAAGTGTCTTTGTTTCTTAGAAGTTCATCGGCTCTCACCATCTGTTTCTCCCATGATGTCACCACTCTCACTTTTGCCTCATTGCTATTTCCACAGCAATCAATCAGAATTGGATGCCTCAAATGTCTGACCTCCAGGAGGAATTAAAAACCAGAACAGAAAGGATATGAAGAAAAAAAGGATAATGGGAATCAAACCAGGGAAAAACAACTGCTCAAAGTCTCTGATTGCCTCTACATGTGATTCTTCTTCTAAATTTCTGTATTATGGCATCATCTTCTAGGAATGTTTTAAAGTTGACCTCCAAATATAAGCTGTTTGAATGTATAGACTTTAAGAGGTAGATGTTTAATAATGTTTTCATAGTGTTTTTAAAAAGACTGATTTCTCTTTATTCTCATATTCAGCCTCCTATAACCTGAATATCAAGAGATGGTGTGAGAACTATTGACAGATCTTACATCATAAGAAAAAGAGAATAGCTCGTAGGTGGTTTAAGTTGAAGGATTCATTTCTTTCTCTTAATATTGGCACCTAATAAACATAGGAAAAGAATAATGACTTTGTCAACAATCCCTTTGTGAATTTCGACATGAGACATCTGTTGATTCTGAAACATACATCAATATGAAGGAAGACCCAAATGCAAAAACTTTGTTGTTTCTAGCTGAGAAACAAGCAAACCATTCCCACTTCCCATTTTTCTTTCTTGTCTTGATCACACAATGTCAACAAACAAACAAGGCCATAAACCCGGTTGTATTTTGACTTGGCAGGGCACCTGCAGCATGTGCTTGCTCTTACATAAAACAGAGCTTTTTAGCTGGATTTTATTGCTCTCTCTCTGGTATCAAGGTGCCCACAACATTCCAGCCAGGAGCTCTCAGCTGCTTCTGGGGTTGTAACGATGCCAGAAATACCACTGCAAAAAGGAAAGCTTCCTTTCCATACACCAGAAATAATATTTTCCACGGATCCCCAGCTTGCACAGGTTAGCGTGACCGCAGGCTTCTTCCTCAGCCCCCTGTAGTGTCTATCACGATGAAAGCGTTTGAAAGCGCTTTGTACACTAAACTTCCTGGAACCAACGGGAGGGCTCAGTATGGCGTTTTGCAATCTGAGCATCCATCTAAGCAGCCGTGTTCCTCATGAAGTCCCAGCGCTGCGTATGCTGCATATCTGCGCTAGCAATTATTGCAAAGGGGTGCAGCTGAGCCTGATCTCAACACAGCTGAAGCACAAGCACTGCCAAGAACAGAGTGTGTTCAGCGCTGTTTTAAGTGTGGTTTGTCTTCATATGCTGGAGCTCTCCTTGTTCTCATGACCTTTCTTGAGTGCCAGAGTCTTTGAGGTAAACGAGAGAGTCCTCTCCTTCGTTGCTCACAGTGAAACCTACTTGCCTCAGTTTGGAACCTCATTTAACTAGAAATTATCCCCTTTAGATGTACGTCTGTCATCACTGGAGGGTCTGGTACATCCCAAAGCGCATATACATGTTTCCATCCAATAATCTCATGAGGAATATTTCCTCTGTACTTGATAATGGAGACATGTCTTATAATATCCCTGGTTTCATCTTCAGATTGTTTCATGGGTCTTTGATTTTATCCTTTCGCCTCCCCAGGAGGAGATTTCTTTTCTCTACATCTCATACCTGGGAATGGAGAAGAATGAGTACAAAGCTTTTCACCTGGATTATGTGTTTGTCTCTTTACTAGCCTACCTTGCTTGGTGCATCAGGATGAAGAGCTTGTCCTGAACAGACCTCTAGAGATGATTACTTATTTTTTTTAGTGGAAGAGAGAGGCTGTGGTGGAACGCCAATTTTAGTGCTTGGTGTTTGGCTAGTATAAGATGAGCAGAGGAAAAGGAGGACTTACAGTCCCCCAAAAATGGCATTTGGGTTCATCCCAGCAAGTGAATTGATAAGATGATCATTGTAAACATATGAAAGGATGATAGCTGCATTACTGCATAGTCTCCATGCCCCCTCTAGGTGGCCCTTCCCAATGTTCCCCTTGTACAGTTTTGAGCAAGACGCCCATCAGTGCCACCTTCTTCAAAGATTACGTGAGCGTAACCAATCCTTTTCAGCAGTTATGGATGAACACACCACTTCTGAAGGCTGAAGCAAAGAGGGCCTCAGTAATCTCCAGTTGCATCATCTGTTTCCACATATGCATGCTCAGATTCTTCTCCTCCACTTCCCTCTGTCCCTCATCCTTGGTTTCAGCTGCCCTTTCCCTCATTAGTTACTCTCCACATCTCACTTTACCCTTCAATACTCTCTGTCCATCTCCCACCATTGACCCTCACATTCCCTAGCCCTACCAGACTTAAAAGTTTAGGGCGCAGCTTTTTCCTCATGCGTGTGAACAACAGTGGGTGGAGTGGCTGCTGAAATCTTACTGGATCTGCGATATGGGCAGTGGGGTCTTGAGGGAAATCCTGAAGCCAAGCTAAGACGTCAGGATTTTGCTCAAAAGGCCAATAGATATGTAGTTGA
This sequence comes from Charadrius vociferus, assembly GCF_000708025.1. NCBI lineage: Eukaryota > Metazoa > Chordata > Aves > Charadriiformes > Charadriidae > Charadrius > Charadrius vociferus. The sequence continues at coordinate 3,511,971 of NW_009647419.1, read as the reverse complement.
GAAAATGAACCCCTGGCACCAAACAAGATAAGCAGCGGATGTTGAAAGTTAGGCTGCTTGCCTAGAAGTCCTTCGTGCTAATCCCTGCCTCTGACTTTGAGGGTGACCTAGAGGGAGATGGTTAATTTGCCTCTAGATGATGAGATGGCTTCAGAAGGAGGAGCAAGGAAGACCTTTAGCTCCTAGTTTCTTCGCTTCACCTAGCCTGGTGATGACCATTTCACTCACAGCTGCACTGACCCAAGTGTCTGTCTCATCAAAAGAAACCAGAGTTCAGCATCTATTCTGGGAAGTACAGATGGGAGTGAAGGGAAGGAGGGGGGAGACCCGTTTCCATGGTTTCAAGCTCTTTCCTTCTCGATGTTGCTTCCCTCCTCTTCAGCAGTTAATTTCTCCAGTTTCGGGGCTCAGGTCCAGCCCTGCCTCCCCAAGATTTTATGCAGTGTGGCAGGGTGTTTCACACCTTGGAAAATCATTCGCTGAGGGACACGGCAGGGAAGCAAGCGGTGTGCTCCTGCTCATGTAGCAGCAGGCTCTGCCACATGTTGCACCCCACCTTTTGTTGGGTTTTCAGGTTGCTGTGTCTCACTGTGGCTTCCTTCTTCTCTTCAAGCTGCCCCTCACACAAATGAGACGCAGCTGCAGGTCTACCTTGGCTGCCCCGAACCATGGGGGATGTAATACCTCTGGGATAAGCCACAGCCCTTGTCTCTCCTCCCTCTGTCTCCAGGGCAGGAGACACTTTACAGCCCTGCTATTTCACTCTCTTAGCTCCACTGAAAGTATGCCCCAGCATCCCCATCTTTTTAAGGACAGCCACCCATCAATCCAACTCCCTTAAAGGCTGCATCCAAATAGGTCCTGCTTGGTGGCATGAGGGGTGTCCTCCTGGCAGGGACTGAGCTCACCCCGCTGCAGTGCCCTCCATCTTGCCAGCCTGTGGCAAAACCTCTTGGCATGCTCCTCCCAGGCACTCCCTCGCTCTTTCCCCCAAAACCCCTTTCCCAGCAGATCCTACCCACAGGCCAGAGGCAGGCTTCCCCCCGGAGACTCTGTAAAGGAAAAGAGCCAGCTCAGAGAGATCTTTTGTATCACCCTGAGCCCAGGCTGAATTTTCCTGGGAACACCTCCTGCCTGCTTTTTCTAGGAAGGAATGAATGTAGAGAAGCTTAGAGTTGGGCTTATGGCTACAAGTCCAAACACAAGAAAAGGGAAAGCGGGACTGAAAAGCTAGCTACCCTATCATTAAAATATGAAAAGGATTAAGCTTATCATCTTCTTAGGAAATAGAGGAGAAGTTGAAAGTGGCAGTGTAAGGGGCCTACAGTTGAACAAGCTTTGTTTGCAGGATAAGTGGCTTTTATTCCTGGTGAGGAGAAATAAGCTGTGTTTACAAATAATGCTGACGGTCCAGCCCTGACTGGGCTCCAAAAATGCAGCATCCCTACTCCTGGATTGCCTCTGCATTGCATCCCAGAGGGAGGGAGAAGCAATAAATCAGAGCAGCAATCCAAAACATGACACAACTTTTGAGCAATATTTTCTTGTGCCTTGTGGTATGTAGAGAGCTGCTGTCCCCACATCCCACTGGCAATTGCTCTGGTAACAAAAATATTATTGTCTGCACTGTGATGGACAATAAAGACCCCTCAGGCTCATTGTTTTAGTGTAGGGATTTAGCCCAAGTATCGTTACCACACCTCGGCCTCTAAATGCTGTGATTCAGTAACTTGGCTGTGGGCTGGAGAGTTGCTCCCTCCCATCTGCTGCATGGTTTGGCCCTGTAGGTGGGACTGAGGGACAAGTCCCACCCTTGAGACAAGGCTTCAAGCTGGCCTGCAGGACAAGGGCAAGTTACACCCCTGTGGAAGATGGTGCTTCAGAGCCCTTTGGGAGGACAGTAGTAGGGAGGTGACCAGTGTGCCTCTTTCGCCCTCTTGCCCAACCCGTGGCTCTGCTCCTGTGGACTCCATCCCACATCCATGAGTTCCCAGGTCCTGTGTCTTCTGAACCCTAGAGGGTACTAGAGAGCAATATTTAGCCTCCTGAGAAGCAAGCTACTTGCCTGTGGTCCCAGAGGTGTCTTTCGTGAAACTAGAAAGCAGCCCCATGTACCTTGGAGGAGCCTTGGAGGCACCAGGGCCTAAGCATCTCTTTCATTCACCATTGCTCAATGAAGGAACGCAAGCAGGCACCATTCAGTGAAGGGAACATGCAAAGCCTCACAAAGGATGCACTTCCCTCTGGAGTTTCAGCCTCTGGGCCCTAGGTGATGATAAGAGTGTTAACACACACACCTGTCATCACTACCCTGATTTTAATAACCAGGGATCCCTTGGTTAATGCCTTCTCTGCTTTACAAGACATGTTGCTCAGATACTCTGGTGATGAGGACCATGTAAGACCAAGACTCAGGTAGACTAGGCAACCTGCACTACATTATTCCAGCCCTCCAAGCAGTGACTCCATATATCCCAGCACGAAGGAGAGCACGGAGTGTGAGCGCATACCCTGCCCTGCCTGGAATCGTAATGCAGAATGGGATCATCCCGAACCCATCCCATCTAGGCATTCATCCAAATTTTAAATGTTCTGCGAGTTCAGACACAAGAGAAACATTTCTGCTTTGCCCTGTGATGAGAGCAGAAGAGCAGCAGAGACTGGGTGGGAAGCAAGTCAAGAGGACCCCACCAAATGATCTCCTTGAAAATAATGACGGGTCTTGGTAACTTGTTTCTCCCGCCTGGACCATGCAGACTGCTGACATCAGTAAAGCCCTTCTGCTTCTGAAGAAAGAAACACCTCTGATTCCTGACAAGCCAGGGTGACAGATATTGGCAGTGCTGTGGAGCATGCTGGCCATTTGCAGCTTCTTGAGATTGGCATGTTAATTACACCTGAACATAGAGAAGATTTGAATCAGATCTAACTGCTCACAGTTATAACTTTCTATCCAGGCAGCAAAAGCACACAGAATTTCACAAAGCATGGGTTAAAACAAAAATATGCTTTCAGAGGAGCAGGAGAAAGAACCTAAAGAACATCTTAGAGAACTAAAGAGTGAAAAAAATGTGCCCTACTTATTTCTTACCCCATTTTAACTTGGTGGAACTGGCACATGGGCTGTATTGCACAACTGAGCCTGTCCTTGAATCTCCTTTTGGACATCACTTCTTAAAGGTAAGATTTTGTTGTTCACAACTTCCTTCCTAGCCTTGTGGAGCCATATTTCAGTGATCACTGAAGTTGTTCCTAGGGCTCAGAGACAGACAAAAGTGCAGTATTAGGAAGCAAGGAGGGGTCTCATCTGATAGCACTTCATGCCATTCCTTCATCCCGTCTGTGTTTGAGCTTCTTCTTGCCACCAGCTGCAAGTTTTAATCTCCTTTTCTTGTCCACGGCCTCCATGGCTCAAGCCTCTTCTGACTGTTCTCCCTGCACGTATTCTTCCATATTTCATGCTAACAGCAAATTTGATCCTGACATCACTTGCACCAACAGCCTGTTTAAAAGAAAGAAATGAAGGAAAGCACAGGTTAGGGTGGGATGATTAACTGTTTGTAGAGTAGCTTGGAACAAAATTTTCACCAAGAAGGAAGGACAAGTCTGACCGAAGCCAGATGTATCCTTTCTGTTCCTTAACTAATGATTCAGAAGTTCTAAGTGGTCTAATTTGCTACTGGTTTTGTTGTTGAGATGAATTAGAGAAACAGGATGTCCTCAAATGTGTTCACAAACCATTTCAAAGAATGCCAGACAAACCCAAGCCCTCCTATGGTCCTGCATGTCTACCAGTCAACAGGCAGTGACAATGATGCACAGCGGGGTCCTTTGCAAAACCTCATGCCCATCTTAGAAAACTAACAAAGAGTTCAACTTCAAGGTGGAAATGGATCTGCAGACAAGGTGAACTTTTTGTGTCCCTGAACAGCTCTAAACAGTTCAGCAAAGCAGTCTTGGCATTCCCTGTGCCTTTCAGCATAACTATTGCTGTCACCTTGGTATTGCCTGAGAATTTGAAAGAAAAATGAGAAACATTATTTTGCAGAAGTCATTTTTGAAAAAGCCACAATGGTTTTATTGTCATCTTGCAAGGAAGTAAAGAAATAACTCATTCTTTGGCTTTAAAATTTGAAAATATAGTATAAAGGACCATTTAAGTGTCTGTAAAAAGCCAGATGGGAATGTGCCTTGCCATCTTCAGATATTTCATTCTTTCATCATTATAAATGTCTTTTTTAGTTTCAGAAGCACAACAAATTCTACCAAAAATCTGGGAATCTCCACACAATCATTGACCATTCCATTTACCTACAAAAAGTGTAAGATTGCCATGAGCAGCACTCGGCTATCTGACAGACCTTGTTGTATGAGGAACCATTGAGGATTTACTGTTTCTCACATGCATTCACCTAAAGTGCCTGTTTGTGGTCACCTGGATGGATCTTGTTTGCATCGACACAGCTCAAGGGAGGCCCTGCCAGGAAGTGGCCTAAACCCCAGCGAGCTCCCCAAGCCCTGCTTCATGCAGCCATCCCCACCCGTAGGTGCAGGGCACCTGCCACTCAGCACACACGTGCCCACACACAGAACACCCCACAGTCACTGAAACCACACCATGGGCATGAGGAAAACCAGGTAGACACCAGACAAGCTTGGTCGTAAGTGCAGGCTTATGTCCAGACACAAATTCAAAGGACTCATTCCTTATGAAACCATGGAAGAGGCAGCAGCTACCTTGACAGCTACCTTGACAAAGCCCAAGTTTCCAGCAGGCTTTTAAAATTGTCAGACCTCCTGCACTAGCCCAGAGATGAAGGCACATTCAGAAGCTATTTATTGCACTTCAGGTTCTGTTTTCTCTCCATAAAGAAAATAAATGTTTTGGCCATGAACAGTCAGTTGTTTGGTTTTTGCTATGCATACGCAGGGAAACTTCCTAGTGACATCTTGCACTGTCATCAAATACCATGAATTTGTTCCTTTCCACTGAGCTAGGCTCAGGCTTGAATTCTCAATTCATAGACTTTGAACTTGACTCAGGGTAACATTGTTTTAGCTGAGGTTCACAGCCTCTTAAGGCCATAGAGGGCCAGCCAGAACATCTCATCTGACCTCCTGCTGCCCCTAGGCCACAAACTTCAGCAGTTCAAGAGCTATACTTGGTTTCAGCAAATTTCTGCTAGCAATACCAGGAAGATCCCCAAGATTTTTGTTTGTCAGTGAAAAGAAGGCAAGATATTTATTAGGTGTTTTTTCTAATGCAGCTTTGACAGAAGCAGCCACACAAAGACAGAAGTATAGTAAAATCTCCATCACTCCAGTCCTTATACCCTATCTGGGTAAGGACAGAGCAGACCTTTTCCAGTTGTTCTCCTGAGTCTCAATACAGGGCTCAGGATGAGGCCTCTCAAGCCAGCGATTCTGCCAATTCTGGTGCACAGTCACTGGAGCACTTCCCTGCCTCTCACCCCCACTCTCTCCACCCCATCCTTCCCCACTGGTGAACCCACGAGCAAAAATGACACGTGAAAAAACATTATTTCTGAAGGCTGGTTATCCACCCCTAATAAAAAAGGCTGACGTCTCTGTGTAATTGCAACTAAGAAGCTGTGTTGTAAAAAAAGCTCATTCATTAAGAGAAACAAAGAGGGAAGCTGTATGCAAGGAACAATTCACAGAGCACAGCTACGTCAGCTCCGGTCCTTCACACCCTCCGTGGATCTTTGCTTTGGTACCCATTTACACAGGCTGTTCCCAGGAAACCTACATGGGAGAACACAGAGAAAGGTGAGATGATCTTCTCTGCTCACAGGCATGAAGCAGAAACTATGTAAGGATTTATGAGATATTTTTCTTTTGCTTTCACCATCTTCAGAGATTCATACAAACTGTCTAGCTAATATGAATGCTCATGGCCAAATTCCTGTGGGAGAAGTTCTTGCTGAGTCAAGCTGGTGAAAAAACAGAAATTCTGCTTTGCGGGAAATTCCAGGACCTCTGTTTTCTCTCTAAATTAATCGGAAAAGTCAGAAATCAAAACTTTCTGCAGAATGACATTTCCAAGTATTTTTTCTTGGATATTTGGAAGAAAAGATAGGCCAGTCTGGGTTTTACATGCCTCAGCTCTGTGAGATGTCTACCAAGCATAAAACCTTTTCGAGAATTCTGTGCCACAATTCCAAAAGCCACACCACGCTGCAGTAAACAAGTGCAGCATCAGAGACAGTGCTCCTAGCAGCATCAGATTGCCCTGCAGAAAAATGCAGTGTCTGTGCAGGCAACATCTGTGACCTTCTCCTAGCAGACACACCAGATTGGAAGGAGATTCCCTTCCTTGCAGGTCCATTTGTTGGGCTGTCTTCTGATATCTGTGCAAGGTGAAATTATGTTTACATTGTGAGTACTTTCTCCTTCCACTGTCATTACCTCTCCCACACACTGTGTGTGTTCCAGTGACGTGTAAAGGAAGTTACAGCTGACATAGGAGAGGGACGGGCTTTTAAGATGCTCCCCAGAGCCTTGAAACAAAGGCTATTACAAGGAACTGTCTGTGCTTCTTCCAGTGTGGAGAGTGTATGCACACCCACACGGCAGCTCCTGAAACCTGAATTGTGCAATCCTGTGCAGCACCAGCGAGGCTTTGAGCAAATAGTCTTGTATAGCACATGATGAACTGAGCTCATGAGGCTGAATAAGGCTAACTTCAACCCTGCATCCTTTCTCTGCATTAAGAAAAGGGAGTAATGGTCAGCAGGAGGAGGCTTCATGAGGTGATGCTTAGAGGATGGACTGTTCCCAGCACAGTAGCACATGGGACCGCAGCCTCCAAAGCCCAGGCTGGACCTGGAGTGGGAAGAGGGACAGACCAAGGCCTGATGTTGCTCCTCTGTGCCAGAACTGCACAGGCTTTCCATAAGTCAAGCCAGAATCAAGCAGAGACTTCTTTAAACAAGGCAGTCCCAGGACAAGATTTCTCCAAGTGCCCAGGCACCACAGACAAAAGATGGCTTAACAGAAGTAGGATGAAAGAATTGTTCTCTTAAATCCAACCAGCACCTCCTGCTTCCAGACTGCTCTGTGGCATATTTGTAGCAGCGGCATGCCAGGGAGACTGCATACGCAGGCATTAAGAGTTACACTATGTGGTGCCGGAGAACTTTAGTTAGTTTAGGCAGTGAATTTACCAAGGATTGACTGGAGCACAAAGGAAGTGGTGTGTGGGGGCTCTTCAGTGGCAGGCAGAAACAAAAAGCATAACAAATCACTGCAAACTCCTAATGGGAATCAGAGGACAGAAGGGCTGCAAGGCATATATGCAGAGCACAAGAAAACAAGAAGTGGAGTCTAGGAAACCAAGTAGCTGGATTATTTCTTCCTGAGTTGGAGCCTGAAGTTCCTGTCTTGCAAAGGTGCTGTATCTTTCATACAGGCCACGCACCAGGAGTGCAACTTGGGGCCTCTTCAGTGGGCTATAAGAGGAAATAACACAACTACAAGAAGGGATTTCAAGTTGCGGATATTGCTGTCAAGGTGCTGTAGGGTTACAAACACAAGCCCTGATTCTCTTACATGTTTCTCACATGTGCCTTCCCCTGCTCCACCTCCAGATATGGTTAACTCAGATGTCCACTCACAAATTGCTCCTTGCAGGACCAGGGCCAGAGCTGTACAAGCAAATTCAGTTTTGGGGAGTGACTTTTAGTGAGGCTTAAAAGGTCTGGAAGAGGTGTGAAACTTCCTAAAAGCTTCATCATTCTCACTAATTCCCCCAGACAGGAGAATCAAAGGCCAAGTGACTTGATCACATCCCCTCCTCCTTCCTTATTCCCAGATCGGGAAAGAGCAACAGCAGTATGCCACCGTGGTGCGTGTGACCTGTGGCTGCAAGGTTACAGGGAGTAGTGAATACCCAGGAAGCTTTCACAAAGCCATTGCTAAGGGGTTTCTAGTGGCAATACCCTACCAAAACTGAAATCAGGCAGTATAAAAAGAATAAAAGGGGGAGAAGGAATATACTAGAGTGACAGTCATGTGGTGCAAAGGGCTAACACTAGCCTAAGCTGACATTTTTGCTCCCTTTAATACATGGGGAATGGTTTGGGCATAAGTGAGATTTCAGTGGGCTCCAGCCTGGTGTTACTTTCTCTGCATAGGAGTGAATTCCCAGCAACACCAACACACGAAAAATAGACTGTTATAAAAAATTTCCACCACCAAACCCTACAGGGGAGGCAGAAATGAAAAATAGCAGGACTGGCAGCATATTGCGAGACTATCCCCAGTTCTTCTACTGCAAGAACCAGCCTTTAGGACAAGCAGGGTTTACGCCAGCAAGTGTTCGTCCGCATGGCGGAGTTAACTTGTGCAGTTTACAGTCCAGTCCCCCTCTCCAGTTAGCTGACTTTGCAGAAAAGCAGCTGTGCCTCACTGTCTCATCTCCATATTTTTGGGGGCTTATCCCACAGTCCCAAGCCCTGTGCAGGAAACAGCATGGCTCTACAAACCCTTTCCCAGAGAACTGGGAAGAGAGATGTCTGTCTGACCCAGGGCAAAACGGGGATTATAGGAAGCCCCTTGAGAACTTAGCAGCATGGGAAAGGGGGTAGCCTGCACCCGCATTGCAGAGCAGTTATGTCAGCAGCCTTGGGGTTGTACTCTAGGTACATCTAGCCCATCTCCTTGGCTGGCCAGCCAGAACAAGTTGAAAAGCATCTCTGAGTTATAGGGATGTGACTGGGGATAAGACACAAGTTACCAGCAACACTGGAGTTATAATCTTATTAACTCTGCAGTGAACACCCACCCTAAGCAGGGAGGCCAGAGAGGCAGGGTGACTCCAAAAGAGAAACAGGACAGCCAGGCTTGTAGTTCTGGTCCAGTTGTAGCCTTCCCACTCTCGTTCCCTTCACCCCACACACCCAGAGGTCCCAGAACCACCTGCACAAGGTGGGGGCAGGACCTGGCTTTCCTTTCAGTCTCCAGAACACAGAATCTCAGCAGCAGGACCCCTTCCCCCTGTCCATATTGCAGCCACTCATCCCTCCTCCGCCTCCACCCCAAGACCCCGCAGCTGGGCCCAGAGCACACAGCCAGAAATGGGAGCTGTCAGCGCAATCACTGTGGGTTTCACAACCTCCTATTACTGCAGCTTTACAATTTATTTGCTCTGTGTGCCAACATATGTGGACGCATGCTCTGTTCCTGTGGATATACGTGCATCTATGTGTCATGTTACCTACCTCCTAAAGCACAGGGGAATATCAGGCCTGTGAAAAGGTGATGTCCATGGTTTGGACACACATTTTGTGGTCGCTCTTTGTATCAGACGGGCATGGGAAATTCCTGATAGACTCTGGCAACAAGTTTCTCCCTTGGCTAATTTTTAATGGCAAAGGTTTTGTAATCACCATCCGAGCCTGAGGAGCAGAAATTCCTGAGGGGTAATTGGCTTTGTCGGTCTGTTGGACGCACTCAGCCTTGATCTCTTCAATTACTGTACGCATGTACCTACTCTCACACTGACACGCTGGTGAGGACAAGCCTGCTGGCTCCATGGATGGGTGCGTGTCTTCAAGCAACGCTACCGCCCTGGTAGCTAATGCAGCGCACGAGACATGGGGCAAGGCTAGCAAGCAACACCAGTCTCAGCTTGGCGACAGCCACTTCACAAAAAAGATCACAGAGGAAACAGGACCTATGGGGACAGGGGGACAAATGACATGGGCTACCAGTTGGTCCTCTTCTACCACTTGACTCAGGTTGCTAACCACAAACTTCTCCACCTGCCACCACACAGGGCACCTCATTCTCATTGCCAGCAAAGCCTTCTTTGCACAGAAAACTGGTCAGCTGCTGTAGCAATACCTCCCAATGGGCACTCAGTTTCCGCTGGCAAAAAGTTTGCACATGCCAGGGTGGCTTATCTTTGATGAATTTGCTGACAGCAGAGCAGCACATCATCTTAAAACTTTTGCCAGCATAGCTGTATTGATGGGAGGGACAGGATGACTTTTCCTTTCCTTAATTAATGGGGTTATGCAGACAAAAAATTGTTCAGAATGGACCAGGCTGATGACCCCTTAATGCTGCCTCATCAGCACACAGCATTTAAAGGATGTCTATGACATTGAAGCATGCTTTGAAGCCCCTCTGTGGGGCCCAAGAGGGCTACACATAGGCACAAATCTTCAGGCCCAACATCTGTTATATCAGATTACACATGGGGATCTTGGGCACAACAAACAAGGTCAGGATATGCGTGCACCATCCTCCTGATACACCCAAAGCCTTTATCATGGTCTGACCAGCGTGTTCCTCCACACCATCTCCCATCTGTGTCTGTCCCACTCATGTCCCACCTGTCCACATGCTGCTCCCATCCCGCTCCGTCCTCCTCACAGCAAACTCTCTGTTACCTCCTTTCCCTCTCCAGCCCTCAGGTCTGCTGCCCTTTCCTGACTGGCCGCTGGAGCTGCTGCCCTTCTGCCAGTGGCCAGCGGGTTGTTCCCCGGCTCTGCTGTCCCCAGAGTTCACCACAGGCAACTTTCACTCCCTTGTCTCCTCTAATTGCGGTCGGCACCCCCCGGGCTGGGGGAACTCATAAATACTGTGGCCTTGTGAGGGAGTCTTCCAGCCAGTAATTGACTAAACTTTCCAGATGCGCTTCCAGCAAGAAATTAAAAAGCAATGTGACCCTTGTCAAGGGCACAGGCACCCCCCGCAGTGCAAACACCCTCTCCCAGGAAAGCCCTGTCCCGGCAGACATGGGGCTGGTGGGGCCAGCAGGAGCCATAGTGGCAGGAGGCGCCGGGGAGGGGGGAAAGAACCGTAAATCAGGCCTCTCCTAGCCCCCCCTCCCCCCCCCCAGACCCTTATCAGCGCCGCTTAGCATGGTGGGCGCTACAGGAGGGATGTGAGCAGGGGCTGGTGGAGATAAGGGCCCCACCAGGGCAGGCCCTGCTCCCCTGGCAGCTTCCAGACCCTGCAGGCACACTGGCCTGGCCGGTGGCCACCCACCCCACACCTCTGGGGCAGCAGGCCTGCCATGGAGGTCCTGTCCTCGTCCTTACTCCTGGCCCTGGCTCCTGACAGCACCAAGGCCTGCAGCCCAACTGCCCAGCTCTTCTCTCCACCATCACAGCCTGCAGGCCCAATGCCTTAACCTGCTGCAGGCTGACACTTCCCCATCCCCTCTCCCCTTTTGTCACAGGAGATACAGCCTCAGGGCTTAATGAAAAATAAACAAGTTGGGAGCTTTACACCGGGGGAGCGAAACGGCAGCATTGACAAATGGGCAGGCGGCGTACACCTCTGGCAAGGCAGCCCCTTGCCCGGCCTCAGCCTGTGGGAGCCACGCCGAGTCCAGGAGGGCCTGTCTTGCTGGGGGCCATCCTGGCTGCAACACCCGTTTCCCTCAGCACCCAGGCAATGCCATGGCTTTTCCAACGAGCTCCTGCTCCTTCTGGCAAGGCTGGGATGGGAGAGGACGTGTAGCAGAGCCTCTCTCCCGCTGGCTCAGGCTCCAAAAAACATAGCACCACCCGGCAGAGCTGCCACCTCGGTGGGTTCTGCAAGCGGCTGCGGAATTGGGAGAGCATGGGGTGCGGGGCAGAGAGGTGGAGGGGCAGAGTCCAGGCATGGAAAAGCAGGGGAAGGCAGAGGTCCTTGGCAGGGGCTGCCTGTGACCAGCAGGGTCTGGAGCAACTTGGGGCTGGGGCCAAGGGAGTGGAGGAGGCTTTGGGAGGGAAACGTGCCCTGTGTGTGCCGGGTTGCTGCGCGCCCTCGCTCCCCCGTCACAATGACCGCCAGAGCAGAAATGATGGTCTCCAGCTGTGGAGCTTGCAAGCAGGGAAGGGGGATCCAGTCTGAGGGAGGGCAGCCTCGAGCACTGGTGTGGGTTGGAGAGGCAAAAGCGGTGTGTGCCGTGGCTCACTCTTGGCCGGCCATGGTCAGTGGCTGGGAAGCAGAGGGCAGGGCTGGTGCAGGGAGAGCAGCAGAGAGGTCCCTGCAGGGCAGGACAGGGATCTCTGGACAGGGCAAGGAGGGAAGTGCCTGGGGAGTGCCAGTGATTCACAGCATCGCAGGCAGGCACAGATAAGTGGTTGAAAGGTCTCTTGCCCTGCTAATCCTGCTTCCCTCCGATAGCTTTAAATCCATCACTTAAAAATTCGGTGTTTCTGTGTTGGAGAGCTGGGTGGCCTACAGGATGAATGGAGCTCTTCACCCCTGGGGCAGCAGGGAGACTCCAGAAAACAGGGCCAGGAAGGTGCTGGCATGTTAGCACGTAGCCAGGTTATAATTTACACTCATACACCATATGCTTACTCCCATTAGCATCTCGGCTTGGAAGGCACCCAGTCTCCTTTCACCCCTGAAGGAATCATCCTCATTAGAAAGCACTCAGAGGCCTGCGTGGCTATATTTGCCTGCCAAATAGAGGCAGCTACGCGGAGACCAAAGGAAAGCCTTGAACATCAGTCTCACTCCCCTTTGATGGAGTCAGAAAGATGACACTTTTCATGGTGGGCAATCTCAAGCTGCCTATTTTCCCTGAGGGGTCACAGCACAAAAAGACATCCTTGCTGCAATTTCATTGACCTCAGGTGGCATGCAATAGGGATCATTTGAGTTTGCATATTTAAAATAACACCTATGAGAGATTGCCCAAGGGTCCAGTAAAGATCAATTAGCTGGTAGGAGAGAAGTCTTTAACTGCATGGCTAGTCCACATAAGCCAGGACCTTGGGGGCACTTAAAATGGGATTGAGTCCACGCTTAAGTATAGTTTTATTGTTGTCACTAGCACCATTCACACTGAGTGCCACAAATACTGTCACCCTCCTGCGCTCCTCTAGGAAAGATGCAACCATTTCAGAAACCCCAAATAAGTCGCAGAGGTAGGTGAGGTCCTCAAGGAGGACTTTGCCTTCAGGTGGACTTGTCTCCAAGCAGCTTACCCACTCTCCCACCACTCTGGAAGGCCACAGCCCCACATTGTCCCCTCCTGTCCTTTTCCATGGCATTTCTATCACCTCGTCTTAATGAGTGCTGTAAAGCCAGCTCCCTGCGGGCAGGCCCAGTGCAGGTTCCCAGATGGAGGGCTGGGGGGAGGAGGGGTGCTGAGTCTGTATATTCTTCCAGATCTCTCCCTGCGCACTCCTCCGCGCAGAAATATCCCTGCTCCTATCAGCGGTTTTGGAGTTGACGTCCTTCATGACGTGGGCAACATCCTGCAGGGGCCACGAGGAATGATCTCCCCCTTGCCAGTCTCCTGGACCCTGCCTGCCCCAGCTGAGGAGACCTCATGCTCACCCCATTGCTGACGCTCGCAAGGACACTGCTGGGCCATGTTGTCTCGCTGAAGGTTGAGTATGGTGACAAAGTGAAGCAGTGCTGATTTAGACCCAGCCAGAGAGCTGCCCTTTAAAATTCTGCTTCCCTGCTCCCAGCAGCCAGCATTTTTGTTCCTTTGGGTTGTTAAAAGGCCGTACTGACGAAAACCCTTGCATGCCCTCTTGACCAGCATTTCCAAGCACTGAAACTGGGATTGCAAATGTTGAAAGCACTGGAGCTCAAGCCCACACTTCCTGACTGGCACCTTCATCGTGTTGTCACAAGGAGGATTTAGATCGCATACAGGAGTGATGGACTGTATGCAGTAGTTGCTCCAGGCAAGGATCAAGACTCTCTCAAGGAAGTTCCTCAAAGGCAGCCTCACCATCATGCCACCATATACTTACTGTGGAAATGTGTTTTCAGAGACCCCATCTTGTTCCCTGTCCCGCTTTGACCACATGGGAACCTGTGCAGTAGAAAGAAGGGCCGGAACAAAGGGAGTTCGCGTAATGAATGCCGAAAGCGAGGTGCTGAAATCCTGTCATGCCTTGGTGCATAGGGTCAGAGCTCTCTGATTAGCTGAAGCCCTAAATTCCCTCATCAGCATCAAGCTATGGCCTCAGGTCAAATGCAACCTCCACCACAGTGACAGAAGCAACCTCTGCCCCTCTTTAACGTCTGTCCTTCCTTCCTTCCTTCCTTCCTTCCTTCCTTCCTTCCTTCCTTCCTTCCCCAGCATCCTTCTCACTCTGTCCCCAGAGCTCTCCCCTGTCTCGCATTAGCAGCCACAGGAGGGGACAAGCAGGGGACTGGGCACGAAAGAGAGCTCTGCTTATCTCTCCTGGAGGGAATTTCTCACCTCCACTCCATTCTGCTCAGCTGCCCAAGAGGCAACCCTGTCACCAGAGACAGCGTCTGGCCTGCTGTGTTGACAAAGTCACAAGAGATGTGGAGTGCACATGGAGATCAAGGCAGGCCTGACACAGGCTTTAAGACCATTCCCACTGCTCTGCTCATTGGAGAAAGGAGGCGGGTATGGGGGTGGGAAGGGGAGAAGGGTTGTCTTCTGCACTGTGCCAAGAGCCAGGAGCAAACCTGGGTTCCTCCGTTCCCCCAGCCCAGCTGCTCTCAGCCACTCACACTTCCCTGCCCAGTCCCAGCCGGAGCCAGCACAGGGCTGACAGCCGGAGGCACCACTTCATGACCTCTGCAGAGAGGGCAGATAATTTTTTCCTCATATCCAAGCAGTTCCTGTGCCAAACACACCAAGTTTTTGCTCCCAGACTCAAGAGTGAAGCAGACTTTTCTGGACAGGCATCCACAGACCATGTTGTCTCCTTCCTCCTCTTCTGCTGTGCTATTGCATGGTTCCTCATCTGGATGATTCCTCATTCAGATGCTTATCTGCCGAGTTTGGCATCAACCCTTAGATCTGAGCAGTCTGCCCACGATCCTGCTGCACCCCTGTTTGCAAAGGATCGTGATGATGTATACTGTAACTGCCTGGCAGAGGAGGGCAAGTTAGCATTTGCCTGGCAGTTTTCACACACACCACTCGACCGATTGCAAGTGCTCATCTGTGCTGCCATTTAGCATGGAGTTCACTTGCCAGGAGGCATTTGCCTGTTTCCCGAGGTTGGGGCCAGAACCATTGCCGACACCTCCAGCAGCGAGAGCAAAGCCCTGCTCCGAGTGCACCCTCCCTGCACCCTCCCGGATGGCCAGGCTCTCTTGCCTTCCCCTCACAACCCCCCAGCTGCCCCCACCGCCTGCCCCCTCCATTCCCCAATCTGCCCTCACTGTTCACTTCAGCTGGGTGGGAAACTCAGGTGTGTTTTCCCCTTTTTAGTGCACTCAGAAAAATCTTCCCTCTTGTGTTGCAGCACTCCTGAGCACTTTGTGCTCTGGCCACTGGGCGCTGGGACCTGGTAAGAGGTCAGAGGAGCCTGGTGGTCTCCCAGAAATGAGAGCACATCCCCAACACTAAATGACCATATGGAGAGCAAGGCAGAATGTGACCCAGGGTAGCTGGCCTTACAAAGCTCCCTCATGGGGCTATGCAGAGGGGTGTCACGGCCAATGCTGTCCTTGCTGCTTTGGCAGATGGGATGAGTTAGCAATAGTACTTCAGTGCTGGTGGAACAGTGGCCACACTTCCTAGTATAGAAATGTTGCTTTAAAAGAAACACTCCATACCCCAACATGTCTCAATTCCACTGTGAGACTGACAGTAATAAAGGCCAGCTTAGCCTGAAATAGCTGGATTTTTAATGGTGCTCAGCTTCCACTGAGGACAATAGCGAATCCCACCCCCCGAGGGGGGAAGCAGAAATGGTGCTGAAAAGCTGGCTGGCAGTGCTGCCGCTGCCGGGAGCCCCAAGATACGCAGCGGTGTGGCTGCAGGACGCCTCACCAGGAGGGAAGAATGAGTAGGACTTCCCCTTCCCGGACACTCCGTCTCCACCTTTGCGTTGCAAAAACAAAGAGGTTTGGGTGTGATCTCGCCCTGCACCCAGCAGCAACTTCGGCGGTTGCGTGCACAACGTGCCCGCTCCTGGTGCGGCTCATGGAGGAGGAGGAGGAGGGCGCCTGTGCCCTGGGCACGTTCCTTGGCCCCTGAGGCACCATGCTTCTCCCTCTCCAAAGTACACACGCCTGCATCACCGCCCCCTTGCCAGCAGTGGAACGGGTTGCTGGAGACTTTTCCATGCTGCAAGCCAGGCTGGATGAGGAAGGCCAGGCTCTTCCCAAGGTGCCCGGCCACCTCCTAACACAAAATCATAGACCTAATCGATGCAGATGAGCACGTAGGGCAGTGGGAGGGACAGTGTGTGCTGTCCCAGCCTGACTAAAGGAGCTTATAGTTTACAGCCAAACCTGGCTTGATATCCTCCAGGGTCACCCCAGGGAGTCGGGCTCTTCTTCTCCAGCTTTCCTTTTCTCATTTTATTGTTTTGACCTTTATAGCAATATCTAAGTAAGCCCCTCAGGCTAGAAATCAAGGGGCTGCAGTTTTCCTCAGTGGTCAGTGGAAGCCAAGAACAAGGAAAGACATGTACTTATTCACTCTGCCGCTTAAAGCAGCACAGACAGGGTCCAGGATCCCACCACCAAAAACTAGAGGAAGGGTCATATCTGTATGATGCAGGGCATTAGCTGTCAGAAGGAAAAAACGAGTGGAGAAGAAGGAGAAATCCCCTGACGCTACACAAGCATGTGTCCCCATCTGAAAGTCACTACCAGAGCAAACTGTGAGGACCCCAGGCCAGAAGGAACCAACTTACAGTAGCGTCTCCATCCAATTTGGCTCCCATGCTGAGAAGAGGAGCCTGTGGTAAGCAAGCTGGCAAAGCCTGCCAGAGCCAAGCTATACAGTAATGTTAGCTGTCAGGAGCAGAGCCTCTGGGCTATTCTGTCTAGGATTTCTTATTTTTTTTCTAAAGTCTTACTTTGCTTTTTCCAAACTCCAGACTCTGGCAAGCATTCTGGACAGCCTGGTAACTGTGTGCTAAGTTTGGCCTGAAAGCATATAATCCTAATGAGAATAGAAAGACCTGACTCTCTCCGGGAGCTCCTGCTAGGCTTCAAAGGATCCAGGACTTACCAAGAGGTTTTGAAACCCATCCATGACTTATGGCCCACTTTCTGATTGCTGCCGAGGAGGGAAGGCTGCCTGCATGCCTGGGAAGGGGCACGGGGCTAGAAAAAGAAAGCAGGGGATGTTCAAAGGGAGCAGGGCGGGAGAGGCAGGGGTCTGCACACAGCCAGTGTAGGGCTGGGGCAGTTTGTGTGCCAAGAGGTGGCCAGGAAGAGCAGGCAAGATCTGCACAAGTTTTATTCCTGTTGCTGAAGAGGGTGCAGATGGCACGGTGGAGATGAGGGGGTGGGAGGAGAAGGGAAGGGAACATATCCATTAGTGTCCAAAGGGGAGGGCAGGGCAACAAATAGAGGTGCAGAGCTGGGGAAGCAGGTCTGGGCATCAAGTGAGGTGTACAGACAGGAGGTGCTAGAAAAGGCAGGCTGGCAGCACACATGTTAGCCTGTGTGGATGCCCACATGCACACTGAGTTAGGGTTCCCGTTTCTTCATCCACCCACTTAGCACCAACCCCCTGGACCTTGTAATACTGTAAACACCTGCCCCAAAGGAAAGGGGGCAGCCCCCAGCTGGGGCTGGAGATGATCCAAAAGAGGAGACTCTCTCATCCTGAACACTTTCCACCTTACACTGGTTTATCTGCATATGTCAGAGGGGAGCAAATAAGTGTTTCTTTCAGCAGGGACACTGTTCTGTGCATAGATAAGTAGGGGATGAAAATGTCCACAGCCACCACCAACACAACACAGGGGCCCTTGAAACTTTTGGAGGGTTCCCCTCCACTGCTACCCTGGCAGGGAAGAGAAACGCCGTGTGCTTTAGCAGAGATATTTGAAGCTAAGGAGTGCAGAGAGGCCATGAACGATGAAAAAATAACACTGCCACACAGGTATTAGTACTAGCTCAGGATATCACATGAACTGAGGCAAAGGGGAAACTGGAGAGTCAGGAATGCAAGTCCAATCTAGCCACTGGAGAGAAAACAGCGGAGCCCCTCTGTGTATCCCTCCTCTCTTGTCAGATCTAATATTTCCCAAGTTAGAGCTGCACATGGACATACTGCTGATGGAGCACCATGCGGGTGAAAACCTGATGCTACACCAAGAAGTATGTGTGCCACACTGTTAATGCGAAGGGGGGCTATCACCCCCACAGGCACCACGGGCACTTCAATGCCTGATCTTGCATGGATTTATACACATCTGGCCATCCCATTGCTGGAGTCCCTTACATGGAAAGTCAACTGCAATGCATTTAGCAGACTGCAGAGATGCTCACCTGCCTGCCAGCTGCTTCCTGCTGCTCTGCCGACTTGCTTCATCTCTCCCTCCTTGTGAACATCAGCCTTTTCGACACCAGTCAGCAGCAGTCATAGCTGTTACTGAATTACTTGCTCCATAGGAGTTACTTGCCCAGAAATACAGAGGCAACAGCCTGTCTTCTCCACTCTCCGTGGGTCCCAGGTTGCATCCTTGGGGAGGACGCAGCCCCACCACTCACTCCTCACCTCCTGGCAGCAGCGAGGTGGGTGGCAGCGTCTCATCCTATGCACAAGCGCTTCCGCACTCAGTGCTCAGAGCCAGCGAGGCCAGGGCATACCATCGGTCCGTACCCCAGATCATAACACCCCAGCCCTCTCAGCAGCCCCAAGAGTGCACACACACACACACAGAGCACACATGCTCTTAGCCTGGGCCCGAGCAGAGCCTCCGATGCAGACATGCACTCCTACCCAGCACTCATAGACAATGGAAATGGTCTTATTAAAAAAGCTGTAGACAGAATGAATCACAGCCTCCTGCAGGCCTAGTCTCTGGGCCCTTCCCAAAGAGATGAGGTTGAAGAAAAGCAACCAGCCCGTCACCCGGAGCCGCTTGTTAGCTTTATGCAGCACCAGGAGGAAACACCCTGCTCAACGCTCCGGGAACAGGCTCACCCCAGGAAAGAAGCTGAAAGGAAAAGCACTCCAGCAAGATGGTGAAGAAGCCCCAGGTCTACAGGGGGGGCTGCCAGGGAACAGCACTCCTGGAGTCACAGCCCATGAAAGGAGCCACAAACATCGAGGGATGCAGGCAAAGGTAATGTTGTAGCAGTGAGAGAAAACAGAACTCCACCGAAGAAAGCAGTCCCAATGTTTTCCTCTGGATGCAGAGGTGACTGTGTCTTGCTCTGGGCTGGTCTGCTCTGTCCTAAAGAATGTAAGAACTAGCACCTATTTGACTTGTCTTTCCCAGTCCTGGTTTCAATTGCTTGTAACTTGCCACTTTCACCACTTGAGCTGACATTTTCCAGACCAGGCATCTGCCTTAGTCTGTTAAAAGAAAAAGGAGGAGACAAAAAAAAATAAAAAGACCCACACACATTTAGGGATTTTGACCGTTTTCAGAATACAAGGAAGAAAAAGAGGTTATTCTGTCCATGCTAAAGAAATCAGCGCTTACAACTGGTTAACTGAGAGTTTGCAGTTTAAAGCAAGAACTTGAAATTAGGCAAGGGAAGTGCCTAGCTGCCAAGAATACGTCTCTGCTGTCCCCAAGAAAAATATCCCTGAATTTTGATCCAGTTATGAGCTCGATACTCACACATAACAGATTTGGCAGAGTTGGTGGCTCCATGCTGCAAAGTTTCTGCCCAAAGTGCTGTTTGTCCACACGTAGCTCCCAAGTGCCGAACCGAACCAGTCCTATACTGGAACATCTGCATCCCTCCATTTCAGTGTGTTTGGGGTGGAGGGCGTTGATGGAAATTTTACTTTCTCTGCAGAACATAAGCATTTGCCTTGTAAAATCTTGCTGAATCACCAAGTCCCAATTGCCAAACATTAACTGAAAACACTTTCCAGGCCTCCCCTAACTTCATTCACTTCACACACCTTTTGATTTCTGCCACGACCAAGATTGTGACCCACCAACAGCTCTGGTTTCCTTCCCTAGAGATGCCTAATTTACATCCACCAATCCTGAGATCCATGCAAGTCCAAAAAACCTATAGAAGAAATATAACGTGATGATATGACTGTAGTATCTGATCTCCTTATGCACCAGGGAGTTAAATCCTAGATGCAAAGACAACCTTAATTCCGTTACTTCCTCACTGGGGAGGTTTGACAGTATTCTTAACCTCTATTGCTATTAGGCTCTTACAGCACCTTCATCTCTGCTAGTCCTAAGCAATCTTGATCCTGCCTCTGAGTCTTGGGCCCCTGATTACTTTACCCTGCACCCAGGAAAGGAATCAGGGTATTTTGAAGCTTCCTGCCTCAGGCATTATGCTTTTGGATAGATGTGGCAAAGCGGGGAGCACAGCCTGCAGATGTCCTCTCCCAGAAAAGCTGACTGTAGCACAGCAAACCCAGACATCCTGACACCCTTGGTACTCCTCAGCTCTAGAGAGGGAAGCTGGCTAAAGGAAGACCACGGCACTTTTTGCCAAGGGCTACTGAGCTGCATCTTTCAGGGTATTTTGAGGTCCAGTTTTCCGAATTCAGCTTTCACATCAGTGGTCCAGAAAGCAGAAAGTGGAGTAAACCACAGTGTTAATGTACATAGCGCCCTTCATACCAGGACCCCTAGGCACTTTGCAAGTGTCAGTTTCACCTCTCAGCAGACCAGAGAGGCTGACTAATAGTTATTACTTTTTCCTATTGCAGAGAAGAAAACAGACACTGAACATGAGGCAAATTTCCCACAGACAACAGATAAACCATGTGCAGAGTTATGAGAGGAACCCAGGTGTCCTGACTCCCTTCTCCCTGCTCTGACCATGACAGTGAGCTCGAATAGCAAATGCTGCACACAGAAAATAATAACACAGGGCTGTTGTCTTACAGAAATGCTGCACCCTCTGATTTTAGCCAAGACATTTCTGTTCACATCTTCCTTGTTCTGCTAAATATTTATTCTTATGTATGTCTAGCCACACTGATAGTAATGGATACAGCAAAGGGAGACAGAGGGGAAGGGAATCACGACCCAGAGTGGTGGGTATTCATGGGGCGGGAGATAGAATAGGAGCATTTTCCTCTCCTGCCTTCTTTATTAGCATGGCAAGGTTTGTAGGGATAGTAGTGGGGTTGTCTAATTAGAGTAACTGATATATTTGGGAAAAGATAGACAAGCTGTCAGGAACTTGAGCTCTTCTTCAGGTCTGAAAGAGACACATCAAACCTCAAGCAAAGTACAGACTGAAAACAAGCATTCCAAGTTTAAGTTCAGTGTGTCAATCAACCAGCTGTTTTGAAGGAAAGGGGATTCTTAGTGCATCCACGGCAGTAGGAAATATTAGCAAGGGAGAGGGGTAAAGGCTGTTAGTTTCCATGTAATAAGTAGAGGCAGAAGTCCTTGATGGGGGAATAGCAAGGGACTGGTGGAAGACTAAGGAGCTGGGGAAAATTGTAAAACCAGTATTGGTGCTCCATCCTTGGTTTCTAGCATCCCTTAAAGCCACATATTTTACTTCCATACTCATCTTTTGAAGGTGTTTCCTAGGTTTGCCATAAGGATCAGGATCAAGTCTGTGACAGCATGGCTATTTGTTCCTTGAACAGTGCTCTCCTGACTGTGTCAGCCTGTTTCTATCATGTACCAATGCCCTGTGTGAGTTCATTCATGGCACAGGGGTGCTTTGGTTCCCCCCTAGTTTCCCTGAGGACACAAGGCATGCTGGAGGATGTGTGCCACGTTCTGTGTGCCACGTTCTGCATGCCACTGCGATGGCTTTGGTACATCTTAGCAATTTTATCCTGCGTTGCTCAAACGCAGTCCAGTGTGCTAATGCCTTGTTATGCCATGTAAAATCCCCAGCATGGACTGCTTCTTCCTAGCCTGAGTTAATGCTAGCATTACCCAATGCTTCATCCTTGTCTTTCAATGACTGCTCTCCCCTGTCTGTGTCTTCCTCTGAGACCTGGCATAAGACTGGGAGCTCCCTGCAATGTAAGCCTTGCACTGTGCAGGCTTTCCAGTCTCTCTGAAGGGGTTACGGATGGTTATCCTGATGCAGACAGGACCGCACTTATCCTCAGCCTGCCCCAAATGTTGGGAGCTGCCATCACAGCGACCACACTTTGTTACACTGGATGCTGTAAATCTGAATGACTATGTAGGAGGCATGGGGCAATTTCTGAGCATGAAAGAGGTGGGACCAGAAGAGCCTTCTCTCCAGCCTGGGGGACAGGGTCTGAATAATATTCTTTGTTGAGTCCCCACCACATAATTCACTGCAGAGTAATTTCTTCCTGCTGCATCTCTCCCTGTTTCAGACATCTCTCTTTCTGACTCTCTCATTCCTCTCTCTCTTTCAATCTCTGCTGTTTGTTCTATGAAACTATTCATCAGATAATTCCCTGAGACGGTTCCCGGGTACCAGTTCACTCATGAACAGCTCTGTGTAAGTCTGCTTGAAATACCAGCAGCTGCGAGTGGAGGGGATATGCAGGTGCCATGGGATCCTTCTGTCCGCTGCCACAAAGGGACTCCTTTGGATGGCGCAGATATGCTCAACTGCAAACTCCAAAAGGGTTTCCTGAACCTACTGTCTCATGTCTGATGTTCGTGCCCCTTTGGAGCACAGTGAACATTCGAGGTGGAATCACAATGTCGAAAAGGAGTTTACTAAATGTATAGCTATGGATCGTCTTTACCACAGATGCAAATATCTCTGGGCAGTTTTGACAGTAGGGCCAGCAACAGCTGACTCCCCAGCAGACTTTTGCAAAGTTTCCGTACCCCTGCTAAATTAAAGGCCTGTAGGGATGGATAAATCAGTATCTACTGTTTGCTCCATTCTTTTTCTATGCTTTCCTCTGTGAGTACAAACCAACCAAAGCCTTTGCTTGGGCCCAACCCCAACATCACAGCTGAACTGGACTCCAGCTGAGATCACATTGGAAAGCACTTCTCAGGGTGAGGGGCCTGCTTTCCTCGGAAGAGAGACTTAAAGCAAAACAACCAAAGCCACTCAATTAGAGTTTGGGGCTTAGAAGGCCCTTTATCTCATGAAAAAAGAGATTAAAGCCCTCTGATAATTTATAAAGCGCTTAAAAGTTTAAAGGGGAATTGGGCTTTTATCTGAACTATCAGATAACATGAGGCACGCAAAGGCCACGCACAAGGCAGCCCCAGGGTGCAGTCACTTCATTGCAGAGAGCTTGTGCTTCTAACCATGGATCTGATCCCAGTCCCTGAAATTAATAGCCAGACTCTCAGGCTCTCATGGACTAGTGGCCAGGCCAGTCTGACATGTCCCTGTGGCTCAGACATGCAGTCACGTAACTCTCGCTTAGAAAGTCCTTGGGTGTCCTCACTTAGTGGTGCCTGACAGCTCCTGTGGTGAGATGGGCTGGATGTCCCGGATGCCTTTGAGTGAACATCCTGGCATTGAGGGCTTCTGCCACCACACCAATGGCCAGTGCTTACTTAATGAAGGTGTGCGGTGTGCTCAGCATGCCCTAAGCAATGTATAGTTGGCCCGAGTGCTCTCAGAAACTTGCCCAACCTGTTTTCATTTGAGTTGCTATTTCAAACAGCCAGTTATTATTTGGGTGGTTGAGGCCATCATTCATTACTGTCCTGGTAGACTTTTGCTGTCTTCCCAGCTCTCTCTCTGCTCATTATCCACTTTGGCCACTGCTGACAATGGTGTCCCGGCAGGCTGAGACCACCATCGAACAATGGAGGGAGGAACGTGTGTGGGACACAGAGCGTGCCCTGGAGCTGGCCCTGGGTGCTGGAACTCACTCCCGCAGGAGATGGGGACTCCCAGGCTTGCGGCAGAACGCCAAACTCGGCTATTCCTTAGCACTGCGCACACATAAAGGAAACAAGTTGCCCTTTGAGCAATAGGGCTAACAAAGCCCGGGGTTCCTGGGAAAAAGGGGGTGTCCTTTGTCCCCAGACATCTTCTCCTCACCCTCTGCATTAATCCTTGCCCCACAACATGCAAGAGACAATAGCGGTGTGCATAATCTAAAGCTAGATAGCTGCTGGTGGGCAGGTCATGCTCACATGTGGTGATGGTGGGGCCAGCTGATGTGTAAGAGAAGGTACAACAGCTGGGTTCTCCCTTCCTTTCCTTCAGAAATCACTGGTTTGCATCATTTCATCTACTCTGACAGCCACAAAGTTAGTGTTTTTGAAACTTCTGCTGCTCTTTCAGATGTGGTTGAAACTGGCTGACGTGTTGCAGAGCTACATGAAGAGGGAAGGATGGACAGCCAAACAGGCATTGTTTCCTTTGGAAAATGATTTTTAAAAATACCCTGCAAATAAACCAGACTTTCTTCCTTTGTGCTGACCCTCAGTTAAAGTGTGTATTTCACCCAGCAGAAAGTCCTAGCCTCAGTCATCCTAGCATGCAGAAAGAGACACTGGCCAGGCCCATCCTCACTTGACCAAACTCTTCACTCTCTCATGAATCAAAATGAACCAAAAACTCCACCTTGCATCTGCTTTCCTGGCAGCTCCTAAGAGGATCAAAATGTTCCCAAACAAATGCATTATGCAAATTGTTTGCCAAATACTCACTTGTTTTGAAGGGCCTTTTTGCAGACTTTCAAGGCCAAGTTGAAGATCAATGTTACCTCTGGAGTTTACTCTGGGAGACAGGGCTTTGTCAAGTAGCTAAAGCTCTGGTCTGAGGGTCAGGAGACCTGAGTCCCCTTCCCAGCTCTCTCCAGGACCTTCTGCATGATCTTAGAAAAACAACTCTCTCTTGTATTTTCTCTCTCAGGGTTTGTTCGTCTACTTCATTTAAACTGCTTTCTCTTTGGGGAGGAGGCTGGCGTTACTGAAGATTTGCTCAGCATTTCCAGAATGGGGCCCTGAACTTGACACACAGGCCACCGCAACACTAATAGCACAAGATGATAGCAAGCCTTCATTTCTGGAGAAATATCTGCAAACAAAAAGTACATAATATATCTCTAATGGAATCTATGCATATACATATATATATAATATGCCTACATATATAAAAACCCCAATAAAAAGGGTGGGAACTAATTTGTTTAAACCTTAAGAAGTTGCTTGTTGAAAATGTTTGGAAGTGTTTGGTCGGGTCGTTGGTTCTGACAGCACACACGGGACATGGGAAACTGCTAGCAAGTAGTGAGATGTGCCACATATCCAGGCCTGTCTGAGACCTTCCATGCAGCCAGGTAAGGCTGGCTCCAGGTATCACCAAGTGTCAGTAGCTGACGGCTCTCATCTGCTGAAGAAGTTTTTTGTGTGTACGTCAGCCACCAGGCCTGCACGGTGCTGAGCGTGGGAGCCACTATGAGATGGTTCAGAACACCTCAGGACTTGTGAAGCATTAGAACATTTTTGGGGGTTGTGCTGTGGTTTGTCCTTTGGTTTAGGACACCACCAGAACCGGCCAAGAATACTTTAGCGTGCCAAAGTTCTTGTTCGCATGGCTGGCATGCTAACATCCTCATTCTTACCTTGCACGTCTGTCAAGTGTAAGCAAAGTATCTATTAATTGTGTCTGACTGAATTTCAGCTGCTCTTTTAAAAGGTCGTTGATATAAGCTTAGACAATAGGCCAAGAAGAGGCTGAATCCCCATGGAGAACATGCAAGGCATTCTCCTGTGTCACTGGTTTAATAAGGAAGAGTTCAACACACTCCTGTTCAGAAAGGGCCAAATACTTTGAAGGTTTCTGCGTGAATGGAAATTGGAATTCACCTTGGCTGCGCTTTCACCCTCTGTGTGCTCTCCTCACTGTGTTGCCCCAGCCAAGGACTTTTACTGTGGGGAACATCTGCAAGGGATGCTACTCGCTTTTTGTGGGAAATCCCGTTCCCAGTAGGTACCTTTTTCCAAGTATGAAGTTCATGTTCTAAGTCCAGCAACAAGAAGTGATGCATAAGACTCAACATCAAAGACAATAAATGAGGCGACCAACATGTCCCAAGAAAATGAAGTTAACTCTTATTTTGACGCATTGGGGATTTCCAAGAAACGAACTGCTGAGAGTTCATCAGGGGGCAAGACATAAATGTATCACTTGAGATGACAAATAATCAATCATAAAATCATAGGCTGCTTAAAAACATGACCAGGGCTGAAATGGCCCCAGATACATGATTGGAAGTGTTACTTGGTTGCAGACATGACTCTTCAGGTCCACATGGTAACCAGAAACTCAGCCAAGATCTCACCAAGCTGGCCCTAGATACCAACTACGAGGCCCCTTAGCTTAGTCAAGTCCTCTGTGAAATACACACTTCCTGCCCTATCCCTTGCCAAAGTCCCACTCATCTGCAGTTCACCCCCCAGCAGCAGATGGAAAACATCCACAGCAAGAAGCAATGGGAAAAACCAGCTCCGGTTGGCTCCTTACCCCTCAGTACGCTCCGAATTTGGTGAGCTGTGCTGGCTCCCTATCCCAGAAAACGCTGCCATCTCTGCCTTTCTATTTTAACCACCTCGCATAAGGAGTGGAAAATTCTGAGAGGGAATTAAGCTGCTGGGAACGCTGCTAGGCACTGAGCTGTGAATAACCTCCCACTTGCCTGAGTCGCAAGAAACGCATTACTGAGGGAAGCAGGGCAGACCAGTGCCAGGATGGGAGACGGGCACAGATGCCCAGCTGTAACCACTTTGTGCCGAAGATGCCATAAAAAACAATATCCTGTGCATTATATTTATTATGTACCTTTATAAGAGCCCCAGGCAGCAACACGTGCCAGAGTCTGCGGCTCCAGACACAAGGTACAACCAGGCACCACTCATTCCCTGGTAGAGTATCTCATGGAGCAGTGTGCTGAAATTTCGTAAGCGCTGTGTGTCCCCAGCTGATGAACACGAACAAATGCCCCATGCCTAACGCACCCAAGTAGGGAGGCTGGGCATTATTGCAACTGCTGTAATCACAGCTTTATATCTCCAGCATGACAACAGACAGAGTTTCTATTACGCAAACTGCACCAGGTAGGGCCAAGCAACCCGCAGCGCGGCATCACTGGCATTCTAGGAACGGCTCCGTTCCTCTGCTGCCAAAACATACCGCCCGCAGCACGTCCCAGTGCGGTGGCATGCAGACGGGGAGCTACAACCACAGGGAAACATCTTGCTGTGGCAACTAGGGGTGCCTTTCAGGGCTGGCTAGGAGCATGTTTTGGGGGAATACCATGAAGCCCTGCTGGAGAAGGCCAGCGGCTGGATGGCTGTGGAGCAGCTCAGGCAAGATCCAGCACCACCCAGGGTGCCTGTTGCTTATATAAAACAGCTAATAAAGCTGGTTATCATCCAGACAGCTCCTGCACTAGGTGTCAGTGGCCATATGGAGGACTCCCAAAAACAATATACATGCCAGCTTTGCTGCCCAAGGAGAGGAATGTAAAGTAGGAACTCAGCAGTTCAGTTTTGCTGGTCCTCTAACAGACATCTAGCAACAAACATGGAGCAAAGCTATATTCAAAAGGCACTTAAGCACATGTGGATTAAAGTTAAGCATGTGTTTGCATGCTGTCCTAGATCATATCCATTGCAATCTCAGGGCCTGTGTCTGGGGAGACTTTGTTGGCAGAAGGCTTCTTCTGATACAAAATGCCACCTACTGAGAACAGACTTTCACTGGGGTGTCCATACCTAATGGGAGGACATACCAAACCCATATGCAGAGACAGGGAATTAGCCCTGTGGGTGTAGAGGTTCCCAGCACTTTTGTTCATGCCCACCAGCAAAAAAAACCCAAGCTCATACAGCTGCATTGTGCTCCCATATTTTTGTGAAAGAGCCTAGAAGGCACAAAAAAGCGGAGGAAACAGACTCGCATCTCTGCCCAATGAGGACACATCCTTTCATTCCTTAGGGTGAGAATGTACCACAGTGTATTTATTTGCAACGAAAAGCACAAGAGGCAGGTAGGCTTCGGTGAAAACTCATCCAAGTAAATTGTTAACATACATTACAAGAACTGGGGGCATCAAATGAAAGCAGCAAGCAAAAATAAGCAGTAGGAGGTGTCCGTTTACACAACAGGTAGTTACAATGTGGAATTCCTTGCTGCAGGATGCTGTGGGTACCAGAAGGTTACAGGGTTTCAAAAAACAGCAAGACAAATGTATGGAAAAAAAAAGAAAAAAGCCTCAACAAAGGTACTATGTCTGCCTCAGAAAGTCCCCAAAGTACAAATTGTGGGAGGCTGGGGAACATATGGGAGACGTATCGCTATACATTTGCCTTCAAATGATGCTTTTTGTTGTGCATGTGCTATCAGCCGTCGTTTGGAGACAGGCTGCTGGGCTCCACGAACCCTTGGTCTGACGCAGCACAGCTGTTCCTCCCCTGTGCACATGCACTTTTTGCTTGGTGGGGGCAGAAAGGAGCAGCAGACTCCCAGCGGTCAGTACCAGAGGGAACACCCAAGCCTTGGATCAGGCTCCGTCCCATAGCCGATTGTGCACGATCAGGGATAGATATTTTGCTTGAAACGAGATTGGGCAGAGACTTGAATCCGGGCATCTCTTGAGCCATTTCCCTAGACACAAACACTAGCACACGCCCCTCATATTCCAGTTCTGGAAAAAAAAAAGTAAGTTTCAGTCTGAAAATCACATTTCACACACAAAAAATGGAAATGTGACACAACACACTTTCTGCCAGAATAGCTGAAATATTGTGGCTTTGTCCCAACACAGACTGAGAGCTAATTAGGAAGCTTTAAAAGTTGTTCCCAAACAGAACTGATTTCTTCTGGTTATCTACTATGGCAGCCTCATTCCAGAAATACACAAATATGTCAAAAAAAAAAAAAAAAGACAAGGACATCAGCAATTCATAAATGTATTTGGAAAAGAATGGCACGGTCTATTTTACACAAAAGCAGGAGCATGGCTATGGTTAGAAGTTGAAGCTCTGAAAAGTGCTCAGTGTCTCTTTTTCCGGTGCGACGATAGGAAATGCCAAAGGCCAAGGGGAAGGGCTGTGCTGGGCGGAAGCTGGTGGAGGGTCTGGGCTCCTCTCCCCATCTCTGCAGCAGAAGGAAAGGTCACTGATTAAAAAGCACACCAGAAAGACAGTAAAGCACCATTCTAACACAGTAATGGCAATCCCAGGGATACAAAAGCACAAATCAGGCTAAAAAAACTTTATGAGCTTTGTTTAAAATTAAGATCCAACATGGTAAGCTGAAGCTTTCATGTCTGCTGCTCAGTCTTTAAGTCTTCAGAGTTCATGGTCCCATGCTTTTCTTGGTGACTCTTTGGGCTGGAACTGTGTTTAAAATAAAACTAGAAATGTGTGAAAAATGAACTGATTTCAGGTTTTTTTAGATTTAGTTTTTGCCACAGCCATTTTGAAATCTTTGCTTTTGAAATCTTGTGCAGAGCAGCTTCTGCCTAGGTAAGAATTTGGCCTAAATATTTACCCTGAAAAAGACTTTCAAAAATAGCAAGGTCAAAGAAGAATAGGGCCAAGGATCCATCCATGATTATCAACACTAGAATAAAATTTAAAAAAAAAATAGAAGAGAAACTTGCTACATGTCTCTCTAAAAAAATATCAGCAGTAGCATGAAACAGTGGGGCCAAATTTGCTGGACTAATTGGTGAGTAAATCCACTCAAGTCAAGTGGCTTATGAGCAGAGTAGCCTGCAGAGTGTTAGGAAAAGTAATGTTTTGCAACACAGGAAAAGAAAAAAATACTTAAGAGTAGCTGCTGCTCTGAGTGGACAGTTCCTGACATTCAAAATCATTACTGAATAATTAAGTTACCAACTCATTAGGGGTTATTTACATTGTTTACGAGCATGTGACTAATTACACAATGAAGATACCGAAACATATCACCTAATAACAGCATATGGTTGTGGCTTAGATGAATTGGGTGAGCGGGGAGATCCTGCCTAAGTGCTGCCAGCAAGCCCCAGCCTGCCCTGATCATGGGGCGCTCGGAGCGCTCCTTCCCCATCTCCCATGAGCAGCAAGTCCAGAAGAGACCAAAAAAAATTCCAGGGACACTTGCTTTAGAGGGGCCACAGCCCAGAGGGAAAGCAAGGAGGGCTGCACACATATCTTCACAGGGAAAAATGGATTAGAGGCCCCATACAGAGCCCCAATATCAGTGCCACTGACATGGAGGGCGTAATCAGGACAAGTGGTATTTGGGAGTGGTTCTCACTCTGTCCAGAGGCAAACTCCAAACCAAGAGAATTTGCTCCTGATGAAAGGTGTTTGACAGGCAACCTTGAAGAACAACGGCTTCAATTTCTAGAGAAATGGCAACATCGGTGCAAATGGAGCAATCTCCATTGTCCAGAGCAGAGACTCCATGCTGGCCTTGGAGGGGGACTTTGAGGAAGAAACCTCTCTCCAAACACCTAGTGAGTGTCCTCTGCAACAGCAGATTTTACTCATGCAGAAACTTGTCCTCCTGGACCAAGATTCAAGCAATGCTGAATTTGACACGATACATCCCTATAGAGGCTTTGTATATCCAGGGTTGCTGTAAATATCTCCCAGAAATATCCTGTCACTAGTGAGGCTTCCATGGGGGAGCTGGCTTCCCCTTACACAGTTCTTATATTCAGGCTACACAGTGTTACTTACCAGGTAAAATCAAGTTACATTAACAAACTAACTTCTTACAATATCATGTCTTCCTTTTTTAAATAGGCTTCCCCTAACCGCTTCACCATTTAAAAACAAAAAGGTGGACATGGAACTGACTTAACCAAAACTGATGATTCAGGGTAAAGGGTGGTCTCAAGGATGGTAAGGAGAAACTATGCCGCTGAAGGCTTAGCTCCACGGTGATACCAAATTACAGCACAGAAGCTCTGCAAATGCTCTAAGATGTTTCCTGTGTAGAAAAACCCCACGCAGGAGGAACATCCACCAACAGCTCACAGCGGTGTGAGATCTTTTAGCCCAGCCACGCTGAACCTCCAGTACACAGAAGGATGACACAGGCACCCAGTCCCCGGGTCCAGCCAGGGGTCCCACGTGCACCAGGCTTGCAGATGCACTGTAATGAGGACACCAAGGCATGACCGGGTAAGGGGAGTGCAAGACTGGATGTTTACCCACCAATGGCCAAGAAAGCCAGGGACCCCAGGGAGCTGTTTGTTAACCTCAATGGCAGCAACATCTTGGATGAGGTTCCTCCAGAAGAAAGTGCTTTATGGGTGATTACAAAATAAGCCAAACTTATTGTGCCACTTATGAATATACGCCACCTCCTAGATGCCGTCCCGTCTGATGCTATCACAGCATCTGCACATATCACAAAGCTGCCTGGTGTCCCCCCACTGCTCCGTAGATCAGTAGCACTCAGCCATAGCACCTCGCTCACCCTGCTCCCTGTGCCTCCACAGCACTGGGGTCCAAAGCTGTCACCCCTGACAGACGAATATGCCCCCGGTCACACAGCAGAGCAGTGGCAGAGACAGCGTCAGACAACAGCCATGGCTCTCCGAAGGTACCTTCAAGCAGCACAGTTTGCAGCCAGACTAATACCTGTTCTCAGTGGTGCTTTCTCCATTCCTGTTCCTCACCCAAATATTTCTGCTGCTGCTTGAAGGCACTGTGATGCGCAGGGCAGGAGTACATTGCACCTAGAATGGAAACTGGAAATCTGACAACACTTCTGAATTTTGGGTACAGCATACCCAGAAGGGCCCAGGACATTCTGGATGGAAGTCTCCCACTGCATTACTGGAAGTACTAGACAATCACACACAGAACACTCAGCATCACACGAGCAGAGGCAGAAGAAGAAAAGCCCTTGTCTTGTCTGGGAATGTTTTGTTCCATGCCAGTGCCCAGAAAGGGAATGAATGCCTCCCTGATGGGGCAGACAGGCAAGAAGGACATGGATGAAGTCTCACACTTGTTTCTGCAGGCAAGTCAGTGGTAGCACCACTGTGAACTATGGTTCCTTGTCCCTGCAAGCTCCTCGTGCTGCTCTTATTCCAACCACCCCAAAGTTAACCATGGGCCCCAACTTCCCATCCACTACCAGCTCCACCCCAAGCTCATGCCTCCAAGGCTGCCAGGGATTTGTACCCTGAAGCCCAGGGAGCAGCCACAGCCCCTGCTCTTTGGACTGGCTCTTTTGGCATAAATGCAAACTGAAGCTCCAGCAGGAACTTTACTATCTCTGAAGGAACCGTGAGGAAATCCCAGCCCAAGTCTTGAACCCGCAAGGGAGAGGCAAAGGACCCAGATCTCCGAGTTACCCTCTCATCTTCTCTCCCCTCCTGCCCTAAACAGGATGGTCAAGAGGGAACATGCTGATTTATTAAAGCAGCTCTTGTGCTGAAAAGAGGCCCTGGGTGCAGGACTGCTGAGCTCAGCTGAAATTGGGCATCTCCCACAAGGAGCGGGACAGGGAAATTTGTGTCAGCTGAGGAGTGACCCTGCTGCAAGGCGTCCAGCTGTTTCCCTTCCCGCCTGGGTCTGAGACAGCGCAAGCCTGCCCGCTTCCCTCCCCCAAACCGACCGTCACATTTGTCACAGACTACATTGGCCTAAATAGTTAGGTGTCACGTAGCCAGCAGCCTGCACGGGAAGATCTTACATAACTCAGATAAATAGGACAAGGTCAACACCAAGCCCGAGTGCCTCTTGCAGAAGACCCTGCACCGATGGGTCCTCCCAGCCCTTCCGCAGCACGGGGGGCTGCCAGGGACGGGGGGAAGCAGGGGCTGGCCAGGACCGCTGGCCACTCTGTCCGCAGGCAGATTGGAGGGCACTGTCAATATGTACAGGAAGAAATTCCTGGTAGGATTTGCAGGGCTGGAATTTGCCAGCGTCAGTCGGTAACCAGCGGTGCCAGATCAGGTGAGACGGTTTATTGAAACCACAGGTGTGGCCCTTTGTCTGTACCCAGCGCCTGGTGCGGTGGAAAAGTTTTACCTGGGTTACCTCACATCCCCTGCGCCTGCTGATTCAGGCTCCTCTCTCTATTTTTAAACAAGGTGTTCGGTGTCACCCAGTCAGGAAAATTACTCCGCACCTCCAGAAATAGGTGCTACACTTTATGCCTCCTTTGCCCCATCCCCAGGGAGTCCCTTAGAGGTGATACCATTTAGCGGCGGTCAGCACTGCTCCTTCATGCAAAGGGATTTCCGCAGTGTCTGCTTCGAGACTGTGCAAAAGTTTGCAGGAAACGCTGTGAAAGAGGGAAAAAGGGGGCTGAGTTGTAGGAGGGCACAGCACGGGAGAGATGAAGGAGCAGGGCTGTGCATTTTGCATTTTTGTGGAAAAAAGGAGGGAGGATAAAAAACATAGTCTGGGGAGAGGGGCCGGGGAGGCTGGATGCGGCGGGCAGCACGAGTGGGGGTCAACAGCCGGCCAGTGCCGGGCCACCATTCGGGAGCACTGGCCTCGGGAGCAGGGACAGATACCAGCTGGGGAGGACAGATCTGGAGAGGGGCCTGCCCTGTGCAACGGGGAGAGCAGACTGTGGGCAGGGGGGCAGAGGGGCCCAAATTAGGACGGGGTTTGCAATAGCGTGGGTTTTCTTTAAAGCCCCTGTTTTCACTGAGGGAAGAAATTTTTCAGGGCTTGTCTGAAAAAGAAAGGCAGTTTCTAGTCTTGGTGGTTTCAGAGTAAAGCTTAGAGTTGTGTCCCAAGAGGAATTTTACGGGTAAGCAGTTGGAAGTGGGGGAGGAGGGGAAGGGCTGTTAAATACAGATGCTTTGCTTTACTGTTATTTTTTCTTACTCTATCAATATGTTACGCACTTCAGGCTGGCAGTGCGGGATTTTCAGGGCTGGTAGGCAGAGGGTGTCTGCTCTGCCTTCACCCCTGCTTTGCTGGACAGTGCAATGAGGCTGCAGGACTGCCCTGGCTACCCGGTCTGTGCTGCTCAGGGAGGGTCCGGCACCACAGCAAGAGCA
Organism: Charadrius vociferus; assembly: GCF_000708025.1. Taxonomy (NCBI): domain Eukaryota; kingdom Metazoa; phylum Chordata; class Aves; order Charadriiformes; family Charadriidae; genus Charadrius; species Charadrius vociferus. The sequence goes on along the minus strand of NW_009647419.1, from coordinate 3,478,187 downwards.
GTACCACCATCTCGCTTCCTTCTCCTACATCCCCTGTGCCCCTCTCACTTCAGGGAGCGCTGGCTCCTTTATGCAGACCCCCTTTCACACCCCCATGCATGGGCCTGTTGGGCTCTGCAGAGAGCCCAGAAAGCACCAAAGCAAGGCTGCAGCGCGGCCCTGGCTTTGTGACCTGGCATCACCAACCCTGACACGTCCGGGGACACGGGGCCAGCTACAGGTGTCCATCACCTGGAGGAAGCAGCCGGCGAGCTGTGTTTGTATCACGTGCCGGAGGAGGAAAACCACAGAGTCAGCCGGCGGCCAAAAACAACAGCCGGGAGAGGAGGAATTCATTAAGAGAAAAGGCAAGGGAAGCAAAGCGTGTTTGTATAAGGGCAGAGCCAGCGGCAAGCCGTCCTGCGACCCGCAGCCACGGAGGGTCCGGGCTGGAGTCATGCCCACCCAGCCGCCCCCGCGCTGGCTGTCTCCTTGGCCAGGCTGTCCCAGCGAGAGGTGTTTGGGGACCCTCCTGGCCCATCTCAGCAGGGCCAGGGGCCTCAGGCAGAGGGTCCTCACCAAGCTGGATGCTTTCACCCCTCCCCGGCAGCATCATTTCTTGCTGCCTTTGGGGTGCTCAGGCAGCAAAGCCCCTCGGGTGGGCGGATGGTTTTTCAGAGCCTGAGGCCCCGCAGGGGGGCACACCCCTGCTCCTCGTGGCTCCCTGGCTTAGCATCCCCTCTGGCACGCAGGCCAGCGAGTTCCCAGCAAAAGAGTTGGAACGGACTTCAAAAGGATTTACAGTGAGCAACCTTTCTATCTCTTGATCCTCTCAGCTGTACATTGGATTAGGGGCTGGCTGAAGCCCGGAGTCCTCAGTCTGGGGGCTCGCTCCCCTTGCTCTCCGAGGATGTACCGGGGATGTCCTCATCCCCAAGTCCCGAACTCTCTGTCTCCCATGTTGGCCCAGCAGAATGCAAGAAGGAAGTCCTGTCTGGTGACACTGGCATTTCTTGGACTCCAGCTAGTGGGGGCACGGGGGCCCTCCCAATGACATGGTATGGGTTTGGCCACTACAACAACATCTGGCAAAGCTCAGTAAGGCCACGGCATCTCCTCCACCTCGGGACTCTGCTGTTAGGGCTGCCCCAGGCAGAGCCCTGTATCCAGGAGGAGGGAAAGCTGAATTAGCCCAAACAGTGTCTTCCCTAACTGCAATTTGCCAAGGCAACCATCCCCACAAACCTTGCATTGCCCTAGGGCTGAGCCATTCTGATTTTTAACTGGGCTGCCTCTCCTTGAGAAATGTATTGGGTCCTTCCATAGTACGGCCATGCCATGGGGCTGACACATCTCCTCAGGTCCCGTGGAAGAGGGAATGGTGCTGGAGTAACACCCTACGGACTCGGAGGAAGGATAATTTCCCACTGAGGAGAGGTGCGTGGGGGAAGGGAGAAGAAATGCTGGGGGAGCTGCAAATCTTAACAAAAGGACTAGGCTTTCAAAATGGAAAAGGAAAAGGAAAAGGAAAGCTGGGGAGTGGGGTTGTTTTCTATTTTTCCAATGGACAAAAGAGCTGGTCTACGTTTTTGACTCATGAAAACGGGGAAAGTTTTTGAAAGGGAGAAAAATTATTCTGGCTGAGCTCAGGGTAACAGAAGAGTGGTTTGAGCTTAGCATTACTAACTTCCATTTGCTCTGCAGGACGGGACAGTGTGATGTAAAGTTCCTCTCTGAAAAGGATGTCCAGACTTTTTCCAATAGGTGGGGATGGGAACAGAGGTGGAGTCACTTCATTAAGGAGATGAGGACTGGAAACTGCTCAAGTGAAGTTCCTCTCCACTGCAAAAGTGAAGATGTTTAGCGATCACCAGAAAAAAAACATAGCCAGTATAGTGGACACGGTTACTGCAGAACAGGACACCAGGGCTCTCCTCCAAACTGGAGTAGAAGGGCTGAGCAGTGGCACTGGAGCAGCAGAACAAGGGTGAGGACACCAGGGTCTGGAAGCAGCATTGCTGCGCTCAAAGCCCACTCTTGCCACTGACTCCCAGCATGGCTTTGTGTAAATCTCCTTTGTGCCTCAGCTTACTGCTGTAAAACACAGGGGGGGAAAGTGAGGCAACTTCCCAGGGGTGGTGGGGGTGTCAGACACTACTGTTTTGTGTTTTGCAAGCTGCTGAGAAAGGGAGAGGAGTCCAGCCTGCTAGTGCAAGCAATGGATCCATCAGGGTCTACTGGGATGAGCTTGTTCGCTGAGTGTTTGGCCCCCATCACACTCTCCTCACAGCTGGGCCGGCCAGCGCTGGGAGGGCCACTGCACCGTGAGGTACGAGGCAATCACTGGACAGAGCCGCCACTGCTGCCACTGCTGCTTCAGCTTGTTTGTTTTCCTTAATCCCAAGAGACAGCATCTCTGACATGGCAGCAGCGTGATTAAAATGATCCAGCGTTGCTGTCACAAGCATGTAATTAGGGGTTTCCTGTGTCACTCCTGCTGGGAGGTCAGTGACTTGCCCTCCCTCACTCCAACAGCAGGAGGGGACGGCCGCCAGCTCCCATCTGCCTCTTAACCCCCTGCCCAGCTCTGGCCTCCAGCCTCCAGAGCCCTGGTGAGGGGTGGGCAGGCTGCAGCGCACAGCCAGGCTGGGGAGGGACAGCAGGCTGAGAGGGGTCAGGGAGACCCAGAGAAAAGAGGAGGGGGAGGGGGAAGACTGGAGACATGGGGGCTGGAAAGGGAGACTGCAGAGGAACCTCCCCCTTGGTACTCAGTACCCTTAGGTTTGCCCACAAAGCCCTCCAGCAAAGTGGACCGAGGGGAGGCAGTTTGACAGCTGCCAAGAAGGAGCCTGGCTTTCAAGAGGGGGTGCTTGGTGGGTTTTGGGAGGCTGTCCTTCAGACCTGACAGGGGACCTGCCTGTTCAAGAGTGACCCTGATGCCAGGGAGAGGGGAAGATCTCTCCTCATGAGCACAGGGGCCTTCTGGTGGTCAGTGTGAGGGCTACACTGCCCATGGATGCAGAATAGTGAAAACTGTAGCCTGTTCCCCCTCCCACAACCCTTTTAAGACATAACATAATACATCTTGGTCCATCCTGAGAGACCTGGGCAAGCTTTGCCATCCCCTACATCCTAGATCTCTGCCTATGATTACATGAAGAATGGGAGCCTTGCCACAGTCTGCCCCAGGTTCTCCCAAAAGGCACTGCAAAATCATTTAGGAGGTCCCCAAGGAATCATCTTGCTCCTCAACACCCATGTTTCCCTTGCGTCTAGCAGGCTGGTCAGAGCACAGAGGGGCTACTCTCACCAGATCGGTTTCTGAAGCTGTTGCACATGGGATTAGCTGCAAATCGCAGCAGAGAAGGACTCGCTGCTGGCCTGTCAGAACAAGATGAGGGTTTGTGCTGCATTTGCTCCTGAAGAAGGCAGGGTTTCCTCAAGCTCTGTTTATTTAGTGACCCCCACATAAGAGAATCCATCACATAGCCTCCTTTATTAATGCTGGCAATCATCTGCAACCAGCTGTTGCCCAGCTGTCAGGGCTGGTATTGCACAGAAATCCCTGCACAGAGGGCCATATCTCCTCATACTTACAGTCCTAGACTCCAAAAGAGACTTAAGGAAGAGCCTGGGAGGTTATGGCAGCAGCCTACTTAGTGGGGTTACTGGTACAGGCAGACACACTGGACCTTAGCTCCCACTCACACCATAAACTGCAGCCCAGGCTGGCCATGTCCCCACAGAGCCCAATATCAGTGCTCATCCCTGGCAAGAGCAAAGCACTTCTGTCTGTGAGGAGCTGCCACATGGTCACTGGTCCTCAGCCCCAGCAAATCTTAGCCCTCTCCAAAGCACCACATGCCACTGTGTTTAGAGGGGGGGCAAAGCCCAGATTCAGATGTTTAGGCCAAAGCAGATTGGCATCCTACATGTAAAGCAAGCTGTGAAAGTGACTCTCAGTTCTTCCCTTCCTGATCCCAACTATTTGCATCTAGCAAGGCGTACCTTCCAGAAGGGCATCCAGCTTCAAGCCAAAGACATCAAGAAACCGAGACGCCACCATCACTCCCAATAAAGTGCTCCAGTGAAGAGTTGCCTTCACCATTGAAAAAATTCTGCCTTCTTTCTAGTTTGGGTCTGCCTGGCATGAGCTAAGAAACAGGCAAACCACCCATGAGTTGCGTTCTACACCTAACACAGTTACCCAGAGCTACAGTCTTGAAGTAACTGCTATGTAAACCTACATGGGAGCAGACATCACCGAGGACTTTTGCAGGTTTCCTATACTCTCCATTGCATTAGAAAATAAATGAGCCCCATCCATAAAGCATGCTGTAAACAGGGGCACAATCTAGAACCCCACAGGCAGAAAAGAAGGGTTTCCTAATCCATGCTAGCAGCCATCCCAGCCACATGCTCTTGCTCAAACAATCAAGGTTTTCTCTGAAAAAGAAAAAAAAAGGAGCACAGAGGTCCTTCAAGTGAAGTGTCCCAGGAGCAATCTCGCGTCACAAAAAGCTCCAGCTAATGCAGGGGCTTAGGGGTCACTGTGTGGTTTAGCTACAAAGAGCCTTCTTGAAGGGGTAGCGCAAACCCAGCAGTGGGAGTGCAGAGAGAAGCTGCAGGAGGCATGAGGCAGCCATGCGGATCCTGCCAACCATCCTTCCCACTTCCTCCACAGGGAGCAGAGGGGAATGCTGCAGCATGCTGGCCTGTGGTGAGGATTACTGCTGAAATCCTCAGTGCATGCCCCGTGTATCTGGCCTGTGCACCAATATAGACCTCTGCACGGATGAGGCCTCCATGTAATAAGGAGCCATCTTGCTCCCGACCACTGGCACAGCCAGTCCCTGAAACTCCCCTGCTTTCTTCCTTGCACCCCTAATTCATATGACACGACATCTCCACGTTTCTGAGTGTGCTCAGGGTGATTCACTGCCACAGGCACAATGGCCTGTTTTAGTGCGAGGCTGGGGAGGAGCTCAACGTGCCAGGACAGAGATACTGCTGCTTTCTGAAACATCTCCCAGGAGGAAAACCCTTCACCTTGCCAAAGGCAGCGTCATGCTGGCTGTGCCGCTGCAGGGTTAGCGGTGACTGACACATGCAGAGTCCCCTCCCAGGATGTGGGAGCTAATCACTTCCCTTGACCTGCCACAGCCCCAGGTGTGGGAACGTATCCCATAGCAGATGAGACCCAGGGTGCAAAGCACAGACGTGTTGCTTCTGGAGGGGAATGGGATGTTGCTCTATATTGAACCAGTGGAGGGGACACCAAATTTACATGCAATGCTGGTAACTTTGAAAGCAAAGCAGAAGGCATCCTTTAAACCTCAGGCAGGGAGGAGGCAGACAGCTATTTGTCATCTGCAGGACTATTGGACTGGGTAGGACCACCAAGGCCATCTGTCCCAGTCCCTACAACTACAGGCTGATCCAGAGAGGTTACAAGGACATTCACCGCCATCCCCTCCATTGCTCACATCATGAAATATGTCATTGTCCTCCTCTGCAGTTCACAGGAACATCTCCTGGTCCCCTGGGAAAGCAGACCATGCCACGCACTACAGAAGGTTAAAAAATTGTTCCTGTCAATCTGATTTGGATGGAAATATTTTCCTGACCCCAAATCTGGCATTTCCTTAAGGCTAGAGCATGTGCATCAGACATGTGAGGCAGGCCTTGGAGCAGTTTCTCTGTGCCACCAAAGTCACTACAACACCCCACCACATCTTGTCTCTAGCCGTAGCCAGTGTTCAGTGCAACAGGGCAAAAAAGAAACCTTTTTAATTTCTTTTCAGAATTCTTTCTAAGCAAAACAAAAGGGAAAAAAAGTTTGCTGGTGGGTTTATAGGGGCAACCTGAGATAGGGATTCATTTAGCACAATTGTGTGTATTAATAGGGATTAATTAGTGGGCTGCACCAAACTGATATGAGATCACTTTTCATGTCCCGTTTGGCAATACCACCAACTGGAACATCCAAAACTCAATATTGCAAGCTTTATTCCTCTAGTCCAGAACCCCGTTATCCTGTCATCCGATCCACTCCATAAATTCAGCAATCCTGCCAATGAATTATTCAGCTGTCCTAGGTCTTATGCATCAGCTGCTACCCCATGTAAGACCAAAATCACAAGGAATGGGAAGAGGGAGAAAAAGTAAGACAGTTTGCTTTCTCCGTAGCTAGAGAATGCCCTATGGCACGTCCCAGAAAGAGGGCCAGAACTCCCCAAAGTGCTTGTGCTCTTCTAGCTAAAATGCAGAATGACCATGGGGAACGGTAAGATATTCATAAGCTTGATGTGATTCTTGTATTAAGACTGTTGAACTTGTATCATTTAAAGCTCATGGTCACTGAGATTTCTACAGAACACCATTTTACACTCCTTTTTTTTTTTTCCTGTTTATTTAATTCACACATGTAACTGGTGCAGGAAGCACTGACAGGACATGACTCAGAAACACATACAAGTGTATCCCTTTACATTTATGCACGTAAATTCCCAAGAATTTGCTGCTGAGGATGGTTGCATTGCACTGAATGTAACAGCTACTTGTAGAAAAAATCCTCGGGGCCATCTGAACTCATGTAAATGACCCCTCCCTGGACACCCTGGGGCCTTCTACCATGATGGGAAACAGCCATACTTACTCAGGCATTGGCCTGTGATGGAGGACCCAACACCAAAAGTCCTACCACTTTTGGCTAACAAAAGCAAGGCATATTTTCGCGACGTTCCTTCTCCACAAAGGGGTGTGCAGCCCAAAGAAAACACCATCCCTCCATTAAAAAACAATCTTTTCCCTTGGAAGTAGAGTATACCATAAAGGACCGGTGTTAGTCACCTCTCTTAACAAGCTGATGGAAGGTGGTATATTTTGGAGCACGGGGTGAGAACACTATCATTCATATGCTAGCTGATACTGCACCAGGGAGTCAAGCCCAGCCTCGCCTGTGATGGCTCTGCTGATCTTTATCTGCTAGAAATGTGATGAATCTATTCAGAGCTGGATCTGGTGGGGAACCTGCAATAGGTGAAACCTCAGCAAGGAGAAAGGAGAGGCAGATGAACAATTGGTTGGCCCTGGCAGAGAAGGGCCATCCTACAGCTCAGACAGAGGGGGGCTGAAACTGTGAGCTCTGCAGGAGACCAGGGGAGAACTCAAACTCAGCCGAGGAAAAGCAAAGTTCCTTTATGCCCCTTTGGGACACTTCTTGGAGTTCATTACCAGCATGCCATGGCCAATTGCTGAAAGAGACAGATCCCAAATGACAACAAAAGACAGATGTTCTGGGAGTTCTGAAACAAAGATCCCCACAAAGAACTAAAGGAGGACAAATAGTGCTACAAAGACATAGGAGCAGCACTAAAGAAGCCGACTCTGCCACCAAGCTGTGCAGAGCAGCCCCATCAAGTCATTAGGCCATTTCTACATGTGAGTATCATTCCTTCTTGAGGTCTGGTTGCTAAGGTCAGAGCTCCAGAGAAAAGCAGAACTTCCAAAAACCAATGCACAAGTGTGGTATAGCAAGCATGAAGCAAACATTTGAGTGTAACACATAACACCTCCTTCAGGAATTCCAGAGAACTCCAATGTCCTTCATGACAAGAACAAGTTAAACTTTACATCCTTGCAACAAAGGCATTCCCATTTTACTGACCAGGAAAGTGGAGTACCAGGAGATTCCAACCAATGTTTCTAAGTATGGAAGCCTTAAATCAGATGTCTAAAAAGCTTGCAGGCATGTTAGAAAGGGTCTCGGTATTTCCAAGATGCTTTGTATCCCCACTGTTGCTAACTGAATAATTGCTAGCTGACCTACTTCAGTGCTCATGATCACAAAACCCTCCATAACGGTGACCGATTACTATTATTACTGATAAGAGGGCCCAATTCAATCATTCCATTCATCTAATTAATTCCAAGGCTCCCAATGCCATATCATTTGCTGAAGAGCTCCCCAAGTTTTCACAGTTACCTCTTGCACAGATTTTTTTCCAATCTGAAGGCAGCAGAGTCATGCATGACTATGTGGGGCCATTTGATCCTATCACTTTCAAACAAACGCCCCCCTGGAAATCAGGTGTTAGCAAGTCCAAGCAAGAAAAAACTGTGTCCCAAGACAGTGGATGACTGTAGTAGAAATCTGTATTAACATGTCCTTCCCACACCAGAAGAGAATTCACAGCTTTTTACTGTAAGTTAACTTTATCCAAACTCCTGGTTTGGATCACTGAATCGGATGTTTGAACAAATCTTCCCACTGCTCCTCTTATGGCGGGACAGCAAGGAGCTTATGTGACAGGGTTGATACTGTTTTGTTAGATAAAAGCACAAAACTTTTTGGACATCAAAAAAGTGACCCTTCATCACTTACAATGCAAGCAGGAATTCCTGTCCACAAAAATACTAATCTTAACACTTTCCCAGTCTGTGTTAAATTAGTAGAATTCATACGCAGCACTTCAGGCCATTTACAAGGGGCATTTCCTGCAATCAAAAACATATGTCCCATAAATGGCCCAGTTCTGCCTAAGTTTGCTTTCCTAGAGCAGCTGGCCATTCCTGAGAATACAAAGGAGAATATTGAAGCAAGTGTAGTTTTCGCTGATAACCAGAGCTGGCTGGGAAATAGAAATCCCTTCCAGCCAGAAAGAAAACAATAGTAATTGAGTTTCTTTTTAAGGAAAATACTAGACTGAAAAATCAAAAATGCTGTATATGAATACAGAGTCCCACAAAAATCACGCGTCACAAGAACCAAAAAGAAAACTTCTGGCTTCTGTGCTGCCCATCTGGTAAGGACTTATTTGATTTCTGGTGCAGGTGAGCTGTCAAAAACTTAGTGGGGCGACTTCCCATCTCCCAGCCTTCTTGAGCCTCTGACTGCTCAGCTGCGTCTCTGATTTCTGGACCTGAGGGGAAGGCTGGGTGGTTGAGAGCTGCACAGAAAGACAACTTCTGCTAGCTCGCCTACAATGGTCTCAGCAATTTTATTTTCTTCTTGCAGAAAAAGAGCCAAGGATACTTCAGTTTGATTTTCCCAGTGGAAATCTGCAATTTTCTTACAGAAACTGCTGAGTTAGTGAAAAGGGCATTCTCCATCAGAGAATTATTCTGATGGAAAATTTCCCAACTAGCATTATTAACACCCTTGACATTGTTTTGTCATTCCTCCTATTTGTGTATCAGTGTCTGGCCACCGAACCAAATTTCCAGCCAGGACTTTTGTAGTTATTATTCCCAGGGGGGCATCATGTAATTCTTGGAGTACACTAGACCTGAGATTTATTACAGTAACTGCTCTGGTGCCACACGTTAGGCAACCTGGACATGTATTTCAGTACTCTCTTTCCAGCCAAGAAGGCTCGAAGAGGCTGTGTGCTAAGCCCATCTCCTCATCCTTTCATCAGAGGCCTCAGCCAGGCCTGGCTCGCTCTCAGTTTCACATTGCATCAGGGTACCTGTCACTTGCCAGGTTATTCCTGCCACGGTACCAGAGCAGGGAGTACCCCAGAAAACCTTCCCTTTCCCTAACCAAGCTGTTACCGCTAACACTGAAGCCAGCGTTTGACATTTGCAACCAGAGTAAATTGTTTCCTCTTGAGATAAGCTGCGGTTAAACCGCTGACCTCCCAAGACGACGCGTGGATCTTTTCTCTGGGTGTGAGCACAGTGCTGTAGACCAATGCCAGTGAGCCCCAAGCACGGGTCTTTTTGGTATCTTATCCTGACGGCTAGCTTTCAGCATCAATGTTTCAGACCCACAGGGAAGTGCTGCAAGTTAATTTTACAAGCAGAGTTTCACTTTCTGATAATCCAAAGTTCTTTGCTTCATCTGGAGCCTTGGTACATCATGTGGATCAACATTACTTCTGTCCTTTGTGCACTGGTCTATTTAGGGAGTGTAATAGTGTCGATGTATTGGGCAAGACCCCTTGGTAATAACTGCCTATCCCCACAAAGGAAGATAATTGTGACATATCTTGTAGTTGAGGTGCCTTGAGAATAGCCTCAAGCATTACTGGTGATTTATGAAAATCATCTGCAAGTCCCACAGCACACGGCTGAGCCTCTGGAAAATTCACTTTTCCTTCACTTGCTGTCCAGCCATTCTTGACAGCCTCACCGTTACCTGTGCAGACATCCCTCGTTGTCACTTCCATTAACCCATACGTTGTCTGCATAGTTCCGAATGTTAAAAAACCTTTGCAATAGCTGGTCATGGCCCTCCACCAGAACATAGATGTGGAAGCTGTCCTAGTGCTATCCTGTAATACTGGAGTAAAACCTTGTGTGCATTATTCACAGAGTATTTTTTGCCATTAGCCAGCATCCCCATGTGGCTGATAGGTTTTGCTTAGTCAAACCTAGGTAAAGGATACCTGTCTTTGTTCATGGCGACCAGAGAACCACCACAGAAGGGAAAGCCCCCTGCTTCCTCCTTGCTGGCACCACATCCTCCCTTGGTAAGCCCTGAGAGCATCCCAGGTCCTGCCTATGTTGTTGTTCTGCCCCTACACAGGTTGTCACGCAGATGGGTCCTCAGGACTGCAATGGAATTAAAAACATGTTTCTCTTTCAAGCAAAGCTTTCTCTCGTTAATGTTTTCAGTTCTGATATTCTCCTGAAAGACCTTCACACCAAACGGGTGACTGTCCTCCAAAGAGGGAACAATAAAAGTTTTGTTTCAGGCTGTTTGATGCTGTTGCAACTCCCTGTCTTCTGGAATAGCTGTATCCTTTGACACAGCAGTTCCTAGAGCACGTTTTAAGGGCAGATCAGCCTTAGTTAATAACCGTTTTTGTATTGCTTCATTTTACATACCACACACTAACCGCTCCCTTGACACAGCATTTAAACTCTCTCCAAACTGGCAATACGCTAGTAATTTCCTTAAACCCCCCAACACATATTTAGAAATTGTTTCATTTTCCTTTTTTTTTTATTGCATTTTTCAGGAGCTCAAATACATTGCTATCACAAGTGCCTTTATGGAGAGAGGATTTAGGAAAGCTTCCACCATCTCGGCAAGCATTTCATCCACTGGTTTAACAGAAGCCACTAGTCTGTGGTTTGCTCTTTAGCTTTTTAGCAGTCACTGTATTCCTGGATTATAATCCCACTCTGGTCACCATTTCTTGTTTTTCTTTCCTTCTTAGACATAACACGAAGAGCCACACGGTCACAGATGAGTGCTTACTGAGTATACACAGCAGCTTCTCCCACTACAACTTGGCCATGAGTGTGGAGCAAATGTTGCTTTCTCCTTCAGCACTTCAGCCTGTCTTCTTAACCATTTATTTGCTCCCTGGAGGCTGTTTAGCTGAGGGATGTAAAGAGCTGGTTTGATTATACAACCTCCCAGAATATCTGTGAACTGATCTTAGGGACCTGGTGATCTCCACGTCAGGTGTTGCTCTCATGCTGGTGAATCCTTGCTGGGTGGAGTACAAACACCCAGGTTGTTGTATGTACGTGGTCAGCGGTGTCGAGGCCTCACCACAGCACACAAATAGCTCACACCGCTGCCGGCACGCGTCTCTGCTTGCAGCTTCAAGCCTTCGACCTCCTTTCTTCTCTCTTCTCCATAAGGGACAACATGATGCCTTTGCTTTCTGGTTCAGGGTCCTGGGTGGCGCAGGCAGGCTCACACCTCCCGTGCCCTGCCCCAGGAGCATCTGCCCTAGCTCTGATCCACCTCAGCTCAGGGTCAACACCCACCTTCCTTCTGCACACATCAGTGTGGTGACCACCTGGTGAAACTGGATACTGTCTCCCAGCTTCAACCATTGCATTTATTTCCTTGCTTTTCCCCACCACCACTCCCCTAAACACCCCTAGTGCCAAAACCACTGGAGCCCCACTGCAGCCCCTATCACTGCCGCCATCTCCCAGTGCATCTCACACCAGGCTGCACCACCTCCCTGGACCACCACTGCGCTCGCCCCCCCTGCTGCTGTCCCTGGCAGGGCACTGGCCACAGAGCCCGACGGCTCCATCCGAGGCAGTGTGGCTGCAGGGGCACAGTGTGACTCCTGCCCAGAGCTTGCAAGGATGGGTACCTCTCTTCCCTCATCCCCACTTTGCTGATAGGGAAACCAGAGTGAGGAGACCAGCACCACGCAGCAGCTTGGGAGGACTCAACCTTCCCGTGGGCCACTATGAAGGCAGCATCCAGCTGCCAGAGCGGGTATGCGTGAGTGCCCTATAGTCCCTGTGCCATGGGGGATCTCTCCTGGCACCACAGGAGAGCAGCTTGCTTACTCTGCGGGCACTGTGTCTGCTCACGATCAAGCAAGAAAATGTCTTATGTGCATCACTTCCGGAGGGCACGATAGGGAGCAGGGAAAAGGGGCCCACATATCTCATGGGAAGGAGGGAGATGGAGGGATAGTCCATCCATACTCAGGCACAATCCAGGCACCCGAGTGGGGAAAAGCATTTTTCACATTTCCCTTCTGGCACCACAGTATATTCTGGCAGAGCTGTGGAAATTCACCTGCAGTGTTACATCATTGGGGCCTGGCATAAAGCACTGAAAAGGAAGAGGCTTCACCAGGCACCCAAGCGCTGGCTGCAGGCACAACAGTGTGGTTGGAAAGGTACTGAGATGGCAGTGAGTCACAGGTATGGAGTCACGTCAGAAAGGGGATACCAGCTTGTATCACTGTCCCCTCCCAGTTGGGTTTCAGGAGTTGCTGCTTGGCTCCTGCTAGTGGCATTTTCCATGCAAACTTGGCAGTGCTGGCAATGCCCAGGATTAGCTTCCCCTGCGGGGGGGAAGGGAAAGCCAGGTGATACTTGGGGTCGTGCCAGCCCGATCCTCACGCAAAAAAAAGACGACCTGGCTCTTGCCACACTCTGCTGCTTTCTCTCGCCTGCATGGGAACCACGTCCCCCAGTGGGACCAAGCCGGGAGGGCACAAACGGAAAAGCCCAAGGAAGCTACTGCTGTTGGCAGATGTGCCATCCAGACTGGCCCAACGCTATGGCAGGATCCCTCTAGTGCAGAGAGACAAGCAGGCACTGTGATGGGTTATTTTCTGGGGCTTGTCCTTCCTCCCTGATGCGCTGCCACTCCTCCCTGCCTTGCTCGGGCACCATGCACATGCCGAACCTCACAACAGCTGCAAACTCTCACTGCTTGTATGGAAAACAACAGGCCAGCAACCCCCTTCTGTTTTCTTTTTGCTTAAATATGACAAACGTCAAAGAAAAGATGAGGAATTACTTTGGCCTGAAGTTCAGGATGAACAATGGCAAATGTCAGGCTATGGGTAGTTTTAAAGCAATTATCTTACATTATGCTATCTTGAAGAGCATCACTGTCCTGCCCCAGGAAAGGGCTATTGCCACCTTTCCAAAGGCACCAGGCTAAGCATCAGCTCCGCAGAACCCAAGGCAGCCTGTCTAACACGGCATGGAGCTCCAAGTCGTGATTTCGGGTGACAAGGGGAAGCTATTCGGGAGCATCTGGGGGAGAGGAACTGCAAATGAGGACTGAGCTATCACAGGCACTGGGGTGCTGTGGGGCAGGGGCAGAGCTGAGGCCCAACGGGGACTAGCTGGGGCTGAGGGGCAGGAGTGAGAAGAGAGGCTTTGGGCTGGATGAGCTGCAGGTAGGAACGAAGGGCACGAGCTGAGCTGCACGAATGACATTTCCACAGTCGCCCTTTGCAATACACCTGGCTCTTGCCTCTGCCCTTGGTCTACTCACCCTTCGCAAGCCACAGTTGTTTGTTTGTTTGCAGCAATTTCAAACTCAAGAGTAAAGCTGGAGTTGCCTGGAGCAGTGCTACTGTCCACACACCGGCTGACCTCACACATGTATACACCAGGGAGGTATGTACACCATACAGTAATGACCCAGGACCTGCAGCTTTAAACTTCAGCTATAGGTGTTGCGTCATGTTATGTAAAGTTCAGTTGCATCACGCACTGTTGCACAATGCCGCCTGTGCCTGTCGGCAGTGTGCCAAACCCCGCTTCATTCATCGATCAGGTCTCATCGGCCGCAGCAAGCTGGTCAGGAGAGAGGTGTCTGCTCCTCGGGGTACCCCAGTGTGGGAACGGCCTCTCCCAGCTCACCACACCCTCCCGAAACGTGCGGGGGGAACTGCCACCCAGGTCTCTGTTGTGTTTGGCACAGCAGCAGCACCAGAGCCCAGTGAGTGAACAAGGTACGAGCCACCCAGGTTGCCTCCTCTTGCCCAGAGAGAAGACAGCGTCTCCTCAGAGACACCCTCTGCCAGCATCACCCCAGGGGAAGCTCCACCAGGCAAAATGCACCAGTTCAGAGCTTGGCACCAACCTCATCGACGGTGTCCCCATGTGGCACCTCATAGTGGTGGTCTCGGCCAGCCCAGCACAGCACTGACCCCAGTCAATGCAGCCCCCATGCTGTACGTAGCCCCTAGGATGTGCAGAAGGCATCTGCAGATCAGCCAGGGCCAGGGCACCACACCAGCATTGTCCTGCTTGAGCAATTCAAACCATGGGCTAATGGAAAAGATGGCGAGTGGCCCTCCAAGAGCTAAAGGTGATGGATGGGAATGGCCTGTCCAAAGCAGCTGGAAATCAGGGACGACCAGGAGCACATCTGAAGCCCAAAGGGGGTTTGCATCCATCTCCAGAGAGCCCCCGGCCCTCACACCTGCCAGGCTCCTGTGCAACACCCCTCCGTGGACGTGCTGGGCCACCCATGGTGGCAGGCTCAGCGGCATTCAGTGGATTCACCACTATTGTGTGAAATGCTGCCTTCTTGCCAAACGGCTCCCCTCCTCTTCTAAAAGCGCAATCCCGCGATGACCCACTCCAGGGCGCGGCATTGCAAGCAGTGGCCCATCCACCAGGCTGAACTGGGTGAAAGCCCTACGGCATGGGAGGGTCTCCTCTGGGAGGGGGGGGGGACGGGGACCTACCTGTGCAGAGAGGTGCTCTGTCCCCCTCCAGTGGCAGAGACCTTCAGGAACCAGCTACCAGGCTTCCCTCACCCAGCTCGCCTGGCCACAGCCAACTCACGCTTTCCACAGCAAAGTGTGGGCATTTGGGGCCACCAGGTAGTGTCACATGTTGTAGCTGCGGTGGGATCCAAAGACACCAAGGCATTGTGCCAAGAAAGCGCTCACCAAGGAAGGTGCCCTGGCAAGAGGTCTAGTAACCTGGGGGAGACCTCAGTCAACCATAGCCTGATCCTGTGCACACCTTGCCTTCAGCGCAGGCATACAGAGCTTCATGGTTCCTATATTCACCTAAGAAAAAGAGAGGTTTTGACATCTGTTCCTTCCCTGCCCGAGATACCATTGCTAGAAATGGAGGAAGGATATTCCCCGTATCTTTGTATACAGAACTACAAATTTGGTCTTGCATTTGCCATGCCTGCAATTTCCTCATGGAGCTGTAGTTGAGCAGGGACATGGACTGGTTGACTGCAAGCCTGCCTGTCTCTACAGTACATGTCCCTCCATGGGGGAACATCCCAGCTCTTGTGGAAGACCCCAAGATCCAGATTATGGCATGGAGATGCTCAGGTGATTTTCCTAGAGTTGCTGGTATGTGGATGATGCAGCACAGGCAGAAATGAACCCAAGTGCATTGCAGACCCAATCACCTTCAGGTAGCAGGACCATCCTCCAGGCTGGGCATGAACTTGGCACAGGGTGGATGAAGGTGAGAGGTCTGGGAAGATAAGGGAGCCCGACAAGCTGGCACATCTGGTGTTTTCCCTCTGTGCAATGACAGGAAGAAAACACACACACCCTCATGACTGATTTTAGCACGAAGATATCGTACACTAGCTGCAGTGGGAGCATATGCCAGGGAGGACGGTCGTGACCAAGCCATGGCACAACTCACCAGCAACTAATTACTCCCTCCAGGAAGGTACCCAGCAGCCACAAGCTGGCTTCGTCAGGCTTGCTCATGCTGTTGAGTAGGAAGAGGGTTTAATACCAGTCAGTCAGTGGTGAACTGTTTAAGATGTGAGGGCAGGCTGGGCTGGACGAGGGCATGGGGAATTTGTTGGACCTACTGTGACCTCTACTGGCTTGGTCTGAAATTGGTGTGCTAGTTGGCCTGGTCTCACCAGAGAGTAGTGGGAGCTGGTCTCCCTGCTGCAGGGCTCCCAGGAGCTCCCACACTGCTGTCCCTGGGGATCACTGCCTCCAGCTCAGGCTTCATCCTCACTCCTGGTGCAAACATAATGCAACTCCCTCAGCTCCTCTGGAAAGAAAATCAGCCTCTAATCCTCACAACATCCTTCTGCAGTCCCTGGGCACGCCAAGTTTAAGCTGTAATCTCCTCAGAAAGCTACGTGAGGTCAGGGAGTGCCACATTGAGACAGGAGATTTCCATGGAGCAGTAGTGTTGTGCTCCAAGCAGGTCTGGTGATTCATGGGCTTCCACCCCCCTCCAGGCCTGCCCTATCCTGATGCCAGTGTGGCCACTACTAGGTCTGTGCTACAGAAGAGACCCTCTCAGGAGGGATGCAAATGATGCCCTCAATACCTGTGACCATGAGAGGTCCGTAGGGCACCTTTCATGAGGATCAGATTATAAGCCCCAGCATCTGGGCTGAATTCACGTAAAGACTTGCTCTCCCAATTATTCATCTCCAGTGGTACAGATGGGGCTGAGTTAGGGCACCCAAGACCTTCAGCCCCACAACACAGCAGGTACTGAGCCATCTGCTATGCGCTCCTCTTTTTGTCCCATGTCAATTGCCAGATGAGTGCCTGCTTGAGTCTCCTATGGACAAATCTTGGAGGGGACAACCCACCGAGATAAGCAGGACAGCTGACCCATTTCAGAGCTGCTATCTCAAGGTCAGGTCTGGGTTTTTTCTCCAAGAACAAAGCTGGTTTAAAAGTCTCCTGCCTCTCCAAAGCCTGACTGCTTGTTCCTGAACCCATGCTGCAATGTACTGTCCTCTCAGGGTAATATCAATGATGATTTTTCTTCAGCAGCAAAGCTGCTTACAAAGCTCCTGCCCCGGCCTGGTGTTCCTGACCCTGCACAGCAGCTTGTCCTTCCTCCCACCACCCGCCCCGAGTAGTGCCACGATATTGCTGTACACGACCACAGAGAGGGCTCTTTCACTGAAATGCTTTGGGTTAAAAGAAAAAAAAAACCAACTTCCAAAATGAAGGCAAGTTTTGTACTCCTTTGTAACCCACTCTATGGTTCAGCTTGCAGATGACAGAAGTAGCAAACCGAAGGCATGGTAAACCTCAGTGTGGGGGCTGGAGAGAACATTTCAGGACAGAAACCTCAGCCCATCTTTACTGCCAGGTGAACCAAAGCATAGAACCCCATCCTTGCAGGCTTAGGACCCCAGAAGAAGCTGTTGCATCACTTCTTTTTAGCTCAAGGTTTTGATCTTTTCTGTACAGTCAGAGAGCAGGAAGCTTACTTTTTTAAAGGAAATCTGAGCTTTCAGTTTAATCCTGTGTTTTTAGGAATGCCTGGGTCTTAATCCAAGCCTGGAGTTTGGACTGTTTTAAATAGATGTTGTGTGACATTTCAGAGCTAGTTGCATTTAATTGGTGACCTAGAGTCTGTTCCCACTGCTTTGTATGAGGTTTTAGGTTATAGTTTGATGAAAAACACTAAAACATACTCACCCACATACCCCTCTCCAGCCTCTACATATGAAAAGAAATACAGGGGAGGAGAGAGGCAGGCAAAATCATTAGCAAACCAGTAGGGTGCTGAACCTCACTTTGAAAATCAAAACCAGAGACTCATTGGTGGTGACACATTAAAGTGTCACAAGCTGCTCCCATAAAAGACACCACAGAACTAGTTTTGATTGAGTGTTTGTGTTTTTTTCTATGCAATCTACTGCCTCCACAGCAACACAAATTTTTCTTGTAGCAGAACTTTTACAGTAGTTTCATGTTTTAGCACAATTCCTCCTGCAGCACTGAACAAGACTGAATGCTCAGACAGCTTCAATGGGGTTTGCACTCATCTGACCTCTCTTGTAATCCAAATACTCTTCATCACAGCGAGCACACCTTCCTCTGGGCTGTTTGTTCCTGCCAAACATAGGATAGATTCTCATCAATGCTGCAATATGTACTGAACAAACATTGTGTTGTGATTTAAAAATAAAATCTCGTGAAATGAAAAACTGAGACATTTCAAACCTCCTAGAAGACATTCCTGGATTACGGGGATGTCTTTGGAAAAGCTGAGACACATGGACACATGACACAACATGTCCTTATAAGCCAACCTTTGTCCTGACCAATCAGACTGCTTCTCTCCTATATGATGTATAGTATGGACTTGTGGACTTGACCTTATTGTGATGCTTTAGTAAGAGCCTAGCCTTTCTTTAGCAAAGGGGATTGCCGGCATAGACAAGGGGAAGTGGTTGGTACACCTCCAGATAGCTGACAGTGCCACAGCAGAAAGTATTGACAGCAATGAATAAATGAGGGCGAAAACCACAAGGCATGAGGGCATGTTATTATCCTTACTATTGCATTTTTGTTGCAAAACCACCTAGAAGAGTCAGAATCCCATCTTCAGGGCTAATGTGCAAGGCTGACATACATTTGACAAAAGCTGAGGTCTGCCCCACGCAGCCCGTGAACTGAGACAGGCAGACGAGTGAAGAGCACAGAGAGGGTCAAGAAAATGATAGAGGGAGTTCCCGAATACGTGCCGTGCCCCATCCCAGGGCCAGCTGAATTCTCCAAGTCAAGCCAGTGTGGGTTTGAAAGAAAACTTGTACCACCGAGAGAGTTATGATGATTGTGACTGTGAGAAAAACTATTCTGCGATATCAGTCTTGACCTCACTGAAGCGAAGCCCTCTGAGTCCATGAGGCAGGGTGGAGTGAAGCAAGATAACTTAAGGAAAAAGAGACTCAAACACTCCCAAAACAAGAGACTCAATAACAAGAGAAGAGTGGCTGCACAGGAAGGCAGTTGCGGGCTCTGCCGTGGGCTGTAGGCTGAATCCCCAAAGCTGGAAAGTTCCTTTCGGTGTCCATATAAATATTTCTGTAAGTTATTTTTAAGCATGTGTTTTGAAACTGAAATATATTTAGACTAGTTAAATGAAAATGTGGTTTACAGAAGGCTTCTTCTTTAGAAATTTCCCACGCTGCGAAGTCTGCTTGGCTGTGCTCGGTCTATGCCAGGGCTGCCTGGTCCTGCGGGCAGCTTTGCAGGTTGGCACCGGGCGGGTGGCAGCAGCAGTGTGGGGCAGAAGCAGGGGCACCTCTCTCATCAGGGAGGATGAGACAGCCATGCACCATCCCTGGTTTTGGCACAGGAAGGCTGGCAGGCCATGCAAAATTTCCGCGCTGCTTTTTGATCCCGGCATGCAAGAACAGGGTATGATGTGGCGCAGCACATGAGAGAGGGGAAGGGCCAAGGAGGAAATCCTGGATCTGGAGAAAGTGAGCTTTCTCCTTCCTGTGAGCTGTGGCCGAGTGACTTTCCCAGGGCACAGTGGGGGTCACGACAATAGTATCCTCCCGATGCAACACGAATCTGGGGTACTCGTCACGTGTGGTCTGATCCCAGAGCACTTGCCACAGAATCAGGATGTTGTTTTGGCCAGGCTCCAGCCTGGCTTGAGCAGCCAGCACCCTTTTGTAGAAGCTAGGGATCAAAAAAGTTCATGAGATGGACAGCGTAGTCCCTCTGCCTGGTCAGTGGAGACTGCCGCCTAGGACTGTGGCATGCCATGTTCTGCCCCTCTGTTTCCCTGAAGGCATTTCAGTGGGTTGCAAACTTATTTTTCCTTGCTCATCCCAAGCCATTCTGCACTGCTCTTGCATACATGTGGATAGTTTTCTGTCCCACTCTGGAGAGAACTGTTTTGCAGTGGATGGTAAAGTCCTCCTACCTGTGCTTAAGGCTGAAGGAGACACACAATTATTTATGTACTGGTTCACATAAAATAATGCTGGGAGGGACATCACATAGAAAAATGCTTTTTCTTCCATTTTGCTTGCTTGCACTACCTGTCCATCTCATGAGCAAAATTCTCACAAGCTTTCCCGTGAATTTCAGCCGGCTGGGTTGATTTAGGAAAAAACTTTTGAAGCTTCTCCACTCCAGCCTGCACAGTTGGATTGCTTTTCGGGGGAGTTCTGGGAAGTGCACATCCAACAAAATCTCTTTCCAGGACTCTGATTTTCGTTTCCAACTTTTATAGATAGTCCAGCTGGAACAGCAGCATCGTGTATGCTATAGTTTAGAAATCTGACCTAGTTCCTTTAATCCGCACTAGCCACGGGAGCTCTCAGAGGGCTCAGAAACAGTGCACAGCCTCGCCAGGTCACTTGCAACACAGGCTTTAAAGAAACTGTTTCATCCAAGGGTAAAAACATCCTTTGATGGATGTTAAATTAATAAAAAATAGGGGGAGGGTTGAATTCGAGCTTAAGCAACAGCAAACTTCAAATGAGTCTGGTTTCTTCTGCAGATGAATGAAAGCTAAACTCTCTGTGATGCAGCCTGCATCACCCATCAGAGCTCCTTGAAGGGGAATTCCAGAAAACAGAGCAAGATGTATCTGGTAAATACAAATACAGGATTAACAGCAACTGACCCAATGGCAGGACCCTAATCAAGCTGTTGAAATGAAATACAAAGCTTACAGTAAGTCCCAAATCCCAAATTCCCTGTTTGCTGCACTGCATATCCCCAGTGCATGAGGGGCAATGTTCCCCAGTTGGTAGGCTGCCATCTGCAGAAAGGCTGCCGAGGGGGACGGCAAGACTGCCAAAGTGTATTAAACCCCAAACAAAAGTAGTGTTGCTGCTTTCTGCCCTTTCCCCAGTGCTATCCTTTGAGGTCCAGAGGACACCTCTCTGCACACCATTTCTCCTCCAAAAATCATCAGCCAAGTGTTTTGATGTTCCTTTTATTTTTCCCTAACACAAGAGTTTCTTTTTTTTTTTTTTTCCCCAAGTGAGGGGTTACTCCTCCTAACTAAGGAAGGCTGAGAAACCCACTTTTAAGGCATCCTTTTCTTAGTATAAGGAGAGCTTTTTATAAACTATATTCATGATCCGTTTGGAGTCTGAACTCTTCCAACAATGATAGGTGCCGTTTAAAAAGTCAGAGGAGGAGCAGACCTGCTCTCCTTCTAGTCAAAGCCAACGACAACATTTCTTATCCTAAATCACCCTCATCTTTTCCCTCTCTCATTACAGAAGTGCTTTTCCCAGGCTCCCAGCCTTTCTCAATAGCAGTGCCCCAGCCCCCTCTGTTTCTTTTTTACCAGAGCTGGAGACTATATTCCCTTCCCATGAGAAAATGCCATTATATTTGCTACTTTCTCTTTTTTTCCCTTCCATCCCACTCCCATTTTTGTTTTCTTTTGACCCCAGTGGCACACTGGGAAGAGCTTTCTACCCAGCCGTGCCTGCTGATACCAAGCCTCCTGGCCAAGCAGCTACAGCTCATTTAAAACACGGTCCTGTGAACAAACGGTTTGACCAGTCCCTTGCCATGCACCTTCCCCCAGCTTGGTTTGCTTCTCTCGACCTCAGGGTCCAGATGTTCCCACCATCCTCTTCATGCCTCCTTCAGAGCAGAGATAACGCTGTCCCGGGAAGGAAACCTCTGGGCCTTGTTAGCGATGTTGACAATGCATTTTGCATGCAGTCTTCATCTTGCAAAGTATCCCGACAGCAGCAACGTATTTGTCCGATTGCTTTGATCAGGCCAGTCAAGGAGAATAGCAAGCGTACAAAAAGGACATTTGCTAAGATCAGCTATGAAAATTTAAGACATGGCCACTGTCCGCCCTCTGCCAAAATTCCTCTTCCAACTGTTCTGGGAAACATTTGCAGGATCACTGGAGTTTTGTCTTGCTTGTTTTTAGGCAACGGGAATTTCGCTTTTGATTCCCAGGATTCACATGCAGCTGAAGGGTTTTTCCGAAACAAAACTTATCCTCCATTCCAACCTGCAAAAAGATGGGCCCCAAGGGCATTCTGACCGCACAAAAGCAGAAATATCGTACTAATAGTAGTAATTTGAATAACGACAACATTCAGTTGAGTCAGGTAAACAGAAAGAATTAAAGGTGAGTTTTGGAAAGGCGTATAGACCCTGCTGCTGCAGAGTTGATTCTGCCCTTGGATCCCCGGTGCCAGGAGGTAACTACCCCTGGATACAAGTCACCGCACAGCCTTGCTGTAAGGGTTCGTGCACCTGTACCTGTAAAACATCATCATCTGGCTGCAGTGAAGGAGAACCCCAACTTCCCCATGCATAGCCAGACCCCCACAGAGCCTGTGGGGCCAGCCGGGTGCCCGGCGTGCAATTTTCCCTACCTCCCTCTTTTTCAAAGGGACCTTTCTTATCATTCCCCCCCCCGCCCCCTCGCCTCCCGCCCCACCTCCCCATTTCCACACGTTACGAGCATTCAAGGCAAATATTTCTCCCAGCCCCTTCGGTCTGGTCCTCCCCCCCCTTGCTTTTAGGAGGCCCCTTTATCAGGCAAGATCACGGCGAGCCGGGCAAACATTACCTCAGGGGCGCTGTGAATCGGGGCTGGGGGCGTGAATAGGCCCCACACATTCTCTCCAGCCTCTTCCCTTTCCTATAGCAACCAAGTTGGGAGCAGGCAGGTCACACAGCCCCTCCGTTGTGTGGAGAGCCTTGCTGGGGCCGGAGGAGGCCGGGAAGGGGGGAGGTTGGCGGCCATTTGGCCGCCCCGTCTGGGAGCGGGTCGCAGGGGGACGGGGTCAGGAGCAGGGGGCCTGGGGGGCAGCGCTCAACCCTGCGCAAACATGGCAGGGGGTGCCCCGGCTCCCCGCTCCGGGCCTGGCCGGTGGCTGCAACCTGCCAGCGCCTGGGTCTCTTTTCCCAGTTAACCAAAGCCATCTTTTCTGGCGTGAAAGGGGAGCCGCTTGGCTCCATCCCTGTCTTTTCTGCCCTTCAGAGAGGGGAAAGGAAAGCAGCACAACAAAAACCTCCTCTGTGTCAGCCACAGATCCCAAAGGAGAGCACCAGGCAAAGGGGGAAGAAGGAGCAGGAGAAGCCTGGCAGATCTTTCCACCAACAGAGGGTCCTCCAAGAGTCTTGGAAAGGGACCCTCTGCCAGCTCACCCAAGCCCCCACATGCTGTGTAGGAGCCACTGGTCTCTCCAAGGTGGCGCCACAAACCAAGGTGTTGTGCCTGTCTCTTGACGCCAAGCTCCATCTTTCCCTGATGGACTCATCTGGAGAAGCTCCTCGTGAAGCCCTCAGCCTTGACGCACACAGCAGCACCCAGGTGAGGGACATCTGCCCATGCCACCGGGATTCGAGATGGCAGCGCCCAGGGGCTGGCATCAGATGTGCCTCTCACCAAATCTTGGAGCATAATGTGGACCTTGTTTCAGTAGTCCCCTTGTCCTTCACCAGGCATGAATACCAGCTCCCTCACAGTACTCAGAAGGCTTTCTGCAGCCCTGCGCATGGACTCTCCCGCTCCTTTCCCCACCACAGGGCTCCGTGCAGTTTCTTCCCAGGGGAATTCGCAATGCACAAATCACACAGTGTTTAGCTAAAGATGCCAAAGGACCGTCTTCACCTCCTGCAGGTCACCTCCCTCTTGGCATGCTTCCCTCTGTGAGCGTGGAGGCAGAGTTTAAATGTGGTTGCACAAAAGGACCAGCTCTCACCTGGCCCCGTGAAACTCCATGTCTGGGTGCTCTCAGGGACTGCAGGCATGGCGCACACCCTGGCACCAGCAGCATGAGCAGGGACAGCACACATTGACAGCCTGGGAATGGGAGGTGATCTGCGTTTTCACAGGGAAAAGGGGAGAGGATGTCATTTTGGCCCTCTAAAACTTTACCTTGCAAAATATTTATGATCTGATGTGACAGAGCTAGTCGCGGGCAAAACTCTACATGCAACAGCAGCCTCTCTGTGGCTCCACGCGTAAGAAACAAGCACAGCTGTGCTGAGTCAAAGCAAGCATCCTTCCAGCCAAGCACTCTGTTTCCAACACTGGCTGATAGCAGATGCCTGAGGGAGAAGAGAAGAGCAGGCCAACAGTGATATTGCCTCCGCATGCTCTCCCAGGCTCATTGTGGCTCAGGACTTCCTGGGCCAGAGGCTGTCTTCATATCTAACAGTCCTTGAGGGACTTTTTCTCCATCAGTCTGACTAGTCATCTTCAGGAGTCACAGATCTTTAGCACCCACCACATCCTGATGCTTATCCAAGGGTTGTGTGAAGGACTAACACCCTTTTCTTTTGTACTCTACACGATACTGCCTACACCTGGCATCTTAAATAAACAAAAAATAAAATTAATTGGGTAATTTTCCTTCCTGGAAGCATGATGCTGTCTGGGCTGCCAGAGCAGATCCTTTGCTTCCAGGCTTCTGGTAAGACACTGGATACACCCACCCAGTAACAGGCGGCACAGGCAGGTGAGCTCAGTCCAGTGTCCTTTCCATCATGCCCAGCTGCGGTGGGGATTGCTGCCTTTCCATGACAGAGCAGCAGCTCTGGGGGTTGATATTGCGTTGGGCTGGATGGGACAGCTCATGCCTCTGCCAGGAAGTCCTTCCAGGAACTCCTGCAGCATACAACTGGCATCACAACTTCAGCCACATCTTTGTCACTTTTACTCTGCTCTCCTATTCTGTCTTCTGCAGCTCTCCCCCAGGAGCCATTTCGGTCACTAACAAGGCAGACCTCTTGCAGAGGATGGCCATGGATGGATGCAGTCCCTCCCGTGGGCTCAGCTTAGCCCATCAGAGCTCCCAAGTCTAAAACCAGAGACATTAAACAAACAAAATCCTTTGTTTTCCAGGATAGAAAGTGGGATAGATAATAGAGGTGTAGACATGAAAGGGACGCTGCTCAGGCATCATAAGCACTATCTGGGAGATATTAGTCAAAGCCCCCCCTGAAAACATTACAGGAAGGATCTCCCATTGCACCCTAAGATTGCTTGCTCCAGCATTAACTAGCCTGACAGTTAGAAAGTTTTTCCTAATATCATACCTCAAATATTCATGGACACTTACACGTGCTAAGCCTCATACCAGCTGGAGCTTTTTCAGGACCTGTGGCTTTACTCCTAAGTATAGAGGGAAACTGTCAATTTGAATTCTCATCTGTTTCCAAAATGAGTGTGTTGTGGTTATTTTACTAACGTTTTTTTATGTCACAGTAGCAGCCACAAGGCACGATGAATTTTAGAGTTAGCAAGGGAAGCGTGGTCTTCCCAAAATCCTACGTGATTCATGGAGAATTAGGACACTGACAAAAGGTGGGTAGCAGGGAGCAGCACGCCAGGAAAGCGATAGTGATGGTGACTAATATCCTGAAAGCCAGGAGATGTTTTGGCTCTCCTACCCACGCCTGAGACCCTCCATCACTTTTGTGGTTTCAGTCATATATTCCACTTTCTAAAAAAGCTTTCGCTCTCCCCCAAAGGCTTGTGCAAGGCCCACCCAAACAACGGAAGAAACTCACTGACCAGACGAAAACTGATTGCACCCAAAATGCTGACACACACACCGCAAAACCCAGCCGAGAGCCAAGCATGAGTGTTTTCCTCCGCTCTTGGGAACTTCACAGCTCAGCAACAGCATGGAAATAACTATGTGAGAGAAGTGCATTTTTAAGTGGATAGCGCCCCTTCAACAAGTTGCTACGATGTTCTCTGCCAAGACATAACTGTGTCTATCCTAGGATCTTTTGGGATGAAGATAAAGCATCTGCCACCTTCTGCTGGTTCAAGGGTAGGGAAGTCCCTCCTTGCCCTGGCCTCTGTCTTGCTCTGTGACAACAAGTCAGCCTCCATCCCAACACCCATGGCCATTCCCACCACACCGCATGGCTTGTACTCTTCAGGCAATGGAGAAAACCAGCCCTCTGATCATGCACCAAAGACGCTGCCGGCCATGTCACAAGGAAGAGGCTGGGGGACAGCAAAGAGCAGGCTGTCAGTTGCAGGAATGGTTTGCAGAGCCCACGACCCACTCCTCACAGGCCTTTGAGGGCTTCAAGAAGGAGGGGACACAAGAAGGAGCAAGTCCTGTGCCAGACAATGTGGTCTGGCAGACCCCGGGCTGGGGACTGTCATCCCAGCTCCACAGGATGACGTGATGGAGTCTTACATGCACAGGGAGATACCAGATGTTACACCACTCTGAGACACAAGTTGGCACAGTAATACCCTCCAGTATCACCTTGACCCACTCCAGAGCCAGGCACTGCCCCAGCCCGGGGTCACTGCACTGCACATCCAAGCTGGGACCACATGGCACCCCAGGGAAGAGTTTGTGCTACTTCCCAACCCCGCTGAGGCTGGCAATCAGCACTAAAAGGGGCTCACCACCACCACCGCATCGATAGCCTCGGTACGCAGAGCCGCCCACATTCCTTCCCCCTGACTCCAGAGCAGAAAACCAGGCACTGCCTGGCAACTGGCTGTATTATTTGGGGTTAGGATCCTGGCCAAGTTGGCGGGTTTGGTGCATTGGCCATGCTGCAGGCAGGGCTGGCTGCGTTCGCAGTGCAGCAGGGAGAACATGCCACTAACAGGTCCCCAGCCTCAGTCCTGGAGGGTTCTTGCCACTCTCTTTCCACCAAAAACCCCTGCCCTTGAGGAAGGAGCCTGGTGGATGGAGAAGGCAGCTCCCAGCACTGGCCTAGAGGATCCGGTGGTAGGTTCTTTGCCTCTGCAAAGCTCAAAGGCTCAGTGACGGAAATTATCAGGAGTCCTGAACTGTCAGACAATGCTCCATCTTAACACAGAGGTGGTACCAGTCACAACTTTTGCCCTGAGCCCCACAGAAACTTTGCACATCCCTGCATCATTCTCAGCCTTTGCCTCTTAACCCAGTATTCCCATGGAGGAGAAAACATGGATTTATGATTAAAGCACTGGGCTCAAGACTCCTTCTTCTGCACGCAGCAGGCAAGTCCCTCCTTGCCTCAGTCTCCCCTGGGAGCCAGGGCTGACAGGTCACTGCCCCCTTCTCCTGAGGCAGTGGGAAAAGAAAGCTGTTGAGTGCTGTGTAGGCATTAGCCCCCATGCTTCCTGATGGGGAGCAGGTTAACACGTAGCTCATGCGTCATATTTTCAGTTCAATTAAAATCAAAGACAGGCAGGAGAATAGCAGGCTGCGTTGGCTAAGGGCCACATATCCTGCCACCCCCATGCGTGCAAAGCCTCCTTTTGAGGCATCTGTGCCTCTCCAGGGACACATCCTCTGCTCCTGGACTGTGGGCAGAGCCCTCTCATTCCAGCTATCTCCTGCCCCCCAGCCCTGCAATTGCCTGTGAATTAAAAGGAGCTATTCTTGTTACTTCTTTTGAAATCCAGAAGTTCCCAGAAAAGGCGCTTCTACCGAAAAAAAAAAAAAATCATCTATGCTAACAGGAGCCTTCGGCAAGGCACCCACCTTTGTCTTCCTGCCTCATTGCCACCCACCCAAATCAGCAAGAGCAGTGGGTGGCATTTATAGAATATCTCCCTGCTGAGAAGCAAAAGCACTAGGACGGTGGCCCAGCTACCAGAGTGGGAAACACAGTGGTCTGTGAGCACTTAGCCTCAAATCGAAGTGGTTTATTTCTGGTAACTCAGCCACAGCAGCTTCCAGTAATGCTCATAAAGCTCCTTTCCGCTCGGGAGATGGTGGCTTCCAAGTGCCATCACAGCTAGCGTTCCAGTTTGGCTTC
Organism: Charadrius vociferus; assembly: GCF_000708025.1. Taxonomy (NCBI): domain Eukaryota; kingdom Metazoa; phylum Chordata; class Aves; order Charadriiformes; family Charadriidae; genus Charadrius; species Charadrius vociferus. The sequence continues at coordinate 3,450,525 of NW_009647419.1, read as the reverse complement.
CTTTAAGGCATGTTGGTGGCAGGCTGAAGTCAATGAGGGAGCTGAGGCTGCCCAAGATCCCACGTGGGGGACACCAGAGATTTCCTAACAGAACCCGCGAGGCACTTTTATACTATGAGTAGTAACAAGCCAACCTCATATGGTCTGGCCAGCATCCACATGTTTGGAGAACGAGGGGACAGGATGGCTTGTGAAGACTGCCTGTTCCTGTCATTCCTAATATCTACCTTATCCGGGCAGGGATTCCCAAAGACCTGCTCTGAACAGGTTGCTCACATCACCTCACTCCCATGAAGGCCAAGACAAGGCAGTTTCAGCTGGGAACAGCTGTGGCTTTGCCTTACATCTGCTCTAGCCATAATGATGTCTTGCATCTGCACGTGGGGAAGCTGGGATGTTGCCTGAAATACATCTCATGGGGGAGTTGCAGGAACACAACCACAGCACATCAAAGCCCACCTTTGCCCAGAGCTGTTGTATAACCAGATCCAGTGACTGCATACTGTAAAAATGCCAACAGAGCTGCACAAAGGTGAAATGAAGCTGAAGAGGGCATGGTCCAGCCAGCTACCACAAACCCTTCTCTTGCCATGCCAAACCAAATCACTGATTGCTAGCCTGCTTCTCACCCAACAGAAACAGGACGTCTCATCTATCATGGCATCCTGTCTCCCTGCCACACTGGAAAACAGTAGCAGGGTCACAATCAGAGCAACAGCTCCAGCAAGGCAGCTCTGTGCAAAGCGTCACCTCTGCCCACCGCGGCACCCCTTGCTTTGTGTGGGGTTTCTCCTGACTGCATGCATCCAGCTCCTCACTGTTGCCACAGCTGGGCACTTGGCCCCGAGAACTTGACCCTGACCAAAGTCCCTGCAGATCGTGGCTCCAGTGGCTAAACAGCACCACCTGGGGCACTTTATAAAGCAATTGGCTAACACTGCTTGTTGGTCATTAAAAATATTACATGTGTTCTGCGCTTTATTGCTCGGCAGAATTTGAGGGTTGCACAATCACCCCTTTTATCTGTCTGGAATTTGGCCCCTTTGCATTTCTCTCCTGTGCCCCCTTCGCCCAAGACCAAAAGCTGTGACACACTGGAGCCTCTCTGGGTTTCTCTGCACTATTAATTCCACTACCACGTTGTTCCTATTTCCTCTTTGAGCTACAGGCAAGGCCGCAGTGCTCCCTTGCTTGAGGCCACACACTTTTGAAATCGCTCCCTGTTTTGCCTCCTGTCCTGTCATTTTGAGGCTCAGAGCTGGTCATGAGGGTCTGAACAGGATTGTAGCACCAAGACAGGGAAAGATGGAGCAGCAAGAAAAGACAAAACCTCTGCCCATGGAGAGCACATCCGATGGGTACATTTAACTTGGCCTGAGCAGCATCCTACTGTGTTAGCAGACATACACATGGAAACACACCAGCAACGCACACATGTACCCAAGCACCACCGTTGAACACCAGCACACTGGTTCCAGAGCCCAGGTCAAGGGATCTGTCCCTGAACCTCCAGAGGCTGCTTTCCATTTATCCCCCCTCCCAGGGACTCCCCAAAGCACTTGCTGCCACTCATCTTCCAAGCCAAAAGTCAGGGTAGGAGCATCAAGGAGGTTGTCCCAGCAGATCCCATCTCCTGCTCAGGTAGGAGAGCACTGCCAGTTTGCTGGGGCCAGCCAGGAGCCGTTGCCAGCAAGAGGAGAAGGGATCTCATTCCCAGCTGATGTGGAAATGATGGGGATGAGCTGAAAGCCCATCCCCACCCCCTCCGCTGCTTCAGGATGTGCTCTGGCCTTTCCTTGGGGTAGTCATTTTAATGACTGAGCATGTCTCTGAATTTCCTGCCAAGTTTCAGTCACAGGGATGGAGAGAGAGACAAATACATGCAATGAAGGGGAAAGGGGAGCAAGGCAAAGGGAGGGAGAGATATGTTATCTTCAGCACGTCAGCTGGGGAGAGAAGGGCCTGAGCAAATGAAGGCAAGCAAAGCAACATGTACTAGAAATGGAGGGCTTCTCCCCCAGGCCAGCCAAGGACCAAAGGTGGAAGGCAGCTACAGCGAGGGAGAAACACAGCCAAGGAGCAAAGAACCCCAGTGGAGAAGGCAGAGGAAGAGAGGGAAAAGCTGCATAAGGGTGTAAGCATCTCTATCCTCCCCACAGAGTCCTAGTAATCAGGAGTATCTAGGAGTCTTCAGGCTCTGGACAAGAGAATTAGCAAGGATTATGAGCCAGTGGAGATCAGGTGACCAGGGCAATTTGGATGATTATTTCCCAATACTCCACATATGCAAGGAGTTTGCTGATCACTGAAGCTCATAAACACAAGGGTCCTGTGGTGCCTCCAGGTACCACTGGCCCTCTCTCTGGGAAGCCCAATCACTACAATGCATGCCCCTAATACATGACGTTTTCCAACCGAGGCATGTTCCCTTCCTGCCTGTGCCTCTGCCTTGCCAGTCTGTGAGGGAAAACACCAGCAGGGATGTAGCTGCGCTCTGCGTGCCCCAACAGAGTGCCAAGGCCATGGGCACGCTCGTTCTTTCAGTTCCCTGGCTGTTTCCCACCCTAGACTGGGATCTCCCCTCTGTCTGCTGGAGGCTCTGAGCAAGTCAGGCTGGCTGAGGCTCTTCGGTGAGGAACCCAAAGCCTCTTCTGCTCATGCCTCTCCACCTCTCTGATCCACTCAGGCCACTGCCCCCACCCCACCCCACCTCAGTTTGGACTCTGGGCAAATGAGCCTTGAAGTCATCCTGTCCTCCTGCAGTGACTGAATTCCCCCAGCATATACTGGAAGTGCCTCCCCAGGTCAGCTATGTTTGTCACTGTGGTGTTTTGCCAAGCCAGAACCTGAGTGCAACTGTGCTCCTACAAGCCACCTGCCTCCCTGTGAGACCCCACATTACTGGCCTCCAGCAGCCCCAGCACACCAAGGAGGGCAGGAAAAGCTTTTTCTTGGTTTTGGAGAGGGGAAAAAAATTGAGAAGATGGTAAAAAGAGAAGAGCTGATGGCATCCGCAATGTCATCTCTCTATGCAGACTTGGGTTCCTTCTGCCCTCAGTTCTGCAAATAGCAACAGATACTATGCATTGATATTAATGCTAATGTTTTAATTAATGTTACTAATAACATAATTGATATGTTATTATCAAGGACTGAGGTCTGGAGAAAAGCCTCACAGCAGATCCAGAGAAGAATGAAGTCACAGAACGGTCAGGGTTAGAAGGGACCTCTGGAGATCATCTAGTCCAACCCCCCTGCCAGAGCAGGGTCACCTACAGCAGGTTGCACAGGATGGCATCCAGGCAGGTTTTGAATGTCTCCAGAGTGGGAGACTGCACAGCCTCTCTGGGCAGCCTGTTCCAGTGCTC